>NC_044310.1:124064020-124385687 GCF_007474595.2 Lynx canadensis
TATCTAGCTTACATGTGGATTTATAATAGTAAATTGTCACTCTCTGTGACAGTTCCCCTTGCAGTCATGTCTTTGTAATCTCTTTGTCCTTGCTGTTCAGTCTTCACTCCCTTTCCCAACCACAGGGATCTGAATCCCACATGGTGGAAGCAAATACATTTAAATCTATATAAGTAACATTTAATAATTAATTCCTCTTTGAGATGAAAACTTGACTATATCAAATTTATCCCCCTCCCCAAAAAGTGTTAAGAAATCAATAGTTTTAGAATATGAAGCCAAAAATTCTCAGTATAAATATAATATATAAAAAGCTATTGTGGATTTAAGCTAAATAATCCAGGTGGCAGTTCATTTTAAGTTTGGGAATCATTGGAGTGAACACTAAGAATTTTAGTGAGTGATGCAGGATTTTTTTTTTCCCCTATACATATGATAAAAAAAGCCACACAAAGTGTGTGTTTTCCATCTAGCCGTGATCACAGCATTTGGCTAGGGTAACAATGATGTAGGCTCTGCAGAGTTCACTGCCATGGTGAAAAGACAGAGAGAGAGAGAGAGGGGAAGGAAGGAAGGAAGGAAGGAAGGAAGGAAGGAAGGAAGGAAGGAAGTAAGACCCCCTTCCCTCCCTCCCTCCCTCCCTCCCTCCCTCCCTCCCCCCTCCTCCTCCCCCCATCCCTCCCTCCCTCCCTCCCTCCCCCTCCTCTTCCCTCCTTCCTTCCCTCTCCTCTCCTCCCCCCCCCCTCCTCCCCTCCCTTTCCCTTTCCCCCTTCCCCTTTTCCCTTTCCCCTTCCCTTTCTCCCTTTCCCTTTCCTCCCTTCTTTCCCTTCCCCTTTCCCTTCCCCTTTCCAAGGGAAGGGAAGGAGGGAAGGGGAAGGGAAGGAAGGGAAGGAAGAAGGAAAGGAAACATTGTGTGCAAAGAAGAGGTATTTAATCACATTACCTATTCTGCCCTACCTCCACCCCAGTGTAAAGAGAAGTGTGAATGACAGGGAGTAGGAATCCAGAATCCACTGCCCAAGCCTTTCCTCAGCCTCACTTTACCCTTTGCCACCATACAGATGTTCTCAGAATGCAAACATGCACTGTGCCAGCCAAATTTTAATAACAAAATAAAACAAACAAACAACCTCTTCCTCTGATCCTATAGTTCCCTTAGGCTATCACCTCAATTTTTGGCTAATACAAGTTTCTATAGATTGTGAAAGAGTGACCTCTATTTGAGATCCCAGCTTCGATTTGGGGCATTTTCTAGTCTAGATTCCCATACTTGCGAGGCTATGATGAGGCACCTAACACAACTTACAGAGCTAGTGTCAAAGAAGGCCATAGCGGGAGCCAGACCTTGCACCCTTGCCAGAGGGTAAGTGATCCCCTGCTCCGCATGACGTAGGCGGAGGTCACCTGGGAAACCTGGACTTCCACCTCTACCCAGGGCTAAGGAGGCACCTCCAGTCCTCTGCCCACTCTCTGTGGGATAGTGTCAGAGGAGGCCTGGGGAAGAGACGGCATTTTACACCATCACTCAGTGTTAAGGAGGCCAAATTCCCCTCATGTCACAGCAGGCCACGTGGGACAATAACAAGGCACTCCTACCCCTCTGCATCTGGGGGCATATCACTGAAGGTCTATTAGGAAGTTTGAATTCCCATTCCTGCTTGGTAGTAATGAGAAGGCGCCCCCTTGGGTATCAACGTAGGCTGCTGGGGAACCCAGGCTTCTTCCCTAACCTGAGGAAGAACCTCTCCCTTCTGCTGGGCAGTGTCAATGAAGCCAGGAAAAGCAGAAGGTTTAAATAAGGTCCAGAATCTCACAGCACACAATACCCAAAAAGGTCCAGATTGCATTGAAAAAAAAAAAAAAATCACTCATCATACCAAAACTCCAAGATCTCAAACAGAACGAAAAAAAAAAATCATCAATAGGTGCTAATTCCAAGAAGACAGAGATGTTAAAATTATCAAAGATTTTACATTGGCCATGATAAATAGGCTTTGATGAATAGTGATGAACATTTCTGAATCAAATGAAAACTAGAAGGTCTCAGCAAAGAAATTAAAGATATAAATGGGAATTTTAGTACTGAAAAACTCAATAGACAATATGAAAAACAAGGGCTCGACAGCAGAATGGGGTACAGAGGGAAGCAGCAGAGAACCTGAAGGTAGAGTGGTAAGAAATACACACTCTGAACCACAGAGAGAAATCAGACTGAAAACAATATTGAACAGAGCCTTAATGATGTGTGGGACTCTAACAGAGGATCTACCTTTCATGTCCTCAGAATTCTGGACAGAGAGGAAATAGAAGGGTAGGGCTGAAAAAGCACTCAAAGGAAAAAAAGTGGGTGAAAATTTCACAAAATTGACAAAAAGCATAAACTTACAGGTTTAAGAAACTGAATAAATCCAAAAAAGTTAAACCCAAAGAAATTCCATACCGAGATACATCACAGTCAAACCTCTGAAAATAAGTCTAAGGGTACCTCTTGAAACCCATGAGAAAGAAATTACACCATACTTAAAAGATCAAACAGAATTTCAGGAGATTTCTCATCAGAAAACATGGACACCAGAAGAAAAGAGCATATTTTTCAAGTGCATAAAGAAAAAAAGTGTCCACCCAGGAGACTCTAGCCAGTTAAAATATCCCTTGGAATGAAAGGGAAATTAAGATATTCTCAGACAAAGGGCAACAGAAGAGAATCTATTGCAGTATATCTATCCTAAAAGAATATCTAAAAAAAATTCTCTAAATAGAAATGATTAAAAAAAAAAAAGGGAATCTTGGAACATCAGGAAGAATGAATATGATAAACAAAAATATGAATAAATACAATAGACTTTCCTTCTCCTAGTAAAGTTTCCAAAATCTGTTGCAAAGTTGAAGCAAAATTTAAAACTCTGGGGGTTATATTTACGGGATGAATCACTGGATTATACTCCTGAAACCAATACTACACTGTATATCAACTAACTTGAATTTAAATAAATAAATAAATAAATAAATAAATAAATAAATAAATAAAATTTAAACTCCTGGTTATGTGGTTCTAAATATGTGCAAAGGAAATATTTATAATATTTATATTTAAATGGGGGAGAATAAAGAAATATAATGCAAGGTAAAATTTCTGTACTTGACTTGCACTGGTAAAATTATAGTACCAGTAGACTGATAAGCTATGTATATATAATGTAATACTTAGGGGAACCACTAGGAAAGCTGTATCAACACATAATTAAAAAACATTATAAGTAAATCAAAATATAATTCCAAAAAATGTTTAAGTAACCTGCAGGAAGGCAGGAAAAATAAAGGACAGAAATGAAAATAAACAGAAAATAAACAGAAAATAAAAAAATACAAGGACAGACTTAGGTCTTAGCATATCAAAAATTCCTTTGAAAGTAAGTGATCTTAACAGACCATTTAATATACAGATAATTGTAGAGTAGATTTAAAACCATGACTGAATTATATGTCATCTACACTAAAAATAATATATAATATATAATACTATAATGATATGGTCAGGTTAAATGTACAAGGATGGAGAAAGATATATTATGCAAATATTCATCAGAAAATAACTAGAATGGCTATATTAATATCAGATAAAGTAGACTTCAAAGTACAGTAAGTGAATGGAGAAAAGAGAGGTATATCGTGTGATTATAAAAGGGACAATTCACCCACAAGGCATGGCAGTCCTAAGTGTCCATGCACCAAACAAAACAACTAGAAAATGTGTGAAACAAAAACTAATAGAACGGAAAGCGTAAATATACAAATTTACAATTATAGTTGAAGTCTAACACTTTTCTCAACAACTGATAGACCAACTATACAGAGTATCAACAAAGATAGAGAGGAACTCAACAGCACCATCCATCAATGGGACCTAATTAGCATTTATAAAACATCCCACACAACAACACCACAACATACACAAATACTTTCTGGTCTCCATGGAGCATTTGCCAAGACAGACCACATTCTGAGCCATAAAACAAACTTCAGCTGGTGCTGGAGACATTGTACATCCATAGGCAAAAGACAAACCAACAGAAACAAAACAAAACAAAACTTCAAACTAAGTCTCTTTTCAGATTTAAAAATTAACTCAACATGGACCCAGGTTTAAAGGTAGGTATAAAAATGGTAAAACTTTTAGAAAACAGGAGAATATAGTTGAGACCTAAAGCAAAGCAAACAGGTCTTAGACTTGATGCCAAAAGCACACTCCATAAGAAGAAAAATGGAAACACTGGAATTCATCCAAATTAAAAACTTCTGTTTTATGAGATATTCATCTTAAGAAGATGTAAAGACAAGCCACAGTCTGGGAGAAAATATTTGCAAACCAGAAATCCAACAAAGGACTACAATATACTAATAGCCTTTGATAGAATATGCAAAGGACTCTCCAAGACTCAAGAGTAAAAATATTCAACAACCCAATCAGAAAATGTGTGGGCTGCACCCGGGTGTCTCAGTTAGTTAAGTGTCCAACTTCATCTCAGGTCATGATCTTGCGATCTGTGGGTGCAAGCCCCACATCTGGCTCTATGCTGACAGCTCAGAGCATGGATCCTGCTTCAGATTCTGTGTCTCCTTCTCTCTGCCCCTTCCTTGCTCGTACTTTGTCTCTCTCTCTCTCTCAAAAATAAACATTTAAAAACGTGCAATAAAACACAAAGAGATTTCCAGGTTTATTTATAGAAAGCAATTAAGCACATGAAAGATATTCAACATTACTAGCCATTAGAGAAACACAAAAACCCAAACAAAATATCACTACACATATATGAGAATGGCTAAAGTAAAAAGGATGAACAATACCAAGGATGTGTAGAAACTGGATTACTTACACAATGCTGGTGGGAATGTCAAGTAGTACAGCTACTCTAAAAACAGTAGGGCGGTTTGGTAAAATACTAGTCATGTAACCCAGCATATTTCAATTCTGAGGTATCTATCCCAAAGAAATAAAAAATGTTGACACAAAAACATGTACATGAGTGTTTACAATAGACTTTATTAACAATAGTCCCAAACGGGAAGCAATCCAGATGTCCTTCACAAAGTGAATGATTAAACAAATGTGGCACATCCATACCATGGAATACTATTTATCAGTAAAAAGGGGGGTGGGTGCCTCTGTGGCTCAGGTGGTGAAGTGTCAGTCTCTTGATTTTGGCTCAGGTCATGATTTTACGGTTTGTGAGTTAGAGCTCCACATTAGGCTCAGCACTGAGCATGGATCCTTCTTGGGATTCTCGCACTCTCTGACCTGCTCCTGCTTGTGTTCTCTCTCTCTCTGAAAATAAACTTGAAAAAAAAAAAACAAAACGAAACCAACTATTGCTAGATACAACTAACTGGATGAGTGTTCAGATAACTATTTGGAGTGAAAAAGGTTATATACTATATGATTCCTTATTTATAATACTCTTGAACTGACAACACTATAAAAATGGAGAATAGACTAGTGACTGCCAGTGGTTAAAGAAAGGGGGTGGGTAAGAGGCAAATCCATAAAATCATAATAGGAGAGATCCATATGATGCTAAATATGTTTTATATCTTAACTTTATCAATGCCAAGTGATATCATGATTTTTACTATTTTGCAAGATATTGCCAATGGGAGAAACTGAATAAAGGGTACACTGGGATGTCCCTGCATTATTTCTTACAACTTCATATGAATGTATATTTCTCTCTCAAAAAAAGCTTAATTTAAAAAAAGCTAGAGAAATGATTATTTTTTTATGAAGACACTTTCACTTCTTTCCAAACACCTTAAAAATCAGTGTTTTGGTAATTAACAATTAGTTTTATTAAATTTGTAAGGGAAAGTAAGTAAGTAAAAACTAACCAGTTAGTTGTAGTCTCTAAATCACATGGTATTTCATTTTATCTTTTGATTATGAAAAGTAAATGTCTAATTCCAAATTATATCTAAAAAGAGAGTTTCCATAAAATACCAATATATTTTAGTAGACAATTAAGGACACTGAAGGTTGCCTACTTACAAAGAGCACTGGTGATCAGGGTTAGAGTTGATAAGGGTAACCTGACACTAAATTAATTCACTGCTTTTAAATTTAGTACATATTTGCACAATTATATACACATGCATACAGAATGTTATTAGTACATACTGAGGTTAAAAATAATGACTATTTCAACAATAGCCATAGTATGGAAAGAGCCCAAATGTCCATTGATGGATGAATGAATAAAGAAGATGTGGTGTATATATACAATGGCATATTATTACTCGGCAATCAAAAAGAATGGAATCTTGCCATTTGCAACTACATGGATGAAACTGGAGGGTATTATGCTCAGTGAAATTAGTCAAAGAAAGACAAAAATCATATGACTTCACTCATATGAGGATTTTAAGAGACAAAATAGATGAACATAAGGGAAGGGAAACAAAAATAATATAAAAACAGGGAGGGGGACAAAACAGAAGAGACTCATAAATATGGAGAACAAACTGAGGGTTGCTGGATGGGTTGTGGGAGAGGGGATGGGCTAAATGGGTAAGGGGCACTAAGGAATCTACTCCTGAAATCATTGTTGCACTATATGCTAACTGATTTGGATGTAAATTAAAAAATAATAATAATAAAAAATAAAACAAGTTAATAAAAAATAAGAAAATAAAATAAATAATGACTATTTTCTAAGACTTTTTAAAAAGACTCATGAGAGATAAAAGGGGCAACAGTTTTCTCTGACAAGGGTTCACAGGTGGTTATTCTGTACCTGAAATTAACCAGCCAATCATTTAGGGCTATGTGCCTCGGTTTACACATCATCAAGCAATGAAGTGCTTTTCAGCAAATATAATATTGCAGTTCTAATAAAATGTTTTATCCAATAATTGAGTAAACATCTTCTTCCTCCACAAAGTCTTTGAAATGCATCTTATTCCACATATAAGGTAGGGACATTATTTTGTCTTTCTATTTGAACCACTAGCAACCACTAGATAAAACATTTGAAAAAAAAATTCTCCATAGATACTCAAGGAGATACTTTACTTGTTTGGGCCAAGAACAATGGTGAAAGCAATGGTGAGGATTAACCAATATGGAAACTCAGGATAAATACCCTTGAAAG
The DNA here is from genome assembly GCF_007474595.2 of Lynx canadensis. Taxonomy (NCBI): domain Eukaryota; kingdom Metazoa; phylum Chordata; class Mammalia; order Carnivora; family Felidae; genus Lynx; species Lynx canadensis. The sequence continues at coordinate 124,071,163 of NC_044310.1, forward strand.
GGGCCTTCATCACAGCACCTTTCATGAGCTCTTGGAATATCATGAAGATCAGAAAGTTTGAAACTGAATTTTAATGATAATTAGCAAAGAATTTTTGACAAATTTTATAAAGCAATTCGATACAGAAAGTATGTCTGTTTAACAAATGGAGCTAAAAAAAAAGAAATAAATCAAAATTAGAATATATAATCTCAAAATAACATTGTTTTCACCATAAAAATGGAAACAGGTCTGACAGAGTCAAGATTATAAATTTTAAAATCTCATTAGAGAACTAAAGATATTAAGAAACATGAATGGACTGAAACTCAGGAACTGATGAATCCCCACTCCAAGGAATCAAGAGTCCCATGGTTGCTTTCATCCTAAGAAAATGGATGGATGAGAAGTCTGTCATTGATGGGAGAAACCAAATAAAATGTTTATAAGTGTTTTAAGTTTGAGTGTGCTGGTATGTTTATTTAGAATCCTTAGGAGTCACAGCTACAAAAAGAATCTGAAAGGGCAACACTTTTGCCCTGCTGGTAGGAATGCAAACTGGTGCAGCCACTCTGGAGAACAGAATGGAGTCTCTTCAAAAAATTAAAAATAGAGCTACCCTACAGCCCAGCAACTGCACTACTAGGTATTTATCCAAAGGATACAAAAATGCTGATTTTAAGGGGCACATGCACTGCAACACTATAAATAATAGCCAAATTATGGAAGAGCCCAATTGTCCATCAACTGACGAATGGATAAAAATGTGGTATGTATGTATGTGTGTGTGTATGTATATGCATACAATGATATATTACACACTGATACAATGATATATTACTCATCTATCAAAAGGATAAAACCTTGCCATTTGCAACAACATGAATGGAACTCAAATGTATTCTGCTAAGAGAACTAAGTCAGCCAGAGAAAGACAAATATCATATTATTTCACTCATATGTGGAATTTAAGAAACAAAACAGATGAACATAGGGGAAGGGAAGGGAAAATAAGATAAAAACAGACAGGGAGGCAAACTATAAGAGACTCTTAAATACATACAGAGAACAAACTGAGGGTTGCTGGAGGGGTGTTGGGTGGGGGAATGAGCTAAATGGGTGATGGGTATTAAGGAGGGCACTTGTTGGGATGAGCACTGGGTGTTATATGTAAGTGATGAATCACTCCTGAAACCATTATTAAATTGTATGTTAACTAACTTGGATTTAAACAAAATTTTAAAAATAATAATAAAATGGAATATGGCTTTAAAAAAAGAAGAATCTGTACCATCTGCCAATTTTTGTCCACTCTTTACTGAACCTTCACCTGGAAGCACTGGGTCAGAGAAAGAGAGCTGAGAATCCCCCTAAAGTGTGTGAGTATCAAGGACCACTAAGGCCAAGGGCAGGGCAAAGAAACCCGTGACATACACTTGACTTTCAGTAAATACTCATCATGGGCTGTTAGCTGAGGGAGTGTCATAGAGATCTGAGAGAGAACTACCCCAAGGGACATATACAGAGAGAGAGAGTTACTAAAGCTGTGGGTAAAAAAAAGAACTAAGGGACACAGGCACTCCAGCTCTCCACTGAATATGCTGCTGCAACCCCTATTGCTAGAGGCAGGGCAACAAAGTGGAGGGTGATCCTTAAGGCAAAGAAAAGCTCAGAGTGGGACTAGAAAGCAAAGAGTACTCCCTCTGACTCGAAACCTTATCAGGTGGGCTGTAAAGAAGTACATTTGTTTCACTTAGCATAACACTGTATGGAAACCAATTTGACAATAAATTTCATATTAAGAAATAAATAAATAAAAATAAAATTGGGTAGATAGTCAAAAAAAAAAAAAAAAAAGAAGTACATTTGATGTCAATTAGGTTTCCAAATATTGACAGTTAGGATAAAGCAAAGGAAATATCTAGGACCTCTACAATGCTCAGTATCCAAACCCTACCGAAGGAAAGTTACTAATTCTGAACTTAAAAAAAAAAAATCTCTTAGGGTTTCCATTTCTAGGAAAGAGAGCATGAACACTCAAGTCCATCTCTTTTACTGAATGCAAATATAAATCCTGGGCAGATGCATAGAACTGCTATCTGAGGACTCTGAAACGTAAATGATAGCAGGTATGCTGGAGAAGAACAGAATGAGAAGTTCTATCATATGAGTAGTGATTTCACAACTTTTTCCTCTCTGATATTACCTGGCCTGGAATCAAAGATGACCCAAAACTCACAAGTGCACACCAGGCCTGGACTAAGTTCTAAAAGCAGCCTTTTGTGGCCTCAGGTGTAGGAAAGGGAATCCATACAGATTAGATAGTGGGGCTCTCTAATATTTAGTTGTTTCCTAGTTTCCCTTGTCTCCTCCCACAGCCCCAGGCAATTCTGCACTGCTGGTACAGCAGACAGATGGTACTGAGACAGCAGGGTAGGTATCCGAACTCTGAGGGAGGGGGGCCTTCTTTCTTCCTAGAGGAGCTTCAATGACAAGAGTGATGCAAATTCCTACAGCTTTTTTCTGTCTTTTGACTGCTTAGCTCATTGTACATCAAATACAGATGTAACTGTGGGGAGTGTGCAGAAGTGAAGGAAAACTAAAGCCTCAGCTTTCCCAATGAGAGATCAGAAAAGAGAATCTAGACAAGTAAAATAATGTCAGAGAAATCACGGAGACAAAGATGAAATGAGCAATCCCATAAAGTTGCATATGAACTCCTATGCCTACTTTTGAGATGTGTGTTTATATTTTAGTAATATATTTAATAATCAATGTGAAATGAGACTCACTTCTGGTCAGTGCACACATGGAACAAAACCAAACAGTGCGGTGAACACTACGAAAAGTGAAATGACATTAGAACCACAACCTACAGAAGGCAGGTCAGAACTTGAGATTTGAACCTAGTCTGGCAAATGATCAGCGAAAATAAATAAAAACATCCACATTCTCCTTCAAATTCAAGAAAGACCAGGAGTCTCATGATGTAATATTCAAGATGTCCAGGACACAGTCCAAAATTACTCAGCAAATGAAGAAATGGGAAAATTGCAACTCACAAGAAAAAAGACAATCAACAGACGCCCACCCCTGGATGATACAGATGTTGGAATTTTTTAAGGCATTAGAAAAGCAAATATATCATTCTTTTATTTTTTTAATGTTTGTTCATTTTTAGAGAGAGAGTCAGTGAAGAGAAGGGGTGGAGGGAGGGAGAGGGAGAGAATCCCAAGGTGCCTCTAGGCTGTCAGCATAGAGCCCAACATGGGGCTCGAACTCACAGACTGTGAGATCATGACTTGAGCTAAAATCAAGTCGAACACTTAACTGAGCCACCCAGGTGCCCCTTTCACTCTTTTCAACAAAAGAGCAAACCCTTGAAAAGGGGCAGGGAGATGGAAACAATATCTTACCAAAGAAATAGAAGATAAAAATAAAGAAAATGTTGAAAGTAAAAAATAGAAAACATAGGAAAAAAAATGGAAACTAAGAGACAGAAAAACCAAAATAAAAATTCACTGGATTAACTCAATAGCAGAATGGAGACAACCAAGAAACAACCTATGAATGTGAAGATACATCAATAGAAATTATCCAAAATGTCAAGAGATAATAAAAATGAATATAAACTCTGAGATCTGTGTGATACTACCAAAATTTCTGTGATTCAGAAGGATAGAGAAGGATAGAGAAAAAATGGGGTCTCAGAAGGATAGAGAAAAAATGGGGTGCAAAAAATGGTCAAATACATAAACTTACTAATTCAAGAGGCTCAATGAATCCCCAACAGGATAATTTCAAAGAATTCTATGTTCCAAAATATAGTTACACTGTGGGAAACCAAAGACAAAACAAAGCAAATACACAAACAAAACAACCAGAGACCAAAATTAAGGAACGACAAATCTAATTACTACAGATTTCTCATCAGAAATCAAGGTGGCCTTGGGGCGCCTGGGTGGCGCAGCCGGTTAAGCGTCCGACTTCAGCCAGGTCACGATCTCGCGGTCCGTGAGTTCGAGCCCCGCGTCGGGCTCTGGGCTGATGGCTCAGAGCCTGGAGCCTGTTTCCGATTCTGTGTCTCCCTCTCTCTCTGCCCCTCCCCCGTTCATGCTCTGCCTCTCTCTGTCCCAAAAATAAATAAACGTTGAAAAAAAAAATTAAAAAAAAAAAAGAAATCAAGGTGGCCTTGTTGGGATGAGCACTGGGTGTTGTATGGAAACCAATTTGACAATAAATGTCATATTAAAAAAAGTAACAATAAAAAAAAAAGAAATCAAGGTAGCCAGAAGGAAGTAGAACATCATTTTTAAAGTTCTGATAGAATGACCAACATTTAGAATATAAAATTTTTAACAAGTTTCATTTCATTAACACCAAAACCCAGAAAACAATTAGGGTTAAATTTAATAATTAGGTGTTCAAGAGCTCTGCACTGATAACTATAAAATACTACTGACAGGTAGCATTTGAAAAAGATAGAGAAACAGATATAGGGAACAGAAGAGGGAATCCAAATATAGACTTGTACATCTAGAGGGGATGGTTTCCAAAAACAACACTAAAAGGAAGCAAGGTCAATTCAAAAAATGATACAAAAATAAGTGGGTATCTGTATTTTTAAAAATGAACCCCAAGCCTCACTTAACACCTTGAACAAAAATTAAGTACCAATGAATCAAAGATATAAACATAAACCCAAACATATAAAGCTTCTAAAGAAAAAAAAAAAAAAGAAGGTATTTCAGTCAATACAGGGTATGGAAAGATCATTTGATTACAGAAAGCTCTAATTGTGACTGACTGACTAAATAAATAAATAGAGTGTTATCTTTGTTAAAATGCTTTTGTTCATCTGGGGCGCCTGGGTGGCTAAGTTGGTTAAGCATCCAACTTTGGCTCAGGTCATGAGTTTGAGCCCCGCATCGGCCTCTGTGCTGACAGCCTGGTGCCTGGAACCTGCTTCTGATTCTACCCTCTCTCTCTGTTCCTTCCCTGCTTGAGCTCTTTCTCTCAAAAACAAATAAACATTAATTTTTTTAATTAAAAAAAATACTTCAGCCATCATAGGACACCATTTTTTTTTTCAAATGAAGAGGCAAACCAAAGAATGGGGAAGAATGTGCAACACTTATTTTGACAACAGACTTGTATTCAAAATATATAAGAAACTTATGAAACTCAGTAAGAAAACTTTTCACTTCCCTCAAATAAGCACAATTTGCCAGACATATAAAGGGACAATAGGTGGATGAAAAGCACTCAACATCTTTCATCATAAAGGAAATGCAAATTAAATCACAATGAGACACCACCACGTATCAATTACAATGTCTAAAATTAGGGGCGCCTGTGTGGCTCAGTCGGTTGAGCTCCCACTTTGGCTCAGGTCATGCTCTTGTGGTGAGTTTGAGCCCCAGACCCTTTGCTTCTTACACACACAAGTTAATGATTACTGTCTGACTGTTTTCTCCATGTTCACATGTGTAAGATCTTGTTTTCTTCATGTTCACCACGTGGGTAATATCTTGTGAGCTCAATAAATAAGGAGACAAAACCCCTGTTTGGGGCTCTTGTCTCCTTCTGGACATCAGCCCCTCTTGTATTCAATTCTTTATCCACTCTCTTGATGGACAAGAGAGAATTCCAGACTCATATTCTGAGACACAAAAGAGCCAAAAATACTCAGTGGAGAAAAGACAGTTTCTTCAATAATGATGCTGGTCACTTGGATAGTTACACTCAAAAGAATGAAATTAGACCCCAATCTTCCATACTCACAAAAATTAACATGAAATGGACTAAAGACTTAAATATAAGACCTGAAACTATGATACTCCCAAAAGAATATGTAATAACAAAGCTCCTCGATATGGCTCTTGGCAATTAATTTTTGCACATGACACCTAAAGCACACACACAAAAAAAAAAACCAAGTGAATACAATAAACTAAAAACTTTCTGCATAGCAAAAGAAACTATCAACAAAATGAAACGGCAATATGTAATGATTAAAAATATTTGCAAACCATATATATGATAAGGGGTTAGTATCCGACATATACAGGGAACTCTTATAACTCAACAGCAATAGTAGTCGTAGTAGTAAAAATAAATTTAAAGAATAGGCAAGGGACCTGAATAGATATTTTGTCAAAGAAAATAATATAAATGTTCAACAGGTACATGACAAGATGCTCAACATCACCAATCATTAGGGATATGCACATGAAAACAGTAAGATCCCACCTCATGCCTGTTAGAATGGCTAGCATCAAAAAGACAAAAGACAAAAGACAACAATGCTGGTGAAGGGTGTGGAGGAAAGGGAACTCTCAGGTACTCTTGGTGGGAATATAAACTGGTGTGGCCACTATGAAAAACAGTATTGGGTTTCCTCCAAAAATTAAAAATACAACTATCATATGATCCAGCAATTCCACTTCTGGGAATATGTACAAAGGAAATGAAATCATTATGTCAAATAGGTGTCTGTACTTCCATGTCCATAGCAGAAACTATGACAGGAGCTAAGACATAGAAACGACTTAAGTGTCCATCAGTGATGGATGAATTGATAAAGAAACTGAGGCATATGTATATGGAGGGAGACTATATAGAGAATATATACATATAATTCTATATAGATATAATTAAATAAATATAGATAGGAGTGAGAATATAGATATAGAATATGTATCATATTCCATAATAGATATAATTGCACATAGATAGATATAATTTTATATAGCTATATCTATATAGAATATATATGGTATATATAGAGAAAGAATATAAATAGAGAATACAGAAAATATTCTCTATATTCTATATAGATATATTCTATACAGAGATAGAACATATATCTATATAGAATTGTATCTATATAGAATTATATATATCTCTATATAACTATAACTATATATGCCTATATATAGAGATATATAGAGAATGGAATAATATTAATTTATTAAAATTGAGGAAATCCCACCACTTGTGGCAACATGGATGGACCTTGAGAGCATTACACTAAAGTTAAGTCCAACAAAGAAAGATAAATATTATATGATCTCACTTATACATGGAATTGAAATTTAAAAAAAAACTCATTGAATTAAAGATGAGATTTGTGATCATGGGGGCAAAGGTACAATTGGATGAAAGTGGTCAAAAGGTACAAACTTCCAGTTATAAGATAAATAAGTGCTAGAGAAATCATGTGTAACATGAGAACTGTAGTTACCACTGCTCTATGATAGATGAAAGTCATTAAGAGTAGATTCTAAGAGTTTTAATCACAAAGAAAAATATATTTATAATATCTGCATGTAATGATGGATGTTAGCTGAACTTACTGTGGTCATCATTTACAGTAAAGGTTAATTTGACATCTACATTTCAAAAATATATACCCATCTAATCATGAAAAAAACATCAGACAAATCTCAATGAGATAAATCCCTAAAATTCACTAACCAATATTTGAAACTGCCAAGGTCATGAAAAGCAAGGAAAGTATGAGAATCTGTCACCACCAAGAATTTTAGGAGACATGCATAATGAGGTGAATCTGAATGAAATCCGTATTCTATATAAGATTCTGAAAAAGAAAAAGGGACATTCAGTAAAACTATGAAAATCTGAATAAAGCATAGACTTTAGTTAACAATAATGTATCCATATTCATTAATTGTGACAATTGTAACACAATAAGATAAGATGTTAATAAGTGGAGAAACTGTATGGGACATATGGGAACACTCTGTACTATCTGTGAAATTTTTTTGTAAATATTTAAATGTTGTAAAGTAAAAAAGAAAGTTTATTTTTAAATTTTTTTTAACGTTTTTTATTTATTTTTGAGACAGAGCGAGACAGAGCATGAACGGGGGAGGGGCAGAGAGAGAGGGAGACACAGAATCAGAAGCAGGCTCCAGGCTCTGAGCCATCAGCCCAGAGCCCGACGCGGGGCTCAAACTCACGGACCGCGAGATCGTGACCTGAGCTGAAGTCAGACGCTTAACTGACTGAGCCACCCAGGCGCCCCATGAAAGTTTATTTTTAAACAGTGAGTTGGGAAATGTCTTTCAGTTTCTTTTTTCAGCACCAATTTGTATAAAACAGCATTTCTTTCACTAAAGGTTTGGTTGAACTCTGTAAAATCATCAAAACCTCGCAGCTTTTTAGGGGGCAGATTTTTAAAAACTTTTAACACAAAACAATTTTTAAACATTCATAAAAGTAAGAAGAAAAGTACAAAAAATACTCAGCATCTATACTTACCAAATATGGCCAATTTTGATTCCTCTAAATCACCTAATTCCTTTGTCCAGTATATTTGGAAGTAAACCTAGACATCAGAAACCTGGACAAACCTAGGAATTTTACTGGTAAATATTACTGCATGTATCTCTAGACAATAAGGACTCTTTTTTAAATATACAACCATAGGAGCCACAGTATACCTAAACATTAATAACTCTTCATCTCAAATACCCAATATTCACATGATCCAAGTGCCTTATCATCCTTATGCAAAAATTGATAAGTTAGTAATTGCTGACAATTTTATGATATTTCTTCACTTTGTAATTCATTGGTTTTAATTTCATTATTTCTTTCTTCATTATTTAGGTTTTTTTTTTTAATTCTTCATTACTATTTGACTGGATGATTAATTTTAAATCTATTTTTTGCCTATTTTATGCATTTAATTTAAAGCTATACATTTCACTTTAAATTTTAATTTGATTGCATCTCAAAATTAGTGGTTCCATTGTCAGTGAGTTTAAATATTTTTAAGGTTCCTTATAATTTGTTTAAAAATGAGTTACTTAAAATATTATATTTTCATTTTCAGATTTACTCAAAAATTTCTGTCTATTAATGATTTCTAATACTACTGACTGAAAAGGGATCATGAAAACTAGGACACTGATGTATTTGTATAATAAGTATTTTATATTTTACATTTCATAAAAGCAAGGACCTCATTCTATTCTCTGCTGATACTATGTTGAATAAACAAATGAACAAAATAATATGTAGGGCCTATTTCCAAACTTCAGCACATTTACAGAAACATGTCCTGAAGTGTAGAACCTACTATTCTCAACTGTTCATAAATTAAAAGCCAAGTAGATAGAAATGATTTTTTAAGTTGGCTTTTATAAGGAAATTATAAATTTCTGCTCTTTCTCCAGGTATATATTGTGGATATATTTGAGCAAGTGATAAACACTGTGAATGATGTTTTGTCCCCAGTGTTCCTCTTCTTTGGATGATACTTAGAAGTCAACATACTACTTTCTACATCAACCTATTTACACAATGAAACAAGTCCAAGCTTTTCAAACTGTTAAAAACACAATTTTTCAAAAATCAGTTGAACTTCCATATACTAATAGTGATCAGAAGGAGAAATTAAAAAAAAAAAAACATTTACAAGTGCACCAAAAAGAATAAAATACTTATGAATCAATTTAACCAAGTAGATAAAAGATTTATATGCTGAAAACTGTAAGACATTCATGAAAGAAACTAAAGGTGACACAAACAAATGAAAAGATAGTCTGTGCTCAATGACTGAAAGAATATTATTAAAATGTCCATACTACCCAAGCAATCCATAGATTGAATACAATCCCTATTAAAATCCCAATGGTATTTCTCATAGAAATAGGAAATTTAAAGCTAAATAGACAATTTTAAGATTATGATGGAATCAAAAATGACCCAGAATAGCCAAAGTAATCTTGAGAAAGAAGAATTATATTACAAAGTTGTAATAATCAAAACAGTATGATATTGATATAAAAACAGACATAGAGATCAATGAAACAGAATAAAGAGTCCAGAAATAAATGCATGAATATTTGGTCAATTCATTTACAACAAAGGAGTAAAAAATATATATGACAGTCTCTTCAATAAATGGTGCTGGAAAAACTGGACAGTCACATGCAAAAGAATGAAACTGGACCACTATCTTAGACCACACATAAAAATCAACTTCAAATGGGGTAAATACTTGAATGAAATACCTGAAATCATAAGAATGCCAGAAGAAAGAATAGGGGTAAGCTCCATAACATTCTTGGCAATAATTTTTTGGATATGACACCAAAAGCAAAGGCAGCAAAGGCAAAAATAAAACAAACAGGATGATATCAAACTAAAAACCTTCTGCAAAGGAAACCACCTACAAAATGAAGAGGAAATACTTGCAAATTATATATCCATTAAAAGATTAATATCCAAAATATATACAGAACTCATAAAACTCAATAACAATCTAATTACAAAATAGGCAGAGAATCTGAATAGGTATTTTTCCAAAGGAGATATAAAGATAGCCAACAGGCACATTAAAAAGTGCTCCAATAATACCAATCATCCAGGAAATACAAATCAAACCACAATGAGATATAACCTTACAATAACACAATAATATTAGAATGACCATTGCACACAAGACCAAAAAAAAAAAAAAAAGTGTTGCCAAGGATGTGGAGAAAAGAAAACACTTGTGCAATATTGGTAGGAATATAAATTGGTGCAGCTACTATGGAAAACAGTATGGAGATTCCTCAAAAATTAAACAAAAGAAGTACCATATGATTCAGCAACTCCATTTCTGGGTATTTATCAAAGGAAATAAAATCAGTCTTGAAGGGCTATCCGTACTCCCATTTCACTGCAGCATTATTTACAATAGCCAAGACATACAAACAACCTAAGTGTCCAACAACATGAATGGAGAAAGAACTCGGCCATAAAAATAAATTAATCTTGACTTCTGCATTTGCAACAATGTGGATGGACCTTGAGAGCATTATGTTAAGTGAAATAAGTCAGAGAAAGACAAATGCCATATGATCTTACTTATTTGTGAAATCTTAAACAAAAACAAATTATACATGCAGAGAACAGATTAGTGAATGCCAGAGGTGTGGGGGTTGGGGCATGAAGTGAATGAAGGTGGTAAAAAGGTACAAATTTCCAGTTACAAAATAAGTAGGTCCTGAGAACATAATATATAGCTTGGTAACTATAGTTATAATACTGCTGTATTTTCAAATTTGAAAGTTACTGAGAATAAATCTCATCAAAAAAAGTTCTCATCAAAAAAAAATTAAGTATGAGTAAAAGTTCTCATCAGAAACAAATTAAGTATGGTGATAGACGTTACCTAGACTTTTTTTTTTAATGTACATGGAGGGGCAGAGAGAGGAGAGAGAGAATCTTAAGCAGGTTTCACGCCCAGCACAGCACCCAATGTAGGGCTTGATCTTACCACCATGAGATCATTACCTGAGCCAAAAACAAGAGTTTGATGCTTAACCAACAGAGTCATCCAGGTGTCCATAGACTTACTGTGGTAATCATTTCACTATGTATACACCTATATCAAATCATGTGTTGTGCTCCTGAAGCTAATATAGTATGTTAATTGTACCCCAAAAAAAGGTAAGAGGAAACACTTAATTTGCCTTGGTCACATCCTAACCCCCTTCTTTGACTACTATTAGATAGAAAATCAGATGTATGACCTACTGGACTATTGCAAACAACAAACTTCTAATTATATCAAAACCGAATCCTGATCCCAAGAAAACTACTAACGAGAACTGATATTCTTAGGGACTATGGCTCCATGTCCATCCTGGCAGTGTCTGAGTATCTACATGCAGGATAAAATGGAATCTAAACAACAAAGTAAATGGACTTTCTTTGTGTCCTTAGTGCCTTGAGATGAGGAAATCAAGAATTGATATTTTTCTTTTTCCCAAGTAGAAATTACTCAGTGAGATGAAAAGGATCTATACAGAATCTAAGATTTGGCATAATTAGCCCAAGCATTTCAAAAATTGTGTTCAGTAGAATAATAGCATTCTTTGTAAATAATATCTCTGATACAAAACAAAGATAAAGAGTGGCAGAAATGATACCCTTCGAAAACTTTTTTTAACTTAAATTTAAGAAAACAGCAAATATACTTAAGCCATTGTTCATGTCATTTTTTAAATGGTCTCTCTGTGGTAATTTATTGTGCTATAAATATAAATAAAAACATTATTTTTAATGTAAATACATATTTTTTTAACTCAAACTCTTATTGTCATTCACAAATAAAATTGTCTTTGTAAGTTTGGAGAAAAAAATATGATTAGAAGGAATCTGGCCTACAAAGTATTAAGTAAACTATCAATTTCTAGTAAATAAAACAATTTACAATAGTGTAAGAATCAACAATCGTTAATGAAAAAGTACAACCAGTCCAGGAGTTCATGTAGATTGATAGGGGTATTTGGAATATGGTGAAGGTGACAGCAAAGGTTAGACTGTTTAATAAATGATGTTGGGAAATTAATACCAATTTGGGAAAATATGTCTTTTCATCTCTGCCTCACACCAATTTAATTCCACAGAAGATGAAAAGATTTATGGCAAAATATATATATACTTTCCAAAAGATAATGATAATGAGTATCTGTACACTTTGGGGGTGAAATAGGTCTTTCTACCTATAATAAAATTTAAGATGACATTAAAGTCTTAAGGAAAGAATAGATTTTACGCGAACTGAGCCAGTGTTAGGGAGTAGACGCTGAAACAGAATCTCCTGGAATGAAGAAAAACAAGGTCTTAGAGCAGTCTGTGAAAAATAATGAAAAGTAAGTATAAAAACAATAGTGATAGTTATTCCATGAGAGAGTTAAGAGCAAAGGAAACAAGTATGAAATATCTAATTGCTGGAAGAAGGCTCACCCAAATAAATACCTGGGTTAACAGAAGAAAAGAGCAGGCAGAATTGATAAAACCTGGTAACGTACATAGGTAACTACTGGCAAGCTCATGATCTTCTTACTTCCACATATGTATCAACCAGCCATTACAAAGCAGTCTTTCTAGGGGCACCTTGGTGTGTCAGTGGGTTAAGTCTCCAACTTCAGTTCAGGTCATGATCTCACAGTCTGTGAGTTTGAACCCAGCGTTGGTCTCTGTGCTCAGAGCCTGGAGCCTGCTTTGGATTCTGTCTCCTTCTGTTGTGCTTCCCCTCCTCTCTGTCTCTCTCTCTCTCTCAAACATAAACATTAAAAAAAAAAAAAGCAATCTCTCTACATTCAGTGTGGTACTCTGGATTGAATCCTAGATCATAAAATGGAAATTATTGGAAAAACTGGTGAAATTCTAATAAAATCTGAAGTTTGGTTAACAGCAACATGCCAACAGCAATTTCTTAGTTTTGATAATTATGCCATGGTTCTGTAAGACACTAACATTATAACTCCAGATCAAGGGGATAGATGTGAAACTTTCTTCTAAGTTCGAAATTATTCAAAAACAATAGGTGAACTAAAGTAATACAATAAGTTTCTCAAAAATGGTGCCTTGAGTACTATCTTAAAATTTCTAAGTAAAGAAATGTATTGCATAAAGTCAAATTTTTAAAAGGGCATGCTTTGCATTAAAGACTTTGATTATAACAAGTTCACTGATGATTTAAAAGATAAAGAGCTGACTCAATTATATGTTTTTTTTTCAAAATACTTACTAAACTTTTCCATACCATTTTTCCTTTCATGTGGATAAAAATACAGAATACTGTAAATAGTAGTCTTTAAATAAAGTGATGTGGTTGTGATGAACTGCCTTCTGCTTTTGCTGTAGACATGACAAAGTTCTGGGCTTGTAACAGCAACAGTTAAATTTAGAGGATGAATAGAAGTGCCTGACTTTAGAAGCTGTCAGATACTGAAATAATCAGGACTTCACAAATAAATGAATCCTACGAGGAGAAAAGCTGAAGCATGTAATTAAGTAGAAAACCAGACTTAAGAGGAGAAAAACCTTGAGAAAAAGGGAAAAGAAACAAAATAAAGGACACTAATGAAAATCAGGGCTTATGGTGTCTCTAAGATTGCGATAAATCATAGGGGGGGGGACAGTGATATGAATAGTAGTAAATCACATCATGTCACTGCATCACACAAAGCCTTCCAATGGCTCCTATCACTCAGACCACCAGCCAGAGAACCCTGGGGACTCTGATGACTAACCATTCTGTCCCCAAACACAGCTCTGACTTTATCTTCTACTATTCACTCTCTCCCTCACTCCTCTCCAGATAGTCTGTCTCCATGTTCTTCCTCGGGCACCCCAAGTCTTTGCACCTGTTCATCTCCCAACATAAAATGATCCTCCCCCAGATAGTACCATTATTCACTCCTTTGTCTCCTTCAAGTTTTGCTCAATTACTAACTTTTCAGTAGTAACTAACTTCACTACTATGAAACTTTATTTAAAATAGTGATTTCCTAGAACTCCCAATCTTTCCTACCCTCATCTTATTTTCTCATAGCTGCTTCCACCATCTATCACTCTAAAAACATTCAATGTCTGTCTCCACAAACCCTAGAATGTAAGCTCTCAGATTTTTGGCTGTTTTTTTTTTTTTCTTCCACTGATGTTTCCCCAGTGCCTAGAACAGTGCTGGGCACATAATAAGTGCTCAATAAATACGTGTTAAATCAGTCAACACATAAGTGTGATTTTTCTTTTTAAAATTTTTTTTTTATTTTTAATGTTTATTTATCTTTGAGAGAGAGACAGAGTGTGAGCCGGGGAGGGGGAGAGAGAGAGGGAGACACAGAATCTGAAGCAGGCTCCAGGCTCTGAGCTGTCAGCACAGGGCCTGACGTGGGGCTCGAACCCAAAAACTGTGAGATCATGACCTGAGCCGAAGTCAGACACTTAACCGACTGAGCCACCCAGGTGCCCCAAGTGTGATTTTTCATTACCATAATTAAAATATGAGTAATAAAATACTAGAAACATCTCCAACGTTGTTTTCTGAGCAATGAGAGTAATTTTTTTGTCTCCCTGCATTTTCTGGATATTTTCTACCCTGAACAATTACTTGCACAATATTTCAAAAGGGGCTTTTATCTTTTTAAAGACTAGTGAGTTATCTGCCGGAGATTATTTCAACTGAGGTTCATTCACTGGCAATCAGAAAGATACATTCTTCAGAGGCATGTTCTTATGAGCTCAAATAACATTTAGCTATTACCAGGAAAAGCTCCTCATCATAAAAACTTTACATAAACAAATACTCAGTAACATGACCCACTAAGCTAATGGAACCATAAAATCCCAACCTCCTCATTTTGAAGATGAAAAAACAGAGAGCTAGAAAAGTTGTCACTTCTTCCCATTCAGTTAGGACACAGCTGATGACATGTACAACAGGAGCTAGCCTGAAACAAAAGACTGAAACACTGCAGAATGGCCTAGCCCATACACATTTCCCAATACAGTCCAGCCCCAAAGTCCAGACTGGACATTCTCAGTTTACTATTTGACTAAACCTTCACCTTCTCCAGTTTACTTCCTTTTCATTGTGCAAAGATGCTTGTGAGCAGTTGTTTCTTATCATTTGGACACTCAAGATTCTCTTTGCATTAAGATCACCAGAAGAGCAAACAGTTGATCACTTAAGGATTTTAGCACACTCAAAGGCCACTGCACCATTCCAGAATCCACTCAACATTCCGCCTCTTGCTCCAGACCTTTGTCTTCCCTGATAGAAGGGAGAGTCCAGCAGATTTTACAAATTTCTTATTCTTTTCAGTGGATGGATTGTCAATTAGCACTCAAAATCCAACAGACACAGACTGCAAGGTCTAAAAATGTACCACTTCTCTTTTTTATAAAAGATAATTCTTGTGCTGAAAAACTGCACCTGTGCCATTGTTTTGTCATAAGTGAGAAAAAAAAAATCTGCTGTTCTAGTTTTTGCTTAGAGGCAGCAACAGCAGGTAATCCACACACGTGCATACTCTGGGTCCCCAGACAGTCATCTCTGATGTTAGAGTGGCACACAGGCAGATACTGTGGCAAAGAGAGTCTATAAAATGAAGTTGCTATGGACCAAAACAACATATTGATTTTTTAGTACAATTCAAAACACAAGGAAACATCAGTTCTCTGAACAGCACACACTGGAAAAGACAGGGAGAAATATACCACTGTGGCACACAGAAGGAAAAGGACAGATGATAGTCACATTAGCAAACATCCTAGTGTTCTTTTCGATTGTTTGTTTCTAAGTTCAAAGAACTGAGAGGCTTAAATTATGTCGAACTGTTCTTATCTGAAAACCCAAGATTGCTCATTTGCCAACACTGTGCTCACAGCTGGAAGCCTGGGTCTTCCGGAAATAAAGCCATATAACCCTCTGAATGTTGGAACATCCTCTTCCATGTCCAAATACTTATTTCTTTTTCTCAGTTAATACAGTCTCCCTCCTTCCCCACCCCCGCCCTCCCTCTGTCATTCTCTGTAAATGGCACAACTGTCCAAACTGCATTATGAACACATTATTTACCAATACATCATTAAGTCTGCTGCAAGCAAATATTTTTCTTAGATAGCCTTAATGCCACAAAATGCCTTTCAAGCCAGAAACCTCTGGCAGGGAGGTTCAGAATCAGGAGAAAGCAACCAGCACTTACCATGGCCCCCTCACTTCTTCTTTGGGCAACTTCTCGCTGCAGTCGGGCCACGGCCAACTTCTCCCTGGAGAAACAAAAGCACATGGTTAGTTGACTATTCTTCTCAGGGTAGAGGTACACTGGCATGGCTTTGAAACATTCTTTTGAGGTCTCCAGAGGAACTCCTTCCTCGGTTTAGCTCACTTCCTTAACTAAACTTTCTATAAATATTTGAAGTAGTTTCTGCATTGTTTTCATTGAGTGTCATGACAGAGATTTTTTGTCTTGGATTTTATAAAAGCCAAATAAATGTTGAATGCTGCGTAAAAGCTTCCCTTTAAGTTCATTAACATATGTAATTTGTAAATAAATTTTCCATGGCTAAAACATTTCAGTTGTCCTTTCTGTATCAACTTTGCTTGTATATAATTATTTTTATTTCTTTTGTTGCTTTATGCAGATCGTGAATTTTATTGTTTTTATTTATTTAGTTTTTAAATTTTGCTTATTTTTGAGAGAGAGAGACAGAGAGAGAGGGAGAAGGGCAGAGAAAGGGAGACAGAGAATCCAAAGCAGGCTCCAGTCTCTGATCTGTCAGCACAGAGCCCAATGCGGGGCTCAAACTCACGAACCGCGAGATCATGACCTGAGCTGAAGTCAGACATTTAACCGACTGAGCCACCCAGGCACCCCTGATTGTGAATTTTAAAAGGCAAACAGATATAAATCTGTATCATTCTTGAAATAATAATAGAAAATCCTTTACAGACTTGCTACATCAATGTACCATGCTGAGTATTTTACCTGATCTTACATGACAACAATCTAGTAATAGGTTTTATTATCCCAATTTATGTATTTGGAAACTGAGACTCAGACATGCTAAGTAACATACCAAGCTCCCAGGTGGTATGTATCAGTATTAGGATCAAACTTCAGTTTAGTTTTGTTTTTTTTCTTTTAATTTCACAAATCCTAAATAAAAATTTTGCTTATCATTGTTCAGAGCTTAGAAAATTTGTAAAATTTAAAAACCTTTTAGCATTCTTTATTTTACAGTGGGGTATATCTAGTACCTGATTTCATTTACCAAAAAAATTAATACTCACTAAAATTTTAAGAATTCTTTGTAAGGAATTTTGGATAGCTTTTCAATTCTTAAAAAAATAAAAAATAAAAAATAAATAATAATAATTTTTTAAAAAACAGTATATAGACAAAGTAGGGACAAGTGAACATTATAGTAATCTTCCAATCTTAATTTTACCAAGGATTTTCCCTGAAATCCTTCTACTGCTATCAAGATGTGAAAACACTTGTGTGATATTTCATCCCTCAACCTTCCCCCTACACAGGATCACAGGACCGGCAATTTGCAAACAGCAAAAACAGCAAGGGAACAACTGGATGCCCAGCTGAGTGAGAGAACGTCTCCTATCCTAACCGCTTGGATCTTTGAAGTGCCAACAAGGCATGTGCTTTACTCTGGTTACAGTTGAGTACATTTTTTAGTAGGGATAGTTCTATTTGAATTAGCGCCTACAGAGACAGATTAGAAGGAATAAAACTAGAATCAGGAGACTCCTAAGGGGACAAAGTTTTGGGAGCCTGGGGCAGGACCCATGCATAGGTCCTGTGAGAGAGGGCAACAAAGTCAAGAGGACAAAGCCCAGAAGAGATTAAGTTATGCACCTCTCTTTGGGAGGCAAGCAAGGCAGATTATACATGTGTTCTCTGACCCAAGTCCTAATGATCAGATGAAAAGAACAAAGAACTGAAAAAGAAAAATATGACTGACTCCTGGTTTAATATGAAAAATAAACACATGGTAAATATAAAGACAAAGAAACTGGAGAACATACCCTATACTCTAGGATTGAGCAATTCCACCCTGGGATATAAACCCAACAGAAATGCATAAGTACAACAGAAAAGACATGTACTAGCATGTTCATAAATGCATTATTTGTTATCACCTTAAGCTCAAAATGCATACCCCATTAACAACAGAATGGATAAACTACAACATAATTATATATGGGGATACCAGAAAGTACTGAGAAGGCTAACCACAATACCATATGGAATACCACAAGCATATGAAAGAAATAAACACAGAAAAGTATACAGTTTATGATTCCATTTATATAAAGTCCAAAGATAGGCCAATTAGGCCAGAAAAATAAAAGATGTGAATGTCAAAAAACGAAAAGGTAAAAAACTGTCTCTAGTCACAGATGACAGTTTTCTAAGTAGAAAATACTATAGAATTTTCAAAACAACCTAACAACTAGTAAGTGAATTTGGCAAAGTCACAGGATAAAAGCAAATACACAAAAATTAATTGTGGTTTAACATACTAGCATCAAACAAGTGGAACATTTACTTTAAAAATTTCATTTATGGGGCACCTGGGTGGCTCAATCAGTTGAGTATCCAACTCTTGATTTCAGCTCAGGTCATGATCTCACAGTTCATGAGACTGAGCCCCTAGTCAGGTTCTGTGCTGCAGTGCAGAGCCTGCTTGGGATTCTCTCTCTCCCTCTCTCTCTGTCTTTCCCCTGCTCATGCCATCTCTCAAAATAAATGAATAAATATTTTTAAAAACTATTTGTACTAGGGTCAAAACAAAATACTTAGGGAATAAATCTACTAAAGATTTGTCATACTACTACAGTGAAAACTATAAAAATAAACTCAGAACAATTAAAGGAGACCATACACACACACACACACACACACACACACACACACACACACACCTCACACACTCTGCAGATCCAGATCTCTTGAAAGGGTCTTGGAAACACTCAGTATCCCAGGACCATGCTTCAAGAGCTTAATCTAGAATATATAGAATTAGAAATGGAAGAACGGTTTGGAAAATTTCCTGGAAAATTTTCCAATCCTTATTCCTCATTGCTGAATCTTCAGCGAAAGATTTAATATATATATAACAGCATGTTAATTTTCTACAAGAGCAGTTTAGCATAAAGAAGTCATTCTTAGAAACAGAGCAAGAGTCTAGCTTAGCACAATCATCCTACTAAATGACGAAAGAGCTCTCACACAGTTTAAAGGTTAGGAACATCACTGTTTTATTCTTAAAAGAGTTTGCTTTTATAACACTATTAGGAATTGCCACACAGTAGAGGTGCATGTCAAATCTTATAAAATTCCATTTGTAAAAAAAATTTAGTGGTTTTAGCCATTACATAGTTTTTAAAAAGGAAAATATTAATACACCATGAATTTTGTACTCTGCCCATATGGTATATTTTTAGTCATTTAATAAACAGTGAGTGAGTCAATGTGAAAGGCTCATGTTTGAAGTAGCAGCATGTTAGCCATTCAATTCAATGAAACAGCAAAATATGTAGAACCTGGAAACATCAGCTTAGGCCTGACCTACCACCACGTGAATACAGATGCCCCGATTTCCGACAGGCATATGGAAATGCATGACGCAAACATGGAGAATCTCAATGTAGTCTGAGTCACAGAAAAGACCATCCCCATCCTGAGCCCTGCAAGCTAGTCTTCTTTACTTAAAAGTTGTAAAATTGGGTAAGTCTAGTTACTTGGGAGAGACCCTGATTCAAAGTCGTTAGGTAGTGAGTGAGCAGAATTCTCAGGAACAGCAAATACAACTGTCTCTTTAAGACTATACTCTGTAACTGGTTTAAATCATTGATTCAGGAAATGCAATACACATAATGTCATGGAGCATGAATCTCTAAGGCTTGCAAGTAACAGCTCAGGGTTTTCTATGATGTAGGTGGACAAGAACAGTGCCATCTAGGTCCCACTATAGCAAAGCACCCCCATTTTGACCTATTTAATGTAGTAAGTTTATGAACCCTTTGAAAATAGTGTCAAGGCCACAAAACAAACAAACAATGATTACTTTCTTGAGGTTCAGAACTTTCTATCTCCCAAATCTTTCATATCTTTGGTATTTCATGTATTGGCAGGATTTTTGTTTTTAGTAGGGATTATATTTTATTTTCATATGAAGCAGCTTTCATTCTTTATAAAATTTAAGGAAGTGATAGAGTCATTGATGGGTGAAAGCATCTATGGTGAAATTCTCAGCATTTCTATATGTTCACATTTCCAGGCTCAAATTATCAACTTAGTCAAAGTATTAAAAATAAATGGGTCTGCCTTTTTACAGCCATCTTATTTGCCCTTGGGTTCAGCAGTCCCTTGGCAAACCATATCTTTAAACCCCCAAGGTCCCAATATATGTGTGAAACCAAATGGGACCAGCATCTTTTTCATGCAAATTCAGCGTTCTTAAAAACAGCTTTGTTTAAAAAATAAAGAAAGAATCCTTGACTTGCATGCTACCCAAGGCATATTAAACACAGTCACATACACATACAATCTTGCTCCTATTTGAGGACCTTAGCTCATCTGCTGGAAACAGACAACTGTGCTTTTGCAATGCATTGCTGTTTTGTTTTGTGTTTGTAGCAAAGCCAGTAGCTCATTATGAAGGGGGTATTGACTTTATGATTGCAAAACAAATGCCCAGGGATATTTTTATTGAGAGCTGTGGATTCTTCTTTACAGAATAGGGATAAAAGAAGGATATAAAGAATATACACACAATGAAACAAAAGAGACCACAAGCACTTCTCTTTCAGATAAATGCAAAGAGAATTTTTCTCTCCAAAAAAGATGAAACAGAACTATTTCACTTATTCCATTTTTTACCCAAAAGGTGAATTAGTACCAGGTTTCTGAAGTCTGTCAGTATAGCCCCAGATAATTTTAACTAAAGATAATAATGGCAACAGCAAAATTATTTATGTGAACCGTGGAACTTCACAATACCACTAATACGAATGCAATTTAAGTCTATGGGAAGACGGTCCTCCATGAAGACAACAGGATGGTGGCATTTGTAACATCCAGGAAAGACCTGCAAGGTCTGCATGCTTGGAAACACAGCAGCTTGCAAAGAATATATTCAGTTTGTGATGTGTGGAGACGGCAAACTGAAGGGCACTGCTGAGCCATCTGTTGCATGAGTGCCGAAGACAGGACTGTCTGGAGACAAATCAATGTTCTATTGCGACTCTAAAGGCAGCCCAGCACCCACCCTGAATGGGTGAGAATGAAACCAGTGAGCAGCCCCTGCTTTCCACTAGGCAGATGGGAACCCCCTGAGGATGCCCTGAAGGAAGAGCAGCACCAGCACACAGCCTAAGTGTGAAGAATTACGTCTACTCATTGTCAGTCTTAATGCCCCAAACTACTCCATACAAACAGTGCATTTGAAAGGTACAGATCTAAAGGCACATCAAGGCAGCTGTTAGTGTATTAGATACTCTGTGTTTTGATGAAGCTGCCAGACAATTTGTGTCATCTCTACTTGACTTTCCTAGAAAAATAAAGAGTAACAAGAAATAAAATAAAATATAATCAGAAATTATAATAAACTATAACAAAAACAGATATAAGGAATAAAGGATAGACATGCTCATATATGTATTTAAAAAGAGAAAAAACTCTTTGGCATCTTATAAACCCAAAGACATTGTGGTATTTAAAGAAGCCTGTAATAGCTCCCAAAATATCCGAACTTCATGTTAGTTCTGGTTCTTAGGTTAAGTTCCTACTTTCCACAGTATTTCAAATTATTTATTTTTTAAAGTTTATTTATTTTGCAAGAGAGAGAGACAGAGAGACAGAGAGAGTGCACGTGCATGCACATGAGAGGAAGAGGGCAGAGAGAGAGAGAGACAGAGACAGAGACAGAGACAGAGACAGAGAATCCCGAGCAGGTTCCATGCTGTTAGCACAGAGACTGACAAGGGGTAAGATCATGACCTGAGCCACAATCAAGAGTTGGAGACTTAACCAAGTGAGCCACCCAGGCACCCCTCAAATTATTTAAATATATAAACAGTTATGTATGATATGATATACATACCAATCTCTTAATTTATTCAGAATATTTTGCTATGTGACCATATAATCCAATGATGATGAAAATTCTGATTAATTCAGCAAATAATGTGAATTCGCTCTCTGCTTGGCACAGTTGTAGGTCCCGGGAAATATAGTCCACTTTCAGAGAGCTCAGGGTCTAATAGACAGCACACCTAAGCACACCAGTGTCACGAGAATGTAATAAACACAACAAAAGAACAATATATTCAAAGCTGGATTTTAACACTAAAGTGAGGTGATAATTTTATCAAAAGATTGAAATTGAACCTCCTTTACATGGGAAGGTACATTTTACTATTTCTAAAATCAAGTTGTTTTTTAAAGTTCATACTTTTCAGCAACAAGTCACATAGAGAAAGCAGGTTTTTTTCCCACAAATATTTTAACTATTAAGAATCTCTGTAACATGTTTTGGCTGCTATTCCCTAAATGCCTCAAGGCATTTTAATGCAATGGTATTAGACTTTACTGCCCCTTTGGGTCATGGTTTTATCCAGGTCACTTCTTTCAGAGACACGTGATTGACTTATTCTTCCTCTTCTGTTCCAAAGCATTGTACCACCATATCCCCAATTTAAAAAGGCAACAGTAATAGCTAACATTAGTGAATAATTATTATGTAAAGCACTACCCTCAGTACTTTACATGAAACATTTAAAGTCAAACAATGCCATGACACAGGTATAATTAACATCTCTGGGATATAAAGCAATAATTCTCAAAATTTTTGGATTCAGAGCCTCTTTACACTTTTGAAAACAATTACCAGGGACTCCAAAGAGCTTTTGTTTCTGTAGATTGTATCTATCAACATTTACCATATTCCATTTTAAAATGAGACCTTGAAAATACATATTAATTTATTTGAAAGAATAATAATTCCATCACAGGTTAATTTAAACAACACCTAACTACGAATATAACAAAAAAAAAACTTAGTAAGAGTGGTACTATTTTATACATTTGCAAATGTCTTTACGATCTGGCTAATAAAAATTACACCTGAATTCTCCTATCTCCTTCTACATTCAGAATGTTGCAATGACACACGATGAGTAGCCTCTGGCAAAACAGTATATGCCCACAACAGAAGGACCATGAAAAAAGGAAAATAACGTTTTAGTATTCTTATAAAATTCGTCTTGACTTCTATATCCCTGAAAAGGTCATAGGGCCCTTGCAGCCCTGTGGTTCACAATTTGAGCACTATTGATGTACCTTCCATGAGGAAACTGAGGCTCAAATAGGCTGAAAAACATGCCCATCAAGCCACTGTTCTTAAATTTAAATGCCATCGTGCATGTTTTTCCAAACCTGCCAAATAGCAGTGAATACATACTCAGTTAAAATCTCACTTGTTAGAACTTGTGCCTCTGTATCTACTATCACCTGTTACCATTATCTCTACTGCTAGAGAAGTAGTCACAAATAATGCCAGAAAATTTTGCAGTCTTTAAGGATGAAACACATTTCCAAACCATTTTTACGCCAATCAACATGAAAACCACTAACAGAACTTTTCTGGAATGCATTGAATTCCAAGTACTATGAACCTCCATTTCTGGCAGAATAGAATAAAAATGCTAATCAACCCCCCAATATAAACCTACGCTCAGGCAAGAATTCTGTTTCAAATAATACCCCCTCCCCCACGCCTGGCATTTTTCCCTACAAAGATACCACCAAATGCCTAAAAGGAATTAGAAAGATGATTACTGTCATTTATACCTTGGGGCAGAGAGCCACACTTAAAATCTTGGGGAAAGGTTTCAATTAATCATCAGCCTTCCCCATTTGTGAGCATGCCCTAAGAACAAGAGCATGGTAGTGACCTAGTATGTCTGTAAGGAGAGCAGGTCAGCTCCCCCAGGAGGCCTAGGACCATTCTCTGCACACAGAAACGTCCTGGGGAGTAACCCGCATCAGAGGCATGACAATGCCTAGTGCCAGGTGTGCCTGTCGAGCAGGCAGATGGGGAGACCGGTGGCAGCCGTCCCTGCATAACAGTTAAATTAATTAGCCTTTCCAAAGCAGATCATTTAATTACTCATCCACTCAGATATTCAAGGCGAAAAAAACTTCAAGAAACTTCTAGAGATACAACACAGAAGAAACAAACTTCTTTATGCACTTTTTCCAATATATAATGTCCACGTGGGCCCCAAAACTTTGAAACACAAAAATTTACACTTTTATTACCGACTTTAAGGGATTTTATTAGCATCCACAATGTATAAAAGTCAGTAAGTTGAGCGTATGTTCTAAATTGGTGACCATCATACAATTTTGTGCAGTAATTACTAACAGGGAGCTGGACAGATCATGGCCAACATGCACACCCCACTGACTCTGAGAGAGAGCAGCTTAATAACGTTATGCTGTGCTGATTAAGGAATTCCCCTCTCTTCCCCCAAAAATAATTAACACAGACACTTTTTAAAGAGGTGTGCTGGAATACAGAGATCATCAGTAAAAACAAACCCTAATTTTAGCTACCTGCCTTTCTGAAGGCACATGGTCCTTCATCCACATGGTCCTCCTTATTGAGCTTTCTGGAGCTTCTACAATTTGTTTTTTCAAAGTTTCTCGTACTCCAAATACTACACCATGTAAGTGTTCTTGAAACCATTCTTCCCTGAATGTTCCTCCATTCACAAAAATGAGGTCTCAAACCAAACATTCATTTTCATTTACAGATTCATGGATTCATCTAGAGAGTCACTCCTGCTGCCTATAGCAATCACCTGCCTACCTTTTTTTCTCCCCAACTGTGCTCTAAGACCCAGAGAACTGGGACTTTACGGTCTTCCTGTGTCCAAGGAACACACATACCTGTCAATGAATCAAGGATCATGCTTCAGAGCAAAGATGGCCTCACTGACTTGAGACAAGATCACAGGCTGCCTCCACCCATATACAGATACCAGAGGTTGGTCCCATGCCCAGAGCTTAATGAAGTGTGCCAATGTAACCACACAAGCTACCTGCAATCCCTACCGCTATCATCACATATGAAGCATTCTGCACATTTTAGATGTACCAAATAATATTGTTAATAAATAAATACACCTATGAAAGAATGAACTTGTATTTCTGGGTTTTCTCTTTTTTATTTTTATTTGGAACTGTGAGTCTTCACTAGAATAATACACATTGTTATTAAATGTTAATTACAACATTTTTTTTATTTTTTTATATATATGAAATTTATTGACAAATTGGTTTCCATACAACACCCAGTGCTCATCCCAAAAGGTGCCCTCCTCAATACCCATCACCCACCCTCCCCTCCCTCCCACCCCCCATCAACCCTCAGTTTGTTCTCAGTTTTTAACAGTCTCTTATGCTTTGGCTCTCTCCCACTCTAACCTCTTTTTTTTTTTTTTTTCCTTCCCCTCCCCCATGGGTTCCTGTTAAGTTTCTCAGGATCCACATAAGAGTGAAACCATATGGTATCTGTCTTTCTCTGTATGGCTTATTTCACTTAGCATCACACTCTCCAGTTCCATCCACGTTGCTACAAAAGGCCATATTTCATTTTTTCTCATTGCCACGTAGTATTCCATTGTGTATATAAACCACAATTTCTTTATCCATTCATCAGTTGATGGACATTTAGGCTCTTTCCATAATTTGGCTATTGTTGAGAGTGCTGCTATGAACATTGGGGTACAAGTGCCCCTATGCATCAGTACTCCTGTATCCCTTGGGTAAATTCCTAGCAGTGCTATTGCTGGGTCATAGGGTAGGTCTATTTTTAATTTTCTGAGGAACCTCCACACTGCTTTCCAGAGTGGCTGCACCAATTTGCATTCCCACCAACAGTGCAAGAGGGTTCCCGTTTCTCCACATCCTCTCCAGCATCTATAGTCTCCTGATTTGTTCATTTTGGCCACTCTGACTGGCGTGAGGTGATACCTGAGTGTGGTTTTGATTTGTATTTCCCTGATAAGGAGCGACGCTGAACATCTTTTCATGTGCCTGTTGGCCATCTGGATGTCTTCTTTAGAGAAGTGTCTATTCATGTTTTCTGCCCATTTCTTCACTGGGTTATTTGTTTTTCGGGTGTGGAGTTTGGTGAGCTCTTTATAGATTTTAGATACTAGCCCTTTGTCCGATATGTCATTTGCAAATATCTTTTCCCATTCCGTTGGTTGCCTTTTAGTTTTGTTGGTTGTTTCCTTTGCTGTGCAGAAGCTTTTTATCTTCATAAGGTCCCAGTAATTCACTTTTGCTTTTAATTCCCTTGCCTTTGGGGATGTGTCGAGTAAGAGATTGCTACGGCTGAGGTCAGAGAGGTCTTTTCCTGCTTTCTCCTCTAAGGTTCTGATGGTTTCCTGTCTCACATTTAGGTCCTTTATCCATTTTGAGTTTATTTTTGTAAATGGTGTGAGAAAGTGGTCTAGTTTCAACCTTCTGCATGTTGCTGTCCAGTTCTCCCAGCACCATTTGTTAAAGAGGCTGTCTTTTTTCCATTGGATGTTCTTTCCTGCTTTGTCAAAGATGAGTTGGCCATACGTTTCTGGGTCTAGTTCTGGGGTTTCTATTCTATTCCATTGGTCTGTGTGTCTGTTTTTGTGCCAATACCATGCTGTCTTGATGATGACAGCTTTGTAGTAGAGGCTAAAGTCTGGGATTGTGATGCCTCCTGCTTTGGTCTTCTTCTTCAAAATTCCTTTGGCTATTCGGGGCCTTTTGTGGTTCCATATGAATTTTAGCATTGCTTGTTCTAATTTCGAGAAGAATGCTGGTGCAATTTTGATTGGGATTGCATTGAATGTGTAGATAGCTTTGGGTAGTATTGACATTTTGACAATATTTATTTTTCCAATCCATGAGCAGGGAATGTCTTTCCATTTCTTTAAATCTTCTTCAATTACCTTCATAAGCTTTCTATAGTTTTCAGCATACAGATCCTTTACATCTTTGGTTAGATTTATTCCTAGGTATTTTATGCTTCTTGGTGCAATTGTGAATGGGATCATTTTATTTGTCTTTCTGTTGCTTCATTGTTAGTGTATAAGAATGCAACTGATTTCTGGACATTGATTTTGTATCCTGCAACTTTGCTGAATTCATGTATCAGTTCTAGCAGACTTTTGGTGGAGTCTATCGGATTTTCCATGTATAATATCATGTCATCTGCAAAAAGCGAAAGCTTGACTTCATCTTTGCCAATTTTGATGCCTTTGATTTCCTTTTGTTGTCTAATTGCTGATGCTAGAACTTCCAGCACTATGTTAAACAACAGCGGTGAGAGTGGGCATCCCTGTCGTGTTCCTGATCTCAGGGAAAAAGCTCTCAGTTTTTCCCCGTTGAGGATGATGTTAGCTGTGGGCTTTTCATAAATGGCTTTTATGATCTTTAAGTATGTTCCTTCTATCCCGACTTTCTCAAGGGTTTTTATTAAGAAAGGGTGCTGGATTTTGTCAAAGGCCTTTTCTGCCATATGGTTCTTCTCTTTTTTTTTTGTTAATGTGATGTATCACGTTGATTGATTTGTGAATGTTGAACCAGCCCTGCATCCCAGGAATGAATCCCACTTGATCATGGTGAATAATTCTTTGTATATGCTGTTGAATTCGATTTGCTAGTATCTTATTGAGAATTTTTGCATCCATATTCATCAGGGATATTGGCCTGTAGTTCTCTTTTTTTACTGGGTCTCTGTCTGGTTTAGGAATCAAAGTAATACTGGCTTCATAGAATGAGTCTGGAAGTTTTCCTTCCCTTTCTATTTCTTGGAATAGCTTGAGAAGGATAGGTATTATCTCTGCTTTAAATGTCTGGTAGAACTCCCCTGGGAAGCCATCTGGTCCTGGACTCTTCTTTGTTGGGAGATTTTTGATAACCGATTCAATTTCTTCGCTGGTTATGGGTCTGTTCAAGCTTTCTATTTCCTCCTGATTGAGTTTTGGAAGAGTGTGGGTGTTCAGGAATTTGTCCATTTCTTCCAGGTTGTCCAATTTGTTGGCATATAATTTTTCATAGTATTCCCTGATAATTGTTTGTATCTCTGAGGGATTGGTTGTAATAATTCCATTTTCATTCATGATTTTATCTATTTGAGTCATCTCCCTTTTCTTTTTGAGAAGCCTGGCTAGAGGTTTGTCAATTTTGTTTATTTTTTCAAAAAACCAACTCTTGGTTTCGTTGATCTGCTCTACAGTTTTTTTAGATTCTATATTGTTTATTTCTGCTCTGATCTTTATTATTTCTCTTCTTCTGCTGGGTTTAGGCTGCCTTTGCTGTTCTGCTTCTATTTCCTTTAGGTGTGCTGTTAGATTTTGTATTTGGGATTTTTCTTGTTTCTTGAGATAGGCCTGGATTGCAATGTATTTTCCTCTCAGGACTGCCTTCGCTGCGTCCCAAAGCGTTTGGATTGTTGTATTTTCATTTTTGTTTGTTTCCATATATTTTTTGATTTCTTCTTTAATTGCCTGGTTGACCCACTCATTCATTAGTAGGGTGTTCTTTAACCTCCATGCTTTTAGAGGTTTTCCAGACTTTTTCCTGTGGTTGATTTCAAGCTTCATAGCATTGTGGTCTGAAAGTATGCATGGTATGATTTCAATTCTTGTAAACTTATGAAGGGCTGTTTTGTGACCCAGTATATGATCTATCTTGGAGAATGTTCCATGTGCACTCGAGAAGAAAGTATATTCTGTTGCTTTGGGATGCAGAGTTCTAAATATATCTGTCAAGTCCATCTGATCCAATGTCTCATTCAGGGCCCTTGTTTCTTTATTGACCATGTGTCTAGATGATCTATCCATTTCTGTAAGTGGGGTGTTAAAGTCCCCAGCAATTACCACATTCTTATCAATAAGGTTGCTTATGTTTATGAGTAATTGTTTTATATATTTGGGGGCTCCGGTATTCGGCGCATAGACATTTATAATTGTTAGCTCTTCCTGATGGATAGACCCTGTAACTATTATATAATGTCCTTCTTCATCTCTTGTTACAGCCTTTAATTTAAAGTCTAGTTTGTCTGATATAAGTATGGCTACTCCAGCTTTCTTTTGGCTTCCAGTAGCATGATAAATAGTTCTCCATCCCCTCACTCTGAATCTAAAGGTGTCCTCAGGTCTAAAATGAGTCTCTTGTAGACAGCAAATAGATGGGTCTTGTTTTTTTAACCATTCTGATACCCTATGTCTTTTGGTTGGCGCATTTAATCCATTTACATTCAGTGTTATTATAGAAAGATACGGGTTTAGAGTCATTGTGATGTCTGTATGTTTTATGCTTGTAGTGATGTCTCTGGTACTTTGTCTCACAGGGTCCCCCTTAGGATCTCTTGTAGGGCTGGTTTAGTGGTGACAAATTCCTTCAGTTTTTGTTTGTTTGGGAAGACCTTTATCTCTCCTTCTATTCTAAATGACAGACTTGCTGGATAAAGGATTCTCGGCTGCATATTTTTTCTGTCTAGCACCCTGAAAATCTCGTGCCAATTCTTTCTGGCCTGCCAAGTTTCAAAAGAGAGATCAGTCACGAGTCTTATAGGTCTCCCTTTATATGTGAGGGCACGTTTACCCCTTGCTGCTTTCAGAATTTTCTCTTTATCCTTGTATTTTGCCAGTTTCACTATGATATGTCGTGCAGAAGATCGATTCAAGTTACGTCTGAAGGGAGTTCTCTGTGCCTCTTGGATTTCAATGCCTTTTTCCTTCCCCAGTTCAGGGAAGTTCTCAGCTATAATTTCTTCAAGTACCCCTTCAGCACCTTTCCCTCTCTCTTCCTCCTCTGGGATACCAATTATGCATATATTATTTCTTTTTAGTGTATCACTTAGTTCTCTAATTTTCCCCTCATACTCCTGGATTTTTTTATCTCTCTTTTTCTCAGCTTCCTCTTTTTCCATAACTTTATCTTCTAGTTCACCTATTCTCTCCTCTACCTCTTCCATCCGAGCCGTGGTGGTTTGCATTTTGTTTTGCATTTCATTTAAAGTGTTTTTCAGCTCCTCGTGACTGTTCCTTAGTCCCTTGATCTCTGTAGCAAGAGATTCTCTGCTGTCCTGTATACTGTTTTCAAGCCCAGCGATTAATTTTATGACTATTATTCTAAATTCACTTTCTGTTATATTATTTAAATCCTTTTTGATCAGCTCATCAGCTGTTGTTATTTCCTGGAGATTCTTCTGAGGGGAATTCTTCCGCTTGGTCATTTTGGATAGTCCCTGGTGTGGTGAGGACCTGCAGGGCACTTCCCCTGTGCTGTGGTGTATAACTGGAGTTGGTGGGCGGGGCCGCAGTCAGTCCTGATGTCTGCCCCCAGCCCACCGCTGGGGCCACAGTCAGACTGGTGTGTGCCTTCTCTTCCCCTCTCCTAGGGGCGGGATTCACTGTGGGGTGGCGTGACCCGTCTGGGCTACTTGCACACTGCCAGGCTTGTGATGCTGGGGATCTGGCGTATTAGCTGGGGTGGGAAGGCAAGGTGCACGGCGGCAGGGGGGGCAGGCTTAGCTCGCTTCTCCTTAGGTGATCCACTTCAGGAGGGGCCCTGTGGCAGCCGGAGGGACTCAGATCCGCTGCCGGAGGTTTGGCTCCTCTTCCGTGGGCCTCTCGTCTGCACTTGGGTCCGGTGACTCCGTTCTGCTAATCCTCTGGCGGTTTTCTGGGTTATTTAGGCAGGTGTAGGTGGAATCTAAGTGATCAGCAGGACGCGCGGTGAGCCAGCGTCCTCCTACGCCGCCATCTTCCTATTTACAACATTTTTGATACAAAGGGGCTCTACTGATTTATTTAATGCAATACTGAGTTAAAGAAACTCCATTATCTTCTCCTCTCTTTGTTGGGGCACAGTGAAATCCCAAAGCTCCCCTACCTAATGTGTTTCTGAAATACCTATTAGAGCAAAAACCTATCCTTCCACCAAGTTTAAATGGGAATTTCTAGTCTTAACTTTTGCAGTAACTTATTTATTGAGCAGAAAGTCAGTTCAGGGACCTCAAAAATCATTTCCTCGAGATACAGCTTTTATGAACCATTGAAGAGCCACTTGACTCCTTAAACTTAATTTTCACTTCTGAGAAACCTAGATTTTAGACTGAGGATTCCTTATATTTCCATGTTTTTTTAAAGAAACTTGGAATTCCCCATGTTTTCATGCACTTCCCCCATATTCCTTCCCTTAATATTAAAATTCCACTAATAAGACACGATTCTAGCTGTGTATTATGTCTGGCAATTAAGAAAAACTTGGTAAACAACAGAATTGTATTAATAATGTTTGATTTTCTTCTATCAATTTTGGTAACATTCAAAAGTGATGGGCTGTATGTAGTTTCCTACATAAAGGGAATTCTAAGGAAAAGAAAACACGTACTAGCCATCTCCTAGGGAGCATTCCATACTGTTGATGTGCCCAACAATGGCCCTTATGTGACAATTAATTTTGTTTCCATGGCTTTCAATTATCAGTGGCCCTGAAATTACATTCTGTCTCCATTTTCATGAAGGTCCTAAGATACTACCTGTGACTAGATTTAAGGCATCTGTCTAGACTCAGAATAATAAAGCTTACAGGTTCTTAAGAGGCAAAAAGGTAATACAGGAAGCCCTGGTGGACTATGATACAGCCTAGTTTATACCTAAAACCTCCTTCCGTCATTTTTGGGATGAGTTACACACACAAGGTGAATGCTGTTCAACAAAAGGGTGGCTTTTATGATAGACTGGTAATGCCATCAATTCATTCCACCAATATTATGCTGCCTCCTATGTTGGAGGCACTTTGGTAGGCTCAGTAGAAGATATAATGATGAGGAGGCTTAATTGTTGCCATCAAAGGGCATTCTGTGTCTACATACCGTGTTACAGGTCCCCCAAAACTCCTCTATAGAGGTCCTGACTCCCAGTAACTCAGAACCTTATTTGGAGGTAGACAAATTAACATAAAGTCATTAGAGAGGACCCTAATCCAGTATAACTGGGGTCCTTAAAGGGACAGATTTGAAGATAGACACACAGGAAGAATGCTATGTGTAATGGAGGCAGAGAATGGGATGATGTGTCTATAAGCCAATGGATGCCAAAGATTGCCAGCAAGCCACCAGAAGCTCAGAGAGAGGACTGGACAGATTCTCCCCTATGGACCTCAGAAGGAAGCAACCCTGTGACACCTTGATCTTAGACTTCTAGCCCCCAGGACTGTGAGATGATACATTTCTATTGTTTGAGTTCCCCAATTTGCAGTACTTTGTTCAGGCAGCCCTAGCAAAAAAATAAAATAAAATATATCAACCATATATGTTTGAACACAATGCATCTCTCTATATACAAGCATACACAAAATTCGGTAAAATGTAATGGTGCTCCAAGTAAGGAGTAATATATTTTCAGCAGGACTGTTTACTTCTGATCAGAAAAAGAAATGGAAGTCTTTATAGAGGAAGTGGTAGTCACATTTCACACACGTTAAAAGCCATAAAAAGTCACAAGCCAAACATAGGAATTTATGACTATAAAACTATAAACTATTGACCGCAAAGCTGTTTTGTTTTTTTTTTAATCTAAGGAGCTCACTTCTTTTACATGCCATTTCTCAAGTGAGTTCAAGACAACTATATGAAGGGTTTATTTTTTTAAGTTTATTTATTTGTTTTGAAAGAGACAGAGTGTGCAAGCAGAGGAGAGGAAGAGAGAGGGGGACAGAGGATCCAAAGCAGGCTCTGTGGTTAAAGCTTAACCTACTGAGCCACCCAGGTGGCCTTCCCTATATGAAGGATTTAAATGGCACACTTCATACTTGAACTTCCACAGGCATGCATTCTCTTAAACAGAAAAGAGTTTTAGTAATATCATCTTCCTATTCTTTTTACTCCCTCTACTGTGATTTCCAGTATAAGATAAGGTGCTGTCTCAATGCTCCATTACAAGAATATTGACTTGGTTGGCTTTCTAGACCAGGGATGGTTTGCAAATACACTAACTCACTCTCTGGCTGCCGTCCCCATTTCACGAGTATGCACTAGTCACTTGCAGGTGACTGAGAGTTAGGAGACCTTTGGACCTGGAACTGGTCTGTCTAGAGACAAAACCATAACCAGGCCCTCATCAGCTCAGGTCTCTACCCAACCAAACCATTATCAAACTTTAGGAGAACTATAAATTGCCTGACTGTCATAAACCATTCAACTTAATAATCTTCCCCAAAGCGTTCAGTATTTTTTGATGCTTTGATCATTTGCCAAATCATTTTTATGAGTCCGTAATCTAGCAGAACCAAGATCACCTACTTTCCTTTCAGAATCCTTTTCCCTGTTGAGCTTTGTAACCTGATTAGATTCTTCTTTTCTAATCTTTTCATATGGATGGTATGAATTTGATTTCTCCTGACTGCAAGAAACAGAAACAAACTCCAGAAAGAATAAGAAAGATGAAGCATTTTATTGAGAAGATTATGGTATTTCAGTAGCAACCGAATGGCCAAACTCTATGAAGGGCAAGAATGAGGGCACTTCCAAGGGAATCTGCAGCAAGAAGTCAAACACCTTCTCATTAGATGTTCCCATGAATCCCTGGCTCAGCTCTGGGGACTTGTGGCTTCCATTTCCCATCTCTTTCACATTTTAAACTCCCTGGAATAAAATCCTGATTGGCATAGCTTGCATGAGGCATACACTCTGGATTGATGAGCTTTTGGCCTGCGGTCAGAGTCATATAGCACTATCTTAGACATGCTCTGGCCCATTATGGACTCAGGACTGTTCTCAGAGAAGTAAACAAGTCTTAGTGTCTACCACATGGTTTGGTCATCTGCACTTCATATATGTCTTGTCTTTTTTTTGGAAAAAGCTTTCTATATATTTCCTAATTAAAACTTACTTGGACCTGTAGCAAAAATAAATAATCAGATATCTTTCAGATATCTTGTATTTTTTAATGTAATAATTTTTATATTCATTCCAACTAAGCTAACTCCATTTGAGATTTTCTGTTAAAACACCTAGCTGGAATTGAGCCTAGATGTTGCTTTCTTCATATTGTCTTGGCCCCACCCACTATCACTATGACTTAAAAATTTATATTGAGCTCACTCCTCATTTGTTTCTTCTAGAATACAGAAATAGCCATTTGTGTATATATTGCTTTCTGGATATTGTCCTATAGTCTCCACTGTCAGCAGGACTTAATTTATATTGAGCACACTCCTAGAAGTGTTATCAACTATCAAGCATGTACATGTTCACACAACATGTATAATATCAGAACTAGAGAGTACAATTTTAGGAGACACAACAAACCAGGAGATACCTTCCTACTCTAATTGCTATCCTTCACACCATTAACAGCAAGACTGTTCAAATTACCAACAAAAAGATTTTTTTTTTTTGGCCTTAAAAAATTTTTTATTTTGATGATGTATGCAAAAATACAAGCAATTCACTGAATGAAACTGATAAAACTCTAAAATGAAATTTCTATAGCTCTATATAAAATATTGAAATTCTTTTATATGAAAACATAATACAATTCAGGCATTGGTTTTACAAAGTTTATTTAAAATTCTCTAGACAGAAAAAATTTGTATAGTTCCATTCTTCTGTAGGTATAAAATACTAGCTGAAACCCTATTGTGTATATTTATACATACTTTATCTGAATAAATCATGAAAATACAAGAGAGCATGCATATGTTTGGTGGTTCAGAATATTTTAAATGGTGACCAGTATTGAAAGCTATTTCTGTGGAAGAAATTAATTAGTACTAAACTAAGCTCTGACATGTTGGGAAAAGGGAAAAAAATTAACCCAAATTGTTGCTATATGCTATGTTGTTATGTTGTGTGTGTGTGTGTGTGTGTGTGTGTGTGTGTTCAACCCCATTCACATCATTCTAGTAATCGACTGCTTGAATTTGTTTTTTTTTTTATATATATATGAAATTTATTGACAAATTGGTTTCCATACAACACCCAGTGCTCATCCCAAAAGGTGCCCTCCTCAATACCCATCACCCACCCTCCCCTCCCTCCCACCCCCCATCAACCCTCAGTTTGTTCTCAGTTTTTAACAGTCTCTTATGCTTTGGCTCTCTCCCACTCTAACCTCTTTTTTTTTTTTTCTTCCCCTCCCCCATGGGTTCCTGTTAAGTTTCTCAGGATCCACATAAGAGTGAAACCATATGGTATCTGTCTTTCTCTGTATGGCTTATTTCACTTAGCATCACACTCTCCAGTTCCATCCACGTTGCTACAAAAGGCCATATTTCATTTTTTCTCATTGCCACGTAGTATTCCATTGTGTATATATACCACAATTTCTTTATCCATTCATCAGTTGATGGACATTTAGGCTCTTTCCATAATTTGGCTATTGTTGAGAGTGCTGCTATGAACATTGGGGTACAAGTGCCCCTATGCATCAGTACTCCTGTATCCCTTGGGTAAATTCCTAGCAGTGCTATTGCTGGGTCATAGGGTAGGTCTATTTTTAATTTTCTGAGGAACCTCTACACTGCTTTCCAGAGCGGCTGCACCAATTTGCATTCCCACCAACAGTGCAAGAGGGTTCCCGTTTCTCCACATCCTCTCCAGCATCTATAGTCTCCTGATTTGTTCATTTTGGCCACTCTGACTGGCGTGAGGTGATATCTGAGTGTGGTTTTGATTTGTATTTCCCTGATAAGGAGCGACGCTGAACATCTTTTCATGTGCCTGTTGGCCATCCGGATGTCTTCTTTAGAGAAGTGTCTATTCATGTTTTCTGCCCATTTCTTCACTGGGTTATTTGTTTTTCAGGTGTGGAGTTTGGTGAGCTCTTTATAGATTTTAGATACTAGCCCTTTGTCCGATATGTCATTTGCAAATATCTTTTCCCATTCCGTTGGTTGCCTTTTAGTTTACCAACAAAAAGATTTTAAAAGACTCAGACAGTGTAAAGGGATGTCAGTGTAGAAAATCTAGAAGATAAAAGAGAAACTCTTATCTCCCAATATTCTTTGTAAATAAATAATCTAATGGTGGCCAAATATGTGTAATACTCAATTAGTGTCTGAGCTGACCAGTAGCTAAAAATCAACAAAAAAAGTAAAAAAATTGGAAACTTTAGAGGGAAGAAGGAAGAATAGAGATAAGAGAATAAAGCTGAATGTCTAAGAGATGAAAAATGAATGGTGACCAATCTGTGAAATAATTTAATATATGTTACACCAGGTAAGACCGTAATGGGGAGGAAGAATACTCTCAGATACAGGACCATCTAGGATACTCTCAACAGAGATAAAAGTCTTTTAGAAAACAGGAAAGCAACTGGTATGCAAACAAAAGCAGATGTTTTTGAAGAATAATAATAGCACAACTACCGGGCAGAAAAATTCTGTCAAAATAGGTTACTGTAAACTTTCTGTTTATATGCAAAGAAACCTAAGCATTTATAATTACCATGTTTTACTGATATAGTAAGAGAAAAATTTTTAAATGAAGGCATCTTCTGATTCTTAAAACAAGAGAGGGGAAAAGCAGTGGTAAGTGGTTCAAAGAGACAATAAAAAGCCACTTTCTCAAGGATGATAGACACCCAGTATTCCTGAAGGCAGATGATGGTTAAAGTGGTGAGCACTATTCTTTGCACGCATTTTGGTTACTTTTAAGCTAAAGGAGAATATGAGTAATGATGACAATAATACTTTCACAGTGACTATAATCCAAGCACTTTCCAGATGGTTATTAACTCATTTAATCTTCACCCTAACCACAAGGGGGGCACTGTTATCTCCAGTTCACACATAATGAAAATAAGGCACAGAAAGATTAGGCATCTTCCCCATGATCACAAAGCTCGTAATTGATGATGTCAGGATGTGGACACAGGACCTCTTGCCTCCAAAGTCCCCTTCTTAACCTTACTTCTATGCTGTCCATGTGATTCTAGCCAGACTTAGAATTTTCAAATTGCATGTAGTCGTTCAGAATGTGGACACTAAAAAAAAAAAAAAATCTTCATGTATTTCATAAGAAGCTCTCAAATCCTATCTTAATTCCCCTTGGCACACAGGGAACTAAAGAAGCAGAACAGAGTTGTGGTTCACAGAACAGACTCGAGCCAGGCTACGTGGGCTCTGAATCCCTTGTCTCCCACTTACCCATTCGATGACCTAGGGAAATTTACTTACCCTTTCTGTTACAGAGCATCATTATTTACAACCACGCACTGCCCCTTTTCTATAGGAGGATCTGACTTCCCTACCCCATTGGTATCAGCTTTGGTCATAGAAATGTGTGTGGAAAAAATGTGTAATTTTTAGGAAGCAACTAGGCAAGAGCCAGGACAAGGAGTAGCATGTTCTCTTCTCTCATTATGATCAGCAGTGTTAGACAAAGAGGATGGCCTGCGCCCTGAAGTGAGGTTGCCTCACAGAAGAGCCAAAGACGCATCTCAGACATCTAGAAGAGTAAGAAATATGCCATCATTGTAACTCACTAGGATTCAGGGGCTGTTTGTTACTAAGACCCAACTGCCTCTCTTCACTCATACGTTCTCTGTTCCTCGAGGCCCTAGCTGTTTCTAGGACTGTTGCAAGGATTAATGGAATTATTTTTATGAAGTATGTAGAACAGTGGCACATGAAGTGTTACTCCTTATAATTATTTTTATCTATAAATGGAGGGAGAGAGGTATTAGTGAGCCAGATACTAACCTGAAAAGAATACAAGCAGAGAAAAAGACTGCCAAAAGGAAACATCCCCAATACTAATCAAATCAAATGTCTTTCTGTTTCTCAAATTCTTTAAACTCAGTTCTCACATCATACTGGTTGCCCTTTAGGCTTTTTGCAAACTTCTCCTCAATGCTCCCTTATCAACCCAGGAATCTTATTTACTTGTTGACAATTCAGGGTTTTAATATTGCTGACCAGGCTCCAGATACTTTTCCTTCTACAAAATACAGTTACTTTGGCCATGAAGATATTCCTCCTCCATTTCCCTCAGCTGTCTTTCTGGAAACAGAGTTGAACACAAGTTTTCCCATCTGTGGAACACAATTTTAACGAGATAATAATAGCTGTTACCTCTGTTTCTAAGGGTAAAGGATTAGATAACTTTGACAAGTTTCTTTGTCTCATGAGTTTGGATTGGCTTTCATTTTTAATGTGAAAATTTTTATGATAAAACTCTTGCCAATTAACTTTCCACACAACTTGCTTTCAGGGGACACCTCAGCTGACCACTCCAGGTAGTATAATAAGGTAGTCTCAATAATATTGAGACCTCTTATGCCCAAGAGGAAGATACTGTGAGCCTCCTTCTAATCCATTCTAGAAATCAGACCACTTAAGTGGGGTCCAAAGAGATCTTTGATATCATTACCCTCATTTTAATTTTTTTTTAGTGTTTGTTTATTTTTGAGACAGAGAGAGAGAGAGAGAGTGTGAGTGGGGGAGGGGAGGGGAGAGAGAGAAAGAGAGACAGAGACAGACAGACAGACAGACAGAATGCTAAGCAGGCTCCAGACTCTGAGCTGCCAGCTGAGAGCCCGACACGGGCTCGAACTCACGAACTGCGAGATCATGACCTGAGACCAGGTCAGATGCTTAACCAACTGAGCCACCCAGCAGCCCCTCATCACCCTCATTGTAAAGATGGGAAAATGGAGACTCAAAGAAGGTGAATATCTTGTTGACAAAAATAAGTCAGTTGAAGAGCAAAACCTAGATAGAACAGAGTCATTATCTATAGGAGCCAAGCTAGTGCTATTTCCAGGGCTGATTGTGTTCCAGAGAAAACCACTGGGACACATGAGTGTATCTGGATACAATGAAAAAATGTTAAAAATTCAGTCGACAAATTCATTCATTCCATGTAACTGAGCATTTTAACTGGGTTTTAATCTGACCTATTCACAAAAGCCAAATAGGTTACTGAGAAAGATACAATAACAGAGCCCCATTTTACGAAGTTGATATGTAAAGCAGGTTGGTAGGACTGAGTCAGTATCAGGGCTTAACTAAACTGAGATATAAAACAGAGACTGAATTAATTCATTACATCAAAATGCTTTATTTGGCAGTTACTTACTATATAAATAGCTTACCAGCTATTTTCCCCAAAATAATAATGATTAGAATGGCTATCATATCCAACAAAAAAAGTCTGAAACAGGCAATAGCAAGATCAATGTTCAGAAAATAAAT
This sequence comes from Lynx canadensis, assembly GCF_007474595.2. Classification (NCBI taxonomy): domain Eukaryota; kingdom Metazoa; phylum Chordata; class Mammalia; order Carnivora; family Felidae; genus Lynx; species Lynx canadensis. The sequence goes on from NC_044310.1 coordinate 124,110,750, forward strand.
ACTGAAGGCAGCTATAGCTGCTTTTGGCTGTTATTGGAGGCAAATAAAACTCAGTTATTTCTAGCACTCATCACTTTAATGATTTCTAAATTTGCTTCTCTAAAAAAAATGTATCGGAGATTAATAAATTTACATGAAAACAAATAGAAGGTGTACATTGCTAAGGGCTTCACTCTCTTCACTTTCATTCTAGCCATTTTTCCCAAACCCAGAAGAAAGACATTCCCTAAAGCTTTGCATGGCTTCTGGCAAAATCATCTCCCATATAACTAAATAAAGAGAGGATGTATTTTTTTAGTGGATAATGATAAAACTGAGATTTATAGCTAAAAAGATTATTGATCACAAAAGCTTTGCTTTTTTTTTTTTTTCTTTTTCTTTTTTCCTTCCACTCCCTGGCTAAGTTCTCATGGCTAAAAGACAAAAGAGAAAACAAAACAAAGAGAAAGGGATTCTATAGGCACCCATATACAAGAAAGTTATAATAGTTGAAAGTCACAATAAAAATAGATTGTCATAGATGGGAATTCCACTAGAGCAGGACAATACATTTGCTTTGGAGAAGGGCCCAATCCCTTTTTAAAAAAATTTACTGATAGACAAAGTCCAGAGCTGAAACACATTTGTGGGATCAAAGGCAAAGTAACTAGCAATGTCCTAGTTAGCTCAAAAGGAAAGCAAACCAAGCAACAAACAGACTCTCTTGCAAATGGAGAATGTCTTTAGTACAATACAATAAGACTGTTGTATGTGACACCTTGATAAATTAAAGAAACAGAAACACTGTCACAAAAAGAAAAGGAAGAAAGGAAGGAAATTCACAAACAGTGCCCACAAAAGATGGATAAGAAAGTTTTAAGAGAATACATGCATTGATTAAAGGCAAGCAAGGAAAACAAGATAGCTGCTCTATCTAGCTAACCCCCAGTGCACATGTCTATTGTATTGTTTCCTTTGGCACTGACTACAAGAGAGCTTCATCCTATGTCTCATAATGCTATTATTTATAAAATAGAAGAAAAACATCCTGATAAGAATATACCTCAATAGGAAAAAAGTCTCCTATATAATCTGAGTGAACAGATGAAAAAGAAATGCTTTTTCAAAGTAATAACAATTACAAAGCAACCAGTGAACAAGATAAGCACTTGCAGAAGGGAGCCACATGAAATCTGTTCAACCAACCAGCTTTTCTGTTATGTGAATCCAAGAATGGATCACCGTCGCTCACTGGGAAAACCTGTGGTGTTGTAAAAATCAGCACCATCAGTATATGGTTGGGGAGAGGAATAGAGAAAAGAAATAGAGCAAAGGCTGACAATACAATTCCTTGTAATTCTTCATTCAACATTATGTTCCTTGACCTACTGCATTTAAAGTCAATATGGAAGACACAGGATTTTGAAAAGTACACACATACATGGTGGCTCCTAATCTCCAAAAGTGAAAACTTGCAAAATAAGTATTTTGGGTCCATGATATTATCAACGCTTGTTTCTTGCAAGTATAAATAGAATGTTCAACTGTGTATGTGAAGTTATTTTCATAGTCTGGCCCCAAGTATTAGTGTCCCTCATACTAAAATTATTTTGCTGATACAGCACATTATATTGAAATAAAAAATGAAAACAGTGAATTACAAGTCCAAGTTTATAAACAATCTGTTGAATATGGGTGTTTCCTATTTTGTAACTTTATACACAATATGTACAGATAACTACATTTAAATACCAACAATTTTATATACTAAGTGCAAGGTGATCAGTTATTTCAAAGAGTATTTTGATAATTTGCTAGAGGTGGGAAAGAACAAACAAATATACAATACAATTATTTGGCCAGTACTTACTGAGACATTATCTTACTTACTGCTCTGTTATGATCCTACATGCATTATCTTACTGAATCCTCACAAATCTCTCCTTTTCACCCATTAGCAATCAGACCTTCTGAATGAAGCTCCTATACTTTAAGCCACTACACTACACTCCTTCACAGCAGATTTTTGTGGTACCTAATTCGCTGTTGGCTACAAATGGAGTTTTATTCCGCTTTTGAAACATGATCAAACCAAGGATAATTCTGGCACTGATCCCCCAGCAGGTCTGTGGCAGGATAGGCCCCACAAGACTAGGACCTTTAAGCAGACCCACACCCCAAGATATGGCAGATAATTGGGAGCTCTTCTGATCAGGGTTCAATGTAGGAAACTCAGGCATGCAAGCGACAGGAGCACATTCTGACAGGGTACAGGTAAAAGTCCAGATTTCCAAGTCCAGAATGTCATGAAAGGCAGGGTCCTATAAAGGGATTTAAAAGCTGGTGGTCAGCTGAGGGTGTGAGGTTCAAGGACAGAACTCCCATGTCTGCAAGGTATGATGGCCAACAGCTAAGACTCTTCGATAAACTGAAGAATGTGGCAGAATTTCAAGATATTCACACAGAATGAAGCAAATCAGCACAAGAATGATTTGAACACACACCTAGGTATTTTTAAGTTTACTTCTCAAGAAAATCATAGTCTTTAAATGAAAAGTATCAATTAACTATTGTTCTATTGAAACTATGGCACTATTAGTTTTCTGGACTCTGATAGGTATGTTTTGAAACATGGCAGGTCTAGATAGCTACAGCACTGATATTCCATGAGGAATGAGCTAGCTTTAGAAACATTAATTCCAGTACTGACTATTGTGTATTCTTTAACACATTGCTCATATCTGGAGACATCTGTTAGGAACAAAATCTAAGCTTGTACTTTTGTTGACTTATCTTCCACTTTAACTCTCAACTGTTGGCGATGAGCTAAACTTTACGGATTCATTCAAATTTCAGACACAGAGACAACAGAAGGCTTGAGATCAAATTTTACTTTTAAAGTATCTAAGGTTTTAAAGATTGTCTTTGCTTTTTCAAAGAATTGAATATATTAAGGGAAGAACTAAGGGATAAACATATTTTGATAAAGTATGCAATTTATTATTAAGTAAACATTTATATGAATATAGACATATATTTAGGGAGATGGACCCTGTCTTACTCAGTATAGAGCTCAGTGCACATTAGGCCTTAGTAGATGCTTCCTACAGTGAAATTACTTAATATCTGATTTCCAGATTCATTATCTTCAAACTTGAGTAATAACATCTTCATTCTTCATTATTCACACACTACGCATTTGCAAATTTGCCTACTCAATAAAGTTTATTTGCAACCCCAAAATCAATACTTGAGGCATTTCACAATCACTTGCAGAAATGAATTGACCAACAAAAAGTCAGAATCACCAACCTGCACAGTCCCAGATAAGGATGAACAAGGTGACACTCTGTAGCTTTCATAACTGTAAACAAGTGTCCTTTCCATTATTTATTTAGTGCCACATTTTTTGCACTTTTATGGTTTTTGTTGGTGATTTTGCTTTTTGAAATTGCCCCTAAATGGAGAGATGAAATGCTATTTATTGTTCCTAAGCAAAGACAGACTGTTTTGTCTTATAGATAAAAATCATGTGTTAGATTAGTTTAATTCGGCTATGAGTTACAGTGCCATTGACTATGAGTCTAATGTTAATGAATCAATAATATATATTAAGTAAGGGTCCTTAAAGAGAAACACAAAAAGAACACACATGAAGTTATGTACTGATCAGTTGATAAAACTGTTATGACCAGAGGCTCACAGGAACCTGTGTATTTCTCCTAGAAGCAGTGCTTCAGCATTCGCTAATCCAGTGTTTGTGGAAACTTTATAGAACATAGCTACTACAACTGATGAGAATAAACTCTACTTTCTCCATCAAGTTTTTGTGTGTGTGTGCTTGTTTGTTTCTTTAGGTCCAGGAAAATGTAGGCTAATAATCTGGTGAAGTAACCAGCACAGGTAGGCACTTAAAGAATTTTTACCTACCTAAAAGCAAAACCATTGTCATCTTAGGCGTCTGCAAACAACACAACTGAAAATATCAAACTCAGATTCACTATATTCCATTGAAGAGGATATAAAAAAGGAAACTGTATTTAAATGTATCACTAAAGTCAATACATTAGAAGAGGGAAATATGAAGATATTTATAGTAAGTCAAAAGGCATCTGAGGTATTGGTCAGGATAATGTTGTTAGAAAACATGGTATCAACTCTGCTATTATAAAATCATGGTCTCTTATGCATAAACCATTCAAACTAATCCAATTAAAGTGGCAATTCAAATGTGAGCATATCAGTGACAAGTCTATTACATCTATGGGTTTCAATTATGAAGTTGTTATGATAGTAAAAAAACTAGTATTTGAACATAAAGCACGCATAAGCGCAAAATCTTGTCAGCAAGAAATACCCCAATTAGATGAAACTACAGAATTTACTTTAGAAAATGCTAGTGTATCACTTAGCAAAAAAAAAAAAAAAAAAAAAAACCACAAAAGTTTGCACCTTGATTAATTGAGAAATTCTAGTATTCTGAAACAGAGATAGATATGTGTATGTGTGTGTAAAAGTGTAACCAAGAAACTCTTTCTCAGTAGAGGTAAGACCAATTTAATTCAGATTTCACTAACTCAGAATCAAGAGCTAAACAGGTATTTTAACAAAATTACAAGGATAAAAGAATGATAAAATTACATTAAAGGAGGCTGAACTTGTAAAGCACAGTATTAAGAATTAAAAACAAAAACTTGTCAAGATTATGAAAGCATCTATTTACATATAACTTATTTATTCAACCAATATGCATTAATTCCCCAACAAATGTATTGAGTTCTGCTCTGGGCCAGCCATCAGAGATTCCCCAGAGAACACGGCAGACACAGAACAGCATTTCTGAAGCTCAGATGTGAGTAGGTGAGACAGACTTGTCAAGAAATGCATTGCAAGGTGATAAATACAATTGAAGATGGAAGTGCAAAGCAAGAAAAACGTTACCAGGCTGAGGCTGGTACTTTGACAAGAACCTCTTAAACATGTGTCTCATGTTTAAAGATTACATTAAAGTAAGGCTTCTCCAGGGGCCACTTTATCGACTTAACTCTAGTGAACAGAAATACCAGAAAAATAACACAGCTGCAATTCCAAAGGGGTGGGAGGGAGACCTCACTAACCCAGACCAGTTTGGACCTCTCCCCTCTCACTCTTGGGTCACTTTTGCTATCAAAACCACAGCCAAGTAACTAAGTTACTAAGCCAGAGGATAAAGGCACTGGACCCTTCCCAAGGTGCCTCTGGCTGTCAGAGACCATGCAAGGAGAGCACTCCCAACTCTTCCCAATAAAAACTTGTCATGTAGTCTCTCCTGCGAGAAAGAATTAGATTTCCGTTATCTTGAAGTTACCTGGCGTAGTCAATTGATGGGAAGTTTACCCACTTTAGTCCCCTTGTGAAAAATGACACTTGAATATTAGGAGCACCTACTTTATCCCTTTCTCATCCCCCTCTGTTTTTAAAACAATATGTATGTGATTTTATGTCCTTTTCCATGCTTAGGATCTGAACAGTTTATGTGTCTGAGGCTGCTGGAGAGGAGCAGGATTGGTTCAAAGAACTCAGTTCCCCACAAGTAGGTGCCTGCACACTAAATGTCAAGAGCCTCGAGCCAAGGAGGCCTTGCTGCTGAACATGAGGTACCTCTACCCACCCTGACTGACTGGGCTCTATTTAAAGTGACCTACAGTTCTAGCATCAGCAATCAGACAACAAAAGGAAATCAAAGGCATCAAAATTGGCAAAGATGAAGTCAAGCTTTCGCTTTTTGCAGATGACATGATATTATACATGGAAAATCCGATAGACTCCACCAAAAGTCTGCTAGAACTGATACATGAATTCAGCAAAGTTGCAGGATACAAAATCAATGTACAGAAATCAGTTGCATTCTTATACACTAACAATGAAGCAACAGAAAGACAAATAAAGAAAATGATCCCATTCACAATTGCACCAAGAAGCATAAATACCTAGGAATAAATCTAACCAAAGATGTAAGGATCTTTATGCTGAAAACTATAGAAAGCTTATGAAGGTAATTGAAGAAGACTTAAAGAAATGGAAAGACATTCCCTGCTCATGGATTGGAAAAATAAATATTGTCAAAATGTCAATACTACCCAAAGCTATCTACACATTCAATGCAATCCCAATCAAAATTGCACCAGCATTCTTCTCGAAACTAGAACAAGCAATCCTAAAATTCATATGGAACCACAAAAGGCCCCGAACAGCCAAAGGAATTTTGAAGAAGACCAAAGCAGGAGGCATCACAATCCCAGACTTTAGCCTCTACTACAAAGCTGTCATCATCAAGACAGCATGGTATTGGCACAAAAACAGACACACAGACCAATGGAATAGAATAGAAACCCCAGAACTAGACCCACAAACGTATGGCCAACTCATCTTTGACAAAGCAGGAAAGAACATCCAATTGAAAAAAGACAGCCTCTTTAACAAATGGTGCTGGGAGAACTGGACAGCAACATGCAGAAGGTTGAAACTAGACCACTTTCTCACACCATTTACAAAAATAAACTCAAAATGGATAAAGGACCTAATGTGAGACAGGAAACCATCAGAACCTTAGAGGAGAAAGCAGGAAAAGACCTCTCTGACCTCAGCCGTAGCAATCTCTTACTCGACACATCCCCAAAGGCAAGGGAATTAAAAGCAAAAGTGAATTACTGGGACCTTATGAAGATAAAAAGCTTCTGCACAGCAAAGGAAACAACCAACAAACTAAAAGGCAACCAACGGAATGGGAAAAGATATTTGCAAATGACATATCGGACAAAGGGCTAGTATCTAAATCTATAAAGAGCTCACCAAACTCCACACCCGAAAAACAAATAACCCAGTGAAGAAATGGGCAGAAAACATGAATAGACACTTCTCTAAAGAAGACATCCAGATGGCCAACAGGCACATGAAAAGATGTTCAGCGTCGCTCCTTATCAGGGAAATACAAATCAAAACCACACTCAGGTATCACCTCACGCCAGTCAGAGTGGCCAAAATGAACAAATCAGGAAACTATAGATGCTGGAGAGGATGTGGAGAAACGGGAACCCTCTTGCACTGTTGGTGGGAATGCAAATTGGTGCAGCCACTCTGGAAAGCAGTGTGGAGGTTCCTCAGAAAATTAAAAATAGACCTACCCTATGACCCAGCAATAGCACTGCTAGGAATTTACCCAAGGGATACAGGAGTACTGATGCATAGGGGCACTTGTACCCCAATGTTCATAGCAGCACTCTCAACAATAGCCAAATTATGGAAAGAGCCTAAATGTCCATCAACTGATGAATGGATAAAGAAATTGTGGTATATATACACAATGGAATACTACGTGGCAATGAGAAAAAATGAAATATGGCCTTTTGTAGCAACGTGATGGAACTGGAGAGTGTAATGCTAAGTGAAATAAGCCATACAGAGAAAGACAGATACCATATGGTTTCACTCTTATGTGGATCCTGAGAAACTTAACAGGAATCCATGGGGGAGGGGAAGGAAAAAAAAAAAAAAAAAGAGGTTAGAGTGGGAGAGAGCCAAGCATAAGAGACTGTTAAAAACTGAGAACAAACTGAGGTTGATGGGGGGTGGGAGGGAGGGGAGGGTGGGTGATGGGTATTGAGGAGGGCACCTTTTGGGATGAGCACTGGGTGTTGTATGGAAACCAATTTGTCAATAAATTTCATATATATATAAAAAAAAAAACTGAGAACAAACTGAGGGTTGATGGGGGGTGGGAGGGAGGGGAGGGTGGGTGATGGGTATTGAGGAGGGCACCTTTTGGGATGAGCACTGGGTGTTGTATGGAAACCAATTTGTCAATAAATTTCATATATATATAAAAAATATATATATAAACATTAAAAAAGAAAAAGAAATAAAAATAAAAAAAATAAAAAAAAAAAATAAAGTGACCTACAAAGTCCATTCCTCATCAGGCTTCCTTCCTGGAAGGAAGGTAAGTGCTCCCACTCCAGGCACTAGGGAGACGCCGATGGGAAACAGAAAGAAGGCAAAGGTTCAGACATCTGTAAGATTTCTGGACATAAGGCACATGACAAATTAATTTGAACACGACATCAAAGAATGAGCAGAAAAATGAGGAAAGGAAGTCCAATATTTTAAATGTAAATTGCATAAACTGCATTGATATGTTAAAAAAAAAAACAATTCACTCCTAAGATAAATTTAAAACAAAATTATTTATGTATTTTTATGTATTTATAACACTTTTTATGTACATATAACTTAATGTATTTTGTATATATGTATATCTGTACATTTATATATTTCATGTATATATTATATATTTGTGCATATTTACATATATAGCACTCCATATATTTATGTATATATATCACACCAATTTTAGTGTTTATGTACATATAACACTATGTATATATAATGCTATATTTGTGTATATATAATACTAATACTCAACTGTATATTATACACACACATATGTGTGCAAATATATGACTGCTATTTACCCAAATCCATTTCCTGTTCTTGTAGGCACAGAGGTAAACAACATTTCCCTGCCTCTTTTGCAGTTACGATTCCAGTCAATGAACTCTGATCACAGTGATTTGTGCTACCCGTAAGTTTGACCCATAACAACATTTTACAGATGGTTCAATGCATTTTCCAATTTTGGAACATGAGGATGGAGGGGACCCTACAGAAATCTTGGAAACCACAGTTTGAACACAGTAGATCTTCCATCAACCTGGTTCCTTGAGCAACTGCATGGATGAAGATTTCCCCACTAAATGTGAACATATATCTAGTTGTATTATATAAACAGAAAAGAGATTTATTAGCTAAACAACTAGAGATTTGAATTATTTTTATCATAGTCAAACCTACCCTCTCTATACCCTCACTTTTCTGGCAAACAAGGAGATAGAAGTTTATCACAACATCATAAATTCTAACATGTTTCCAATCCATCTTTCCTATCTCCCTTCTATTCCTGTGCTTGCCTGTCTTTCTGTCTTTGCATGGGGATGTGATCATATGAGTCAACAGAAAGAAGGACATTTATTTGAGCAGACTTCTGTCAATATCATTTTTAGGGGTGGAGGCCTAAGCATGCACGTGGCATCTGTGAGAGAAACTGACTGACCATCTTAACTTTTCAAAATGTATGCAGACTGCAGTGCCATTATTCCAAATCCAAAGACAAATACCACAGCCCCCAGAGAAACACAAATAAAACACTGAGTGTAATAATGAGCACACTGACATCAAAAACTAAAACCTAATCATTTCCAGCATTCTATCGGAAGGTTGTGATTGTGAGTGTGCCTTTTCTCGACGCTGAGGACAGGAATGTACAAGCGTGTCTGCAGGTTCTAGCATCTCATGGGCACAAGGAAACATGATTTTAGTGTAGGACTCAAGGAGGTTGAATTCAATGCATAATTTCACAGAAAGCCTCACATTAGCTGAAAAACTAGAACACAGGAAGCAATCTGGAGATCACAGCTCTGGTAAGCCAGCTAAGGAAATCTGGTTGTCCCTCCCTCAGGTTAGTGTCTCTACCATTCAGTACTTATACTTGTCTAAACTTTCTTTAAGTGCCTTCCAGAAAAGACTCCCAAATCTTACAAGGCAGCCCAAATGAGTACCCTCAAAGGCAAAACATTCATCTTATTTTCAAATGAAGCAGCTCTGTGGTCACTTCTCCTCTATGTCTTTCTTTCCTAGACGAGGTTCGATGAAGACATGTTTGATGACCAGGAGAGCTAAGAGAGCATTTCAGATGCAGAGACTGAGCTCCAGCTTCTCGTTCTTCCTCCACCCACATGTATGTTTCCACATAAATCACAACCTCTCTGTTCTCACTTTCCTCACGGCAAAGCAAGAGGAATGGATAAGAGGCTCAGTACGTCCTCTTCCAGCTGTATCAGTCTATGTGTTAGCTTGCAATTTATCTTCTATTCTAGGCTAATAACCACCCCAATTCCTTTATTAGGTCCTTATGTTAGACGTAAAATCCATAACGTAAAAACTGGTTTTAAAATGCCATTTTACAGTCAATCATGATGGATTCCCATAACTATGATTTTTTTGTACCTGACAATCAAATCAGTCAAATGCACTTATCAAAATCCATTTAATACATCATGTGCTGGCATCTTCCAAAATATGTTCCCTTATTATGTTTACCAGAAAGATTTTTTTAATGAGCAGCTGCCTCAAAATTAATTAATGATACAGCTCACACTATAAAGTTATAAGCCAAAGCCCATTATAACTAGTGCATTTTCAGTGTAGCTCAAATTGCAAAGGATAGTGAAACTCCAGATGATGGCCCATTTATTTAGAGCAGTATGTGAATCAACAAATATACAGAAACATGAAACAAACAGTCCTATTCTTAATGCATATTTTGAGTATATTCTGTGAAATACTGTATGATGAAATGCTAGAATATTAAGGAAATCTATTGTAACTTATTTCTTCCTATATACTCTTAACGTTTTCTACTATATAACCAGACTATAGGAAATCAGAGTATTTAATTGTACCTGCTAGATTCCAATTCTTTCTACCCACAGAGATTCTCAAGCCAAGGAATTATTGTATAGCCCATTAGCTGATTTCCTTCAAACACCACCACTTTTCATTTATACCCTGCTCACGCACTACATCCCAAAGTGTTTTGAAGGAAATAAAAATGAGGTAAATAAAACTGAAACACTGCTTTGCCAACATTTTTTTTTAAATCAAAATCAGGTGTAATTGAAAGAAAATGATTACATGCCTTGCTGGCATTTGTTCCATTTTTTAGAACAAATGTTCACACTCACCTAGGGGATGTTTCCATCTGCTTCTCTCATTTTGGTTTCCTTTAGCTTTAAATTATAATACATAGATAAATTACCAATAACTTACTACCTAAAAATATATAACTCTGGCCTGATTTTTTTCAAATACACTCTACCAAAAATGAGTTCCATTTTTCTCAATTCAGATTTCAACAATTAATCTTTAAGTTAACAGAAAAAGAGATCCTATCACGATTTGGGGAAAATACAGATTTCATCATCATCCAAAAGTACTAATTCCAGAGCTGCACATCCTATACTTATGAACTCAGCCATGCAGAGAGAGTATCTATTCTTTTGTAACCTAAAATCCAAATTTAATGTGTAGGTATATTTTGAAAAAATAGAAACTAATAAAATAATAAGTTAAAAACATTAAACAGAACACAGTAGACAATACATTACAACTGGACATCAAGTCATATGCATTTGTGGCTCAGGCCAGTACAAAAGTGACATTGTGAAAACAGATGTGACAAACCTTGACCACACCAAACCCTGGTAAAAAGCCAAAGCTTCAGTACAGCATCCATACACGTTGGCCCCCCCATGCCTCACCTCTGACGCCCCCAAAGTAGCTGCATAACTGATTTATTTTCCATCCAGATGGTTGGCGTCCTGTAGACAGACTTAAAATGCTAACTGTGTCTTGGGCATGCTTATTCAGTGAGTCTTGAAAGCCATTATTCACTAATTTCATGTGGAAATGAAATTTCAGCTTCCCATTGTGTACAAATAACTTGGCCACTTATACCACATACAAAAAGTGCTTTTCGCCAGGCAGGAGTGGATGGCTGGAATGCAAAAGCCTTCCTGTGTGCTTTCCTGGCTCGGGCCCAAGCCGGCATATGGCGGCCCCACCAACCACCTCCATATAGAATACTAGGTGAATGCTTTAAGCAAGCACTGATAATGTGATTTACAAAGCCCACACTGGACGGCTGCTGTTTGCCTCTATTTTCATTCAGGATAGAAGATTAATCTTTTCTCAAATAAAAGCATTTGATGACATTTTGGGCTCTCACATCCATCCTCCCAACATTACTCGCTACTAAAATTTTGGTATATCTAGAAATAATCTTGAGTTTCTAAGCTTTCTTACTTTACCATTATCTTACTCTTGAATGTAATTCTCAACATAGGCATCACCCTCTGTTTCAAGTCTGGAACTGGCAGGCAAAGAAAGGCTGGCTTTCAGAGAGCCAGTCAGAGGTTTTAGTAAAGCTCATGTGTTTTGCTTCTGTGCAACGTTTCCACACTGTGCTTATAAACAACTATTGATATTTTCTGGAATTTCATTCCAGAAATTGTTCTCTTTCACATGTCAAAGAACTCTCTTCCCTTCCCTCTTTGGGATTTTTTTCAGAATCGGCAATGCTACTCATCAGTAATAAATAAAATTTCACGTGTAGATATATATTAACATTTCACACTGTGGCTGAGGAGCTCAAAGTATTTTACAAACACTGCCAAAATCATCAGTGATTTCCAGCCCTGAAATCTGACTTTCAGATCTTCCCAAGAAGATTTATTTACATCACGTTTGCAAAATACAATGTGTATTTATAAATACAGGCATTTATCTAATACTCAGCAACAGATGCAACAAGTCATATCCTGGGACTGGCAGAACTTCCCAGAGAAATGAGATATGCCTGCCTAGGGTGATCCTTTCTCTCTCCTTCTGAGGTATAAATGGCTTTTCCTCATCTCCTACTTTTATCTACCCTACCAAATAGCTCTCTGTTCCTCCCCCCCACATCTGCAGAAGGCTAATGACCCTCCTTGTCTTAGATACCCCAGGAATGTGTTTTTGTCCATTGCCCTTCCCCAGGCTTGTCTGCTATGTAACTGAATTTCAGGATGAGATGAGTGATATAGATTATGAAGATATTTAGGACAATAAAAATAAACATGATCAAGACAAAAGAGCTCAATCTCTGTTCTGCATTACTCATCCAATTTCTGAAAATAGCAATGCTGTCAGAGTCGACTTGGAAAATACCATTTTCTTTTATTTTCTTTTTCTTTTTTTTTTTTTTTTAACAATAAAAACAGCTGATAGTTCACTCAGAAAAATCAACTCTGACTTGTTCCTGGAATCACAGCCCACTAAAAGAAAGGGATATGGCCTTCCATCAAAAAAAAAAAAGTAAACACAAGTTAAAAACAAGGAACTGGCTCCAGCATGGAGGTGACATCCAGAAACAAACAGTGATCATTCCAGAAGTTCTAGAAGGGGCTTCAAAGGAGCAACCTGGTTGGAATGAGGAGAAAGGGTATTTGTCTTAAAGCTTTATTTGCAAAAGCAACTCACACTTATAATTGGACTGTGGGTTTATGAAGAGTGGCCAGAGCAGGTGGCCAATGTACATGCCATGAAGTTAACCACTTCAATAAAAAACCCTGGAAAGAATAGGACTACTGTATGCACTATCATTCAGACCCTTAGAAGTCAGCTTTCATCTATCAGCTTTAAAATAATTGTAAATAATGGGGAAAAAACTTTGAGACACAATAATGGCACTCAAAAACTGCACAATTCTAAACTGAGAGACACACAAATATTGAAGCAAAAGTGAATGTCTATTCTTCTACTTATAGCACCTTGCAGGTCGTTACTGGGAAGGTTTTTGTTTTAATGGAAGGCCTATATGATGGAGTACTTTTTACAAAAGCATCATTGGCACAAATATCAACTGACTACAAAAATAGAGTAACATGATATTCTTCAGTGTACAGTTTGTGTCCCAAACTAAAATACAAAACTATGTCATAATAATGCTTGTTTTAGATTTTAAGTGTATGTTGCTTTTGGCTGACCTTATTATAAAGTCAAAAGCAATCACTTTTAGGGTCCTTTGAGAAATCACCCTTCATTCCCATCTTAAAAACAAAGTCAGAAGCAATAAATAAAGCATGGATTCTTCTATAATTAAAGTGCAGCCCCATTTTTTAAATCATGAAAAAGAGTTTCAATCGATAGAGGGCGGGTCCACAAAGTTGTACCTGGAGAAAACTTTTTCCGCAAGTCTATTTTGAACAGAAAGGCAGCTCTTGTTGAATCTGGGATATGTGACAAGATTCTCACAACAAAGCAAGTCTGCTTCTAACAGACACTAGATTGAAGCATTACATAGCATTTCATGCAATGAAATGGAATAACTAAGCTACTGAAAAAAAAAATACTTCCTTGGTAGCTACCACGAAGCAGTGAAGGTAGCAAGAGAAAAAAAAAAAAAATGCTGTGACAGCATTTTCTTTTGATTCAGCCCAGTAGCTATGGAAACTATCTTTTAAAGAGCAATTGGTGCTCTTCCCTGCAAACTATATAAAATAAAACTATGTCTTAGCCTCACGGATTCCATGGTTGGAGGCTTCATTTTTCAACACGTTCAACTTATGTAAGCTCAACTCAAGCTTTAGCTCAGGTATTTGCAAGTTGAAGCTATCATATTTGACTGATACTGTGGATTTAAATTAGAAAACCCATGAAGGTGTTTCTGGATAAAGCTGCAAGGAGTCATAATGCTCAAATGAGGAGAAGTAAACATTTGTTAAATCTGCTTGATGTGCTCCAAGAAATGCAATGTTTGCTTCTTTCTATTTCTCTCTCTCTTCTTCTTCTATGAGGTAAGAACGGATGGAAATTCCCAACACTTGCCATGTCATCAGCCCAAGTGTTTTCTTTCCTGTGGCTGTACATACACCATAGGTGATGAGTGGCAATTCAGGGTCAAGAGTTTCCTCCTGTTTTAAGATTTTTCTTTTGTGGCTCCCTCAATAGGAAAATTGTAGGCAAGCTAAAAAAGAGAGCAGGTCTATGGTCTGGCTTTTTTGCCTACATGAATTTTAATCATAAACTATTTGAAATGGAACTCTCTTCAGAAATCTATTTCCAGACTTATTCACTCTAATTCTTTAAGGTTAACCATTTTATATCCTTAATGATATTCATTTTTTCTTTTGAAACACAATTTCATAAAGACGGATATTCTGTGTGCTCATTTTCCTACTCTAAATACCACCTTAATTCATCTTCATTGTATCTTACTCTCTTCAGTCAAATCCCCTCAGAATCTATTCTTTTTTCTGCATACAACCTTCTCTTATCAAAGAACCCAATTCTTTGATAAGAATTTTCAAAATTATAATTGAGTAACTATTACCTTCAAACATGCATGACTTTGTCTGATTGAATTGGTCAGTGTCATCTTTCTCTTTAACCTCCAAACAGTCTCACAAAAAGTATCAAAGTATCACAGCCTGTTTACAGAATCTTACTTTGTGCACGGTTAGCATGACACTTAAAACATTAAAGGCTGTGGGGAAAAAAAGACATCATAGGCTGTGTATGATACAAAAGATAATCCTGAAGAACAATGAAGTACAAGATTTAAATGACATTAAGAACAATTATGAAATAAGAAAATTGAGACTATATGCTTAAAGCATATATGTTCAAATGCTTAAAGCATTTGATCCATTGAACAAAACAGAGTCAGAAACAGACTCACACATAGACAGTCACTTGATGTATGACAAAGATGACAAAGCAAAGTTTTGGGAAAGAACAATCTTTTCACTATATGATTTTGGGTCAGTTGGAGGGAAAAATGACTTTTTATCCTTTGGCCATATCACAAACCAAAATCAATTCCTAAAGGACTACAAATATAGAACTAAAAGGCACCATAACACAGCTTCTATGAAAACAAAACCAAACAAAACAAAAACATAAGAACATGTATCTTCAGGATTTGGGAATAGGCAAAGGTTTCTTAAGGAAGACACAGCAGGTACAAAGCATAAAGAGGGAAACTGACACAGGGGATTTATGAATAGTAGGGATACCTCTTCCTCAAGAGGCACATTCAAGAAAAAAGGTAACCCATGGAGTGGGTATATGTATGTATATATATTATATTATATTATATTATATTATATTATATACATTATATATTAAATTAAATATATATATTTGCAATACCTATATCCAATTAAGGACTTGAATCCATACCATATGAAGAACTACTAAAAATTAACAAGAAAAAAAAAGATATAACCCAAAAGAAAACCATGCAAATGACTTGAACAGACATATCACAAAAAAGAATAACTAAATAGTAAGCAACCAAATGAAAAGGGCCTCGACTTCATTAGTCATCAGGGAAATGCAAATAAAATCACAATGCAATACTGCTACTACCCACCAGACTGGCTAAGATTAAAAAAAAAGAAAAAAAATATTAAGGGTCTGTCAGCAAAGATGTGAAGAACACAGAACTCATGTATGCTGGTAGTGGGAGTGTAAATTGGCACAATCATTTGGGTGAACTGGCAGCATCTATTACAGTTGAACACATATACTCAGGAGCCAACAATTCCATTCTCAAGAATATAATCATTAGAAATATGACACCATGTTTACCAAATACATGTACAAGAGTGTTCACAGTAGTTTATACTCTTCAGAAAAACCTCAACCCAGGAAATACCAAAGTGCCCATCAACAGTCAACTGTATAATTAAATTGTGGTATATTCATTTAGCAGAACACTGGACACCAATTGGAATGATCAATTTCCAACTATTTTCTTTTTTTTTTTTTTTAATTTTTTTTAACGTTTATTTTTGAGACAGAGAGAGACAGAGCATGAACGGGGGAGGGACAGAGAGAGAGGGAGACACAGAATCGGAAGCAGGCTCCAGGCTCTGAGCCATCAGCCCAGAGCCGGACACGGGGCTCAAACTCACGGACCGTGAGATCGTGACCTGAGCCGAAGTCAGACGCTTAACTGACTGAGCCACCCAGGCGCCCCAATTTCCAACTATTTTCAACAATAAAGGCAAATATCATAAATACAACATTGAATGAAAAAAGAGAAAACAAGAATTAAATGTTGAATGACTCCATTTTTATAAAGTTCAAATGCAGGAAAACCAATATATGCTTACAGAAATCAGGATAGTATTGACCCATGACTGAAATGGTAAGGTAGTTTCTTGGGGTATTTTCCTTGACTAGTTACACTGGTGTTTCCACTTTGTTAAAAATCAGTGTGGTAATACTTTTGATGTGTATGTGGTTGTGGGTCAAAAAGTTTTCAAAAAATTAAAGGCACCATTCCCATTTTCAACAAACATAATTTTAAAGTCAGAGCACAGAGAGAAAAACATGAGAATGTTTTTCAAGCAACACAGCACAATTAGTATCAATCAGCACATATTCAGCAAGCTCCTATACTCTTGGCCAGTATTTTAGGAATGATGAAAAAATATTATAAACATAGGGGGGAATGTCTGGCTTTCCAAAAGTTTATAAGTCAAGAAAAAGAACTAAGATTTAATTTTAATAAAGAAACAAAATAGAGAATAACAACAGACACTACTTGATTATAATGCTGGGGCCCACAGCTATCAGACTTTCCCTGGCTGTGCTACAGGGACTGGGAAAGAAAGAAAGGGACTGGGATTGAAATGACCAAGAAAGGCCTCATGGAAGATGTGGCCATAAGCGTAAAATACAGACCAGGGCAGTGATGAATTAATAGTCTGGAAGAGAAATGGGAATGATTCCAGGGAAGGAGAATCCTGGAGCAGATGAAAAGGAGACAGTAGGGAAGAAAATACTCAATAACAAACTGTATTCTGGTAGAGACAAATAGCAAAATCATTGTCCACCTTCCGATGGAATAATGACTTGAAAAAAAGCTTGTTAAAAATGTACTTATTCATTCAACTATAATTATTGTAATGTTATGGAGACTTTTCAAATTATGGGTCACAACATATCAGTGAGGAGTTCCTCAATCCAGCACTCCTTTCAACATCATCAAATGAATTTGGAATTTAACCATGTCCTGCATTCATTGCTTCCCACCTGCTCTAGATCACAAATGTTGAGACCTTGCAAAATCATTGACATCCCATGTATTATTTAATGTAGTGTCGGTATGTATTTTTAAACTGTGTTCCATTTGGAAACACCTAATATGCATAGCCCTGCCCTAAGAAGGGTCAGGTATTTGGCAATTTGGGGAAGGATTTTGATTTGGCTTCCCTTAAACTATCTTGATAGTTGTCATGTTTCTACATCAGTTTCACTCTATAAATCTAGCTTCAGGAAGGCTAATGACTATTTGATGATAGAGCCATTAATGATGTGGATATTAAAAACTCTGACAAATGTAAAAAAATATTTTTTACATAGAACAATTTTATTCTGTATTAATTTCCTGCCCCCTCACAATTTTGCAGCCTTCCATTAAAATCACATAAAAATTTCCCAACCCCTTCAAATTTTACAGCATTAAATTAAAATCCCCTAAGCAGCTTCCACCCATGCAGCCACCCCCATCACTTTAAATTAAAAGGAAAACTCACTAGGAACCCAAGGTCTCATGTAGTAATAGCATTCCAATCAGCTACACAAAGCATTTATTGTGGGACAATGTGCATGAAAAAAGACCCATTTAAATATACAAATGCATGTTTTCTTTATAGAAGCTCATACTGGGAGTAGAGAAGACCTTCAATTCATTCTGAATCCTGGAGACCTGGAAGTAGGCAGGCATGGACTACTTCAAGTGCACATTCACTTCCTCTTCTACGTAAATCTGTCTTTCCCCATATCTTATGGTTTCGCAATTTTTTCCCCCTCACATCCTATTTTCTGCTGAGGTGACTTAAAGTCATGTCTGTCTCCTGTGACTTGTTCCAGAATTACTCTAAAATACTTGCAAAGATGTTGCTATATTAGGAAAAATGAATGGAAATTCTTAAAGTCCTTTCAGGGACTTTGCAGCTCCTCTGCCAGCCATGTGTTGATTGCTTCCTAATTGGCCCGTCACGTTACTGATGGAGTGTTCAAAGCAGTTTAGGAATTTATTCCCAAAAGCTGCATGGATATTCTAGATAAATTATTATCTTACTGCCTAATTGGAAAACATGCTCAATGCTAAAAGGGAAGTGGTAATGAACTTGTCAACGTACAGTTGCTTTCATATTAGGTAGTCAGTCACACAACTTCTTCTAACGTCTTTAAGCCATTTTCAGAAGATGGCAGAATTATAATGCTGCACTAAGAGGGTGAGTTGATATGCACTGCTTCTCCTTGAGATGAACTATTCCTAAATATATACCCAATCATGCAGGGGTATGCATATTCCACCTTCTGCCATTTGCTCCTTAGATTTCTTTTTTTTTTTTTTTTTTTTTTTTTTTGTCCTCTTCCTTAACCAAAACCACACAGGGCTCCACCAAACCAAAAGCAACCCACTGTTTCTGGACAGAGGTAGTGAGCATGTGCCCTATTCCCACACTCCCCTCCCATGGCCTTCCTCTACAGTGAGGTACATGGGACACTGACACGTGAGACAATTTCAGAGGAGGAACTGTTGTATGATGGAAAAAAAGGCAGGAGTGGAGCCAAGAGCCCTGGTTTCTAGTCCAAATTCTGACACCAGGTAGTGATGTGTCATTGGGCAACACATTTGGACTTTTTATGCTTTAGCTTTCTATTTTATAAATTTCAGGGGTGAGACTAGATAACTGCACTGCACTCCAGCTTCAAAATTCTGTTTTATATTTAGTTGAATAGTTTACACATTTGCAATGACATCCTTTACTAAGATTGACTCAGCACAGGGCACATATCAAAACCTTGACTCTTTCTGTTTATTTTTCTACCAGATCAACAGACTCAACCCTCATCCCTGGAAGAACCAATTTCCTATTTCCTAAATTCCAATGTATACCTTCTCATTTACAACAGAAATAATCTCTTCACTACTGAGTTTTAGACTTGGCACTACCCAGTGATGTTACTCAGTATCTTACTTATGTTTTTCTTTCCTTAAGTTCTGTCAAGGAAGATACCTCTAAGTTCATTTGCCCTGAATTATGGATTTTTATTTAGTCACCCTCTTCCCCTGCAGCTCATAATGTGCACCAAATCCCTAATGCCTTCATATTCCCATTTAGGTAGCTGTGGTTGGAAAAATAATGCACCCTTCTCCCCAAAAAAGACGTCTACATTGTAACCATCAAATTTATGGATTTGCTAACTTAAATGAAATAAAGGACTTTGCAAGTGTAATTGAGTTAAGCATTTTGAGATAAGGGAGATTACCATAGGTAACCAAGGGAGGATTATCTGGGTGGGCTCAACATGTCCTTTTATTTATTTTTTAAGTTTATTTATTTGAGAGAGAGAGAAAGTGAGTTTTGATCCCACAAACCACGAAATCATGATCCAAGCTGAAATCAAGAGTTGGATGCTTGACAGACTGAGCCACCCCAGGTGCCCCAAGTATCCTTTTAAAAAGGATGTGAAAAAGGGACACCTGGGTGGCTCAGTAGGTTGAGCATCCTACTTCAGCTCAGGTCATGATCTCATGGTTCCTGAGTTCGAGCTTCATGTCAGGCTCTGTGCTGACAGCTCAGAGCCTGGAGCCTACTTTGGATTCTGTGTATCCCTGTCCTTCTGCTCCTTCCCTGATAGTGCTCTGTCTCTATCCTCTCAAAAATAAAAAAAAGGATGTGAAAGAGTCAGAGTCACAAAAGGAAATGTGACTCTTCTCCACGGAAGTGAGATCAGAGTGATCCCACTGCCAGAAGAAGCCATAATCCAAGGAATGTGAGCAGCCTGTGGAAGATGGAAGGGCAAGGAGTGGATCTTCCCCTAGAGCCTTAAAAGGAACACAGTGCTGCCAACCACTTGATTTTAGGACTTGCGACCTCCAGAATTGTAGGATAATTCATTTGAATTGTTTTAAGCCATTAAGTTTGTAGTAAGTTGCTAGAGCAGCAGTAGGAAAATATCATAGTAATTATTAAGCTTTTTATCTTTGAATCCCCCCAAAAGAGATAAACCACATCCCCCATCACATCCTGTACCTCTACCAATTCTAGCCATGGCTTGGATGTAAAAAATAATATATCCAAAGCCTGTATATCTACGCTGGAGTAGAAAACATCGATGCAGATATTCATGTGGAATACAGAGAAATGAGGAAGGAAAAGAGGAAGAAATGAGGAAATATTTATCACCAAACTACAAATATAGCTGTCAGACAAAGGTCCCAAATGAACAGATGAAGGGCTTATTGAGTTTGTTCCTGAGGGATACCTCCTTAAATGCTGTGTGCAGGCCCACCATAGTCCTGGCCCTGGGAGCCACTTCCCCATTCCATACCGCTGAGGGCACAATGGTAGTAAATTTTTCTGAAGTGGGAAAATAACTTCTGGGTAAACCCAGCCTGGGCAACCAAGGATCCCATGGCCCATGGCCCCAAGTGTTCTCTTAAGTCAGGGAAGACACAAGGAGGACCAGAGGCGAGTGTCATGCAAGCAGAGGTCCCAGTACATACTGTGGGGATCACCCCAGTCCGTCTCCAGCCTTGCTACAGAGCTGAACTCCAGCTGGCCATCAGCAAACCCCTGCTGAGCACTGACTCTGCATGCTGTACTGTGTTCCTCGCTCTTGGAAGCAATGCCACCAGGGAGTCTTTAGCCTGGCATAACACTCTGCTAGACGGGACCCACATTAAAAGGACCTGCTGACCCACACCTCTTACTTTAGCCCCAGAGCAGCCAAACCCATCATAAAGATGTTCCTCCTTAGCATTCTTCATGCTTTTTCTCATCAACCTTATGTCCCACCTCAGAGCATATTTCTGACTCCTCTGGCTCTAGCTTAGATGTCCTCCGGCTGACACCACCTCTCTCTGTCACAAAAACTCTATGCTAGGCCAGATAATGACCCCCACCCATCAATATGTCCCCAGCCTAGTCCCTGAAACCTGTGCAATCACACATGGCGAAAGGGAACTTTGAAGATAAAATTAAATTATTGCTCTTGAGATGGAGAGGTGATCCTGGGTCATCCAGGTGACCCAAATTTTATTACAAGAGTCCTTATAACAAGAGGAAAGCAGGAAGGTAAGTGTCATAGAGGAGGTGTGACCATGGAAGCAGAGGTCAGAGTGCTCTAATGGCTGGAAGGGGACCAGGAGCAAAGGAATGCAGGTGGCCTCTGGAAGCTGGAAAAGACAAGCAAATGGATTCTCCTCAAGAGCCTCAAAAAAGTACGCAGCCCTGACAACACCTTTATTTTAAACCTGAAAAATCCATTGCAGACCAATGACTTCCAGAACTATAAGACAATACATGAGTGCCACTGTAAGCCACTGCATTTGTGGTAATGTGTTACAGCAGCCATAGAAAACTAATACACTCTCTAAGACTGCTCTGGATACCACCATGCCCAGCCTGACCTGATCTGAGCATGCTTCTTCCTTTGTTCTCTTGGTCCTTCAATTAAAAAATGACACAAACACAGTCTCTATGTTTATAAGCTGACTATCTGACCCCAAATCAACTCCAGTCAATGCTATGAGAGCTCCAGAGGAGGCATGTGATGTCTGCTATGGATCTAATGTTTGTGCTCCCCAAAATTTCATATGTTGAAGCCCTAATCCCCCATGTGAAGGTACCTGGAGGTGGGGTCTTTGAGAAATAATAATGAGTCATGAAGGTGGACCCTTCATGAATGTGATTAGCATCCTTACAAAAGACGCGATGAGAAGGCAGCCAGCCAGGAAGACATCCTTCCCCAGACACCAAATTGTTTATCAGCACCCTGATTTTGGATTTCCAGCTTCTAGAACCATGAGAAATAAATGTCTGTCACTCAAGCCACCCAGCCTGTAGTATTTGTTATAGTGGCCCAAGCTGACTAAGACAAGGCACATGGTCTTGTGCCTTGACCTAGCCAATGGAGGAAGGAAGTTTAAACTAAGACCTAAAGATAAGGGTTACACAAGAGAAGAGAGACAGGCAGCCAGCAGTGTGCTTTCACAAGCTAAGGAAAGAGAATGGGGGCAAAGGAAAGCAAGAGGAGAAGGCAGGGCCCAATCAGGCCCAATGCTGAGGCCTCAGCAAGAGAGATTTTTTTTGTTGTTCTAATTCAACCTAAGTGGGGAGGTTTTAACCAGAGGAATGACAGGAGATCTGCAAGAATCAGGTTCCTGACAGGACATCAGAGAATAGAGTCTACAACACAAGGGAAAACAATGGCTTCAAGCCTTTGAGTTTTTGATGAAATGTGTAAATATTTCCTACAAGGGACTGCTCATTAATCTGCAGCTATGTGATTGACCCTTAGCAGAAACAACTCCTCTCCTGCTGAGCTCACCAGTAAGCAGTGTCTTAAGGAAGTAGGATGGGGAGAGAAACACGCCATGGAGAATGGAGAAAGCATGCAGCCAGGATGGGCCCTGGGAGGCCAAGCCCCGGCAGGAGCTTAACCTGGGGTGGGCCAGCTGGCAAGCAGCCCAGGCCCCAGATGAGTGGGGACGGTTAGAGCAGGACCACCCACCTCAGCCACTTCAACAGGTCACTGCTGGCCAGAAGCCTGCATGGCTGGGACTTCTGTCTCACCTGGCACTCACTGCGGGAGTGGGAGTGATGCTTTCCTTGGCTGAATTCTCAGTCTCACAGTCGAGATGAAGCTGGGTACAAGCCACCCTTCAGGAGTGCTAAGAAACAGCACCAAACGATCCTCCAGATACCTCGAGGAGGGCAGAGGATGAGGTCGGCTGTTCCGGAGCTGCCTGCTAATTTCCCAGTGGAAAAGACCCCATGTGGGAAACAAATCTTCTCAGATTTATTTTTATTAAAGTTGAAAGCAAATATCTGCTGCTAGTCATAGAGCAACCAAACAGAAGACAGACAAATGTATGTATTTTGACCCAGACCCTAAAACTACCATTGAGCTCCCAAAGACAGGTCAGGCCTTCCATGAATATGTTGGTCCTTATTTGGTGACATGGCTCTCACCTCAGCAGGCTCAGGGATCTTAAGGAGGTCAACAACACTAACCACAATATCCAGTACATGAAAGATGACCCCCACCCCCAAAAGCATGGAAAAGCACAGAAGGCACCATACCCAACTTCTAAAGCAGAAGTTTGCTACCCACTAAGAATTTAGATGTGAAGTTTAGAAAATGCAAATAAACTCAGTGCATATAAAGAAACATGAACTCTTAACATTTATTTTTAAAAGCTTATTCTTTTTAATAGCAATGGAGATCAGACATGATACAAAAGCAGAGTTTCTGCGCTGTGAATAATCCACTGCATTTTGTTTATTTGAGTGGTTCTCTGAAATGGAGGTCTTAGATCCCAAAAGTAGGAGGAAGTCTCCTCATATTTGGCCTTGGCCATAACCCATTAAAATATTATTTTAATTTCTTTAGAAAAAAATTATCTCACAGACCTTGAGTTCAAGAATTAGAAGTACATAATGTAAAGGGAAGTTAGCTGCAGTAAGTTAATAATGTCCCTCCAATACCTGAAGCATCATTATTCACAAGATGATGACAGTCTAATCCCCACATCTGCTGATTAAACAAACAAGAGAACAGAAGCTTGGTTTTCAGGCTGGAGAGATGTTTATTAGTAATGGGGAGAGAGCTCATGGCAGTAAAGATTCCTGAGGAAAGTTCTAAAATCACTTTTCCAGAGATCTTTAAAAAGAAGGAAGAAATGTGTATGTTCAGGTCAGTTTTGAGGGACCCAGGCCTAGAAGCAATTGAAGAGAGGGGAGACTCTTTGAGCTTTGCATTCTCAACACACAACTCTCTTTCTTGTTGCAGCCAAGCAGACACACAAAAGCCTAACCTTCCAACAATGTCCCAAGTCAGAGACATCTCATCACTGGCTGAAGCTCGGCCCCTCTCTGCACCAACAGACACCAACAGATCAGACCATAAGAGGTCTGTGAGCAAAGCTTGCCATGTTATGGTCACTTTTAAACTCCAAGGATATATTTCTTCTGCCCTGATGTTGATTCAGGCAAAGGAGGGTACACTAAAATTCTCCAGCATTCTTGGCGGAGTGAGCTCAAACATTTCCTTTATGGCCCAGAGGTATATGAGGCCAGAGTCAGGCTGCCCAGGAGCACCACCAAATGGAGAAAAGTGTCTCTTCAATAATGTCAACCAAAAAGAGAGCCCAGAAGGCTTCTAGAGTCCAAGTGTATGGTACCTACAAATTTAAATTTGGGATTGACTTGCTGCTGGTAGAGTTCATGTCCTGAATAATCTTCTGAAGCAGCCATTTACAAAAGCAAGCCACAATCCTTTATCACTCTTCTTAACCAGATAGCAGTCCTGGGGTGCGTCCGCAGACTACAACTTTGTTGACATGTGAGGTGAAGACTTTGCCAGCAGCATTCTGGACAGAGGGATCCATTCATATCCCCAGTCCTCTGACAGGATAACTGATTCAGTATTTCAGGGTACAGATGCCATCTATCTAAAGCTGCCTCTCTCTGAAGTGGGCATCCGTAACATCATTCCTGGTGCAAAAATCAAGCAAGCAATCCCCAACTTTATCCATTCATTTATGATGACACAAAGTACACTGATAATGCTCAATGCATTTCAAAATATAATCTGTGTTCAGCTCTGTGGCCTGAGAAAGCAGATTCCTTAAGAAACACAGGAAAGGAGGAAAAGAGAACAAAGATATCTGGGATGTCTAATACATGCAGGCACTCTGCCGGACCTTTACATAATTTACTTCTTTTAACATTGATGACAAGCCTACAAAGTGGTTAAGGCAAGTATATTCTTCCACCTTTCCTGGAATAGACAGTGTGTGTGTGTGTGTGTGTGTGTGTGTGTATAGACACATATATATACACATATATCCCACAAATAAAACAAATGAAAGCTGTAGAATAGAAAAGTGAAGGGCTGGAGCTCACAACGCAGACAGTTGTAGAATTACAAAACATCCTGTGAGCTCATGTCCTATCTAGCACCCTAATTGTCTTTTCAATACCCTGCACTCATGAGAATCACTTGACACTCACACCTCCTACCACCGCCACCCCCCGCCCCTTTCACCACACTGACCCCTCAAGTGGAAGCAATATGGACATGTGATGTCTGAGGTGCACAAGCCCTGGGTTGAAACTCTATTTCTGTGTTTTCAAGCTTTGTGCCATTGGGAAGGTCATATAAGTTCCTAGTCTCAGTTTCTTTATCTATCAAATGAGGATATAGGGCAAAGCCATGTGTACTACAGTGAGAGAAAAAGGGCAAAATACATGCAAAAATGGCTTAAGATTATAAATTCAGATGTGATTTGATATTATCGCAAAATCCCTCCCAGACATGTTCTACCAGCTCCTCTACCACGTGAACCTCATAGTGACAGAAAATGCTTGACTTGAGCATGTTCTTTAGAAGAGCAACCATTAATTCCATTAATTCATAGAGTGGCAGAGAGCTAGACAGACATCTATCATATTCATGGCTCCACTGCAAAAGCCTGAGAAAGATATCCCTCCAACTTTTAGATGACAAGCAGGACTCTGATAATTGGTTTCTAAAAATGGTCCACCAATAACTCATACTTCTAGGTATTCATGCCCTGGTTTAGGCCCCTCTCTCACTGAAAATACATTGGTCTTGTGAATCACTATAACCTATAGAACATGGCAGAAGTAACATCCTGCCACTTCCAGGATTTAGCCTTAAGGAAGTCTAGAAGCTCTTATTTTTGCCCTGGGTCAGTATATAAGAAATCCTCCTGGAGCGCTGAGATGGAAAAATCACATGAATCACATGGAGATCTAGAAGTTTTTATTTTTTCCCTGAGTCACCACATAAGAAGTTCTGCTAGAGAGACGGGATGGAAAAACCACATGGAATGAGACCAATCCAGCCATATCTGCAAGCCAGCTGAGCCCAGCCTTCTAGTCATCCCCAACAAAGCACCAGACATGCGGGTGAGCCATCGTCAGTCCAGCCTCAAGGTGATTACAGCCCCGGCCAATAACATGAGGAACAGAAGAAATACCCAGCTAAGCCTAATCAACTTTCAGACCTGTATGAGGGAGTACAATAGTAATTGTTTTAAACCCTAAGTTTGGAGGTTCCTTATTATGGAGTAATAGATAAAAATAACAATGAAGAGGATGGAGAGAGCTATCACCATTTGAACATTCACTATATGCCTCACCTTCTACATACATCATCTAAATTAATATTCACTACCATAGTGTAAGAAGGGCATTAAGACACCAATTTACACACGACATTGGGTGAGGTTGAACTCTCCAAGGCCAGGTAGAGATGGATTTGAAATCAGTTGTGATTGCTGAGCCCATTTTCTCAGGAACTGTGTTAACATTTCTCACTAAACATGTCACATAATTATTGGTCTCTATTAAAGAGGGAGAGTATTGGGTTAAACAAACAAACAAAAAAAAAGGTTGTTAATTATTAGACATCTATTTTAAATAATATAAATGGAAGCCATGTGTTACAAGGAAAATAGCTTTCAACTAGGAGTCTGGAAACTTGAAATCACTAGCTGTGGGAAATTGAACAAGCGATTCAATTACCGAAAAAAGTTTCCTTTTATAAAAGATGAAAATAATAAAATGTTTTCTTAGATTTTTGTGGGTGCTATGGGATCAAAATGAAATAATGAGTATGAGGGACTTAGGCAAAGAAAAAAAAAGTTTTCTAGAAATGTGAAGAATTGTTGCTGAATTAACCTGAGCTGTCAAGCACTTCACAGTTATCCCAGAAGTTCTCAGTTCCACTATTTGTATTTTCTTGCTTTCTTTAGGGATGAATGTTCACATAAATACTGGTTTGTTTTCAGAGCTTTGAAACACATCGTTTTTTTTTTTTTTTTTTTTAAATGGGAAATAAACTCAAAGACAACTATTTAATACATTACTTATTAACATTTTTGGAAGCAAAGCTAAAAAGCAGAAATCCTTGGGCTTCTAGTGAATGGCTATATTCCCCATTCCTTTGATCCATTGATTTATTTGAGTTTTGTCCCTCGGGGAAAACTAAGGTGTAAGCAATGGCTTTAGGGAATGTGTGTCCAGAATACTCATAGTCCTAACATAGGGTGAAGGAAGGTCTAGTGATACTGGATACCAGAAATTAGTACAAAATATAGCATGGCTATGTTGACTGGCAAAAAGTGAATATTTGGACTTACCTGTTCTTTCAAATGAAATGAGATATAAAAATCCTCATAAAAACAGGCCCTTTGCCCTTTGGGCGGTCAGTGGCACCCAAGAGCACTAAGAGTCCTCTGAACTATCCATTTACCATTTTTTTTAAGTTTATTTATTTTGAGGGAAAGAGAAAGAACATGAGTGGGGGAGGGGCAGAGAGAGAGAGAGAGAGAGAGAGAGAGAGAGAGAGAAAGAGAGAATCCCAAGCAGGCTCTGTGCTGTGCTGGCAGCACAGAGCCAGATGCAGGGCTGAAATTCACAAACCGTGAGATCATGACCCAAGCCAAATCAAGAGTCAGATGTTTAACTAATTAAGCCACACAGGTACCCAGAGCTTTTGTTTTGGAAAGCAGATGGTGTCACTGGTAGTCTCACCCATTTTTTTTTTTTTTTTTTTGTATTGGAAGAAAAATCTAATACCAAAATAAGATAATCAAGAGTTGTAGTAATGAACAACTTATGTATCAACTGCTAAGTAAAACATGACAGTGGTAAGGAACATGATTTTTATTAAAGGTTCAGTCGGTTGAGCATCCGACTTCAGCACAGGTCAAGATCTCGCAGTTTGTGGGTTCGAGCCCTGCGTTGGGCTCTGTGCTGAAAGCTCAGAGCCTGGAGCCTGCTTCGGATTCTGTGTCCCCCTCTCTCTCTCTCTCTGCCCCTCCGTCACTTGCTCTCTCTCTCTCTCTCTCTCTCTCTCTTTCAAAAGTAAATTAACATTTAAAATTTTTTAAATAAAAAAATAAAAATAAAATTATATTCTTCCCCAAACCCCAAAGCATATACATTTCTATTATATGCATAAACTAAATATTGTGGTTTCTATTTAAAAGTAGAAGGAACAATGGGTATATTAAGACTATATAAAACATTCAGTCTAATGCCCTATTAAAAACTTTCAAACAAACTAAGGGTGAAGTTAGAAATATAGTTTGATCTATTTGCTTTTAGATGTGTGATTTAGTTTCTGGGAAATGGTACTCATCTGTATATTAACATAATATGTAAGATACATGTGTATGTTTATACTTATGTGATATTATCTCTTGTTCACTGAACAAAATGGAAACTTACACACTCTTCTTAAACTTAATTTTGTAAAAATAGAAACTATGAGAAGGAACTAATTAAATCCTTCATTAAAATTAAGAACCCCATTAGGAAAAGTTGTGCCCACAAAACAACTATTGTACAGTGATTATGGTCGATTTGGCATGTCTTTGTTCCAACCTTCTTAAAATGCTGTTACAATTGCTTTTTTGTTATAAACATTAATAATACACTGTTCACGTTTGCTTTTATTTTTATCAAGTAACATGTATAACACTCTGAAAAATACTCTTAAATTTATATGTCAAAAGACAAGGTCAACATTCTTTTTTTTTTAATTTTTTAAAAATGTTTATTCACTTATTTTGAGACAGAGAGAGAGAGAGAGAGAGAGAGAGGGAGGGAAGGAGAGAGAAAATAAGCAAGCAAGCAGGGGAGGGACAGAGAGAGAGGAAGAGACAGAGAATCCTAAATAGACTCCAGCACGTTGTCAACACAGAGCTGACAAGGGGCTCAATCCCATGAAACATGAGATCATGACCTGAGTGGAAATCAAGAGTTGGATTCCTAACCGACCGAGCCACCAAGGCACCCCTGCAAAGCCAATGTTCTTAAAAGCACATTCAACTGTGGAAACAACAACAACAAAAAAAAAAAAAACCACGAAAATCTTGAGTGTGTGGTAACTTCTAACTAGAAAATAAATATGGCCACATGAACCATTAGAGATCATTGTTTTGCATTCATTATCATTCTACAATTAATGAAAAAAACATAAAAACATTCTACTGTTTAAAAAAAATCCCTGTCTAGATTTAGCACACTAGGGGCCATGGACAACTGTGCCCAGACAGGGAACTCCTTCTAAGCTGTGCCCCTCACCTCCCATTTCCTTCATCTGCCACACCTTATCTCTTAGATTCACAGGGAGATAGCAGGCCATTTTATGCTAACTAAACAAACAACAACAATAGCTGGACACATCATAATAATTCCTTCACAGCCAACAGTCTGTAACACACTTATGAAGAATATACAATCACTACTCAGGAAAGGAAAGGAGGATTTTTGCAATTATGCAGTGAATTTAGCCAATGAAGACAGCCAAATGAAGAATTCAGGGACCAACATGACCTTCTTCAGCCTCAAGGAGTCTCCATGCTCAATGACACTGGTGCATCTACACAGTGTAAGTTAATTTAACAATAAGACACCAATGGGCAGAGATCCATCCAGGAAGAAGCAGAGAGAAATACAATTCAGGGTTTTCAAGGCCATGAGAAGTACAAATAAGCAATATAACTGGAGAATCACAAGGATTCAGACACTTTACGGAATTCCACACAACAAAAGAGAAAAATACTCAGAAATGTTCACACTAATAATGGCAAGTACTCTGAATCATTTGCAAGCTTCCAAACACACAAACAGGGTTATAATAGGTGTAGGAATGGAAAGAAGTAAATGCAGAGAATAAATGAGTTATTAAGCATTTAAATGCATTTATATTCATAAATATGTAAGAAAACTGGGAAACTTATCATAACCAATTATTCCGATGAACAATTCTAGAGAAAAAGCAGTGAAGCTTCTCATTTAATACCACTGCATTATACTACTACCTATTTTGGAAAAGGAGTGTTAAGAACATTTCTCAAAGGCAGAAAATAGTCACAGAAAAAGAAAAAATCATTATTTTGTGTATTCTTAGGTGAACAGCCAAAAGCCAGAAGCATAACTCCCGTGCACAGATTAAATAGAATGTGAAGACTAACCCTCAGAGACCAAACAGACAAATGATGGGACTCAACACCATGCAGTGACATCTCTGTATCTCTAGGGATGAATAAACTCAGGAGAGCTGACAACAAAATCTGCATGACTTCTGTGTGGTGTCCACTGTCATTTCTGATAAAGCTCCCCACGATGAAGAAAAACAATAAAAGTAGCCTTGAGCCAGACAAAGAACTAGATTCCCAACAGTGGGGTGCAGGGTCTCTTCCCTGTGCTGCAGACAACCCCTTGGTACACAGAAGCCACTTCCTTCCAGAGGGAGATGTGATGACTGCATGGAGACATTTATGGCAGTATTACACCTGATGTGAGGCTTAAAATAGCAGGGCCATGCTTTAGTCATATTCTCTTGAGGAAACATTTGGACTATAGAGCATCCCTCCAAAAAAGGTGCATGTCTACAAAATTTAGAGTAAGTTCAGGTGTGTGTCTCAAGTTCAGAGTACATCTGGAGTACTTCACTGCTCTTGAGTGTCAAATAAGATACTAGAAATTCAGAAATCCAGAGAGAGTTTGCTACATAAGATTCCTAATGCAAAAGAATCTTAAAGTTTAGAGCCATTTTTCGTTCTCACACCTCGGCAGCTCTTTTTTTTTCTGGTCATTCAAAAAAGAGTAGGGGTTCTCACACTCCAGTAATTCATGAAATCTACCTTCCTTCCCATTCTCAGGTTGTCCCCTAACCCAGTCCTCTGTATTGCTTGATACAGTCACTCTCCTAATAGCCCTGTGCTCTCCAGTCAGATCCCAATTTACACCATTTTCAGGCTCATTTTCCTAACTTTTCACCCAGATAGCCTGTAATTCAAAATTATCAATGGCCTCCAATAGCATTTCCCAAAGTAAGAACCACAGATATCTGCCCTCCCAAGATGTTCTATTACAAATGAATTCAGTGATGAATAATATTCATGGGGAAAAGGGCACCTGGATGGCTCAGTCAGTTAAGCGTCTGACTCTTGATCTTAGCTCAGGTCTTGATCTCAGGGTCTTGAGTTCAAGCCCTGCATGGTGCCATGCTAGGTGTGGAGCTAAGAAGGAAGGCGGAAGGAGGAAGGACGGCCGGAAGGAAGGAAGGAAGGAAGGAAGGAGAAGGAATGTGATGAGATATCTCCCATCCCTCAATCCTCCCTCACTCCCTGCCCTCACTCCCCGCCTCCCTCCCTCCCCCCCCCGTATCCACTACACCACCTACTCCACGAACGAAAACTCCCGAAAGAACAGAAATAAACCAACTTTTGCATGCTTAGATTTAATGCAGTATAGCATATTAAAGCCTCTGAGTCGAGAGAAATTTTTTTAACTTTTTCTCAGCTTTCCTACCTTCAACACGGGTTGTGTTTTGACTTTACACCACAGTACATCCAGTAGAACTACCACCTTTGGAAGATGGGCTTTGGGAAATGTTAGCCCAGAGGATAAAGTTGATATTGCTTAGCATGCATGCACTGACCCATATTAATGGGTTCCTGATGCACCTCTCCACCTGCTCCCACCTGTCTTTGGGGGCTGCTCAAGTGCCCTCCTGAGAGTCTGAGTGGGAGTCACCTACCTCCTGGCTCGCTCTTTCTCCCTGTTTCCTCATATCCAAGCCCACTGGGGTCAGCTTACATTCTCTTTCCCCCCAGGAGGCCTCTGTCCTAGAATCTCAACCACTCCTGCCCTCACTCGTTGCTTCATCTTCCAACTACTTTTACACATATTTCCTTTTTCTATTTCACATGGCGGGGGAGCGGGGGGAGGGGGGAAGGTGGGGAGAGGTTTGGTGCCTTTGAGGATATGTCATACTCCACCTGGATAGTATACTCCTTGCAGGCATTTGTATCTTTTTTTTCTAATGTTTATTTATTTATTTTGTCACAGAGAGAGAGAGAGAGAATGGGTATGAACACGCATGGGGGAGGGGCATAGAGAGAGGAGAGAGAGGGAGAGAGAGGAGAGAGAGAATCCCAAGCAGGCTCTGCAACTCCAGCACAGAACCCGATGTGGTGCTAGAACCCAGGAACTCTGAGATCATGACCTGAGCCAAAACCAAGAGCTGGGACATTTAACCAACTGAGCCACCCAGGCACCCCAGGCAGGCATTTGAATCTCTATAACTAGTTCTATAACTGACTTATATCTAATTGCATTTTATGATGATTTACTATGAATCCATAAAACCCGGGACAAGATCTTGTGCAGTGCAAGTGATCAATAAATATCTTCTTTTTTTTATTATTTTTTTTTTAATTTTTTTTAACGCTTATTTATTTTTGAGACAGAGAGAGACAGAGCATGAACAGGGAAAGGGCAGAGAGAGAGGGAGACACAGAATCCGAAACAGGCTCCAGGCTCTGAGCTGTCAGCACAGAGCCCGATGCGGGGCTCAAACTCACGGACTGTGAGATCATGACCTGAGCTGAAGTCGGACGCTTAACCAACTGAGCCACCCAGGTGCCCCTAAATATCTTCTTTTAATGTGTGTTTATTTTTGAGAGAGACAGAGACAGATTGTGAGTGGGGGAGGGGCAGAGAGAGAGGGAGACACAGAATCCGAGGCAGGATCCAGGCTCTGAGCTGTCAGCACAGAGCTGAGCAAAGAGCCCAATGCAGGGCTTGAACTCATGGACTGTGAGATCATGACCTGAGCCAAGTCAGATGCTTAACTGACTGAGCCACCCAGATGCCCCAGAATAAATATCTTTTAATGAAAATAAAGTGGATTTCTCCAAATATTTCAGTACAGAAAGAGGAAGAAGGAGACTATGTCAAGTCAGAATGAAACTCTCAGAGTGACTGAAATTTAGCAGAGTGGGTGAAGGAAGTTCACAAAGCAGCATGAGAATTCCAAAATTTCAACAAAATCATCACCAGTGCTGAAATGTCTAAGGAGAAACCACAGACCTGAGGTCATGTTCACCAAACTCTAAAGGGGACTGTCCTATACATAAGATATGTTCCCTAATCTGGTCTTAAGGAGACATGATGATTTTCAGGAGGAGAAGAAAACATCCCAAATCAGATATTTTTTCTAATTCCTAATACAGTAAATTCCTGTTTCCTTCCTTCTTTCTTTTCCGCCTGCCCTCTACTCAACACATTTATTGAACACCTGCTAGGCATTCAGCACTGAGCAAAAAAAAAAATATCTGGAAATGTCTCAGGGAAAATCAGAACAAACTATGAGGTACAGAAGAACAAAGGGTCCTACCTTGTGAAAGTCTTAGTGAAATGCAAGTACATTGTAAAACAGTGCATAAGACAACAAGGATGAGATAGCCTGAAATACTATCTTAAAGCTGACAAAAGCAGGAAGTGTGCAGAATCATGCCATTTCAAAGTTGCATGTTTCTTTTGTTTATTTGCTTCTTTTGAGAACTAATAACTTTCTGTCTCTAACTGTTGCATATTAGAATAATGGGCCCTGGTCATAGTCACTCTATGTCCAACATGTTGCCTGACACATGGTGGGCACTTAGCAACAGTCTGATGAGTCACTTACTGGACAAGAAAATGAATAAGGCAGGAAACAAGTCCTTCCAGCTATGTGTAGAAATGCTGCATTTGACTGAAAATTTTGGTGCTGTACGTCCTTTAAATCAGAACACAGTGGATGGTGAGCTGTAAAGAACAATCTATGCCTTCTTGAGTTAAACAAGTTTCCTTTAAAAATACCATTCTGAGAGATTAAAATTCAGATGCACAACAAAATATTTACATAGCCTACATGATTCCCCGTTAATGTTACGGTAATTTAGGCAAATTTACTATTCCTGAGATAAAACCATCACTCCAGAAGTTTGGAAGACATTCTATTTCATACAGTTTTAATAGGAAAAAAAATGAAGAGTGACAGCTGAGTTTGGACATTTGTCACTTGGGAGAAGGTGGGGAAAATGGTACTACAATATTATAATATTAATACATTTAGGTAATTAAAAAAAACACAAAACAAGAAGTGATTACAAGTGAAAACAAAAGAGGAACAATCTGGGAGAAGTCAAAATGACGTACATCAGGTAAAATGTGTGTTGTGTACTGTTTGTCGATTGTGCCAGTAAGCTGAACTACTTTTACATTTTACGATGCCACCCTTAGCAATCAGCACAAGCACATGCGTGAGTATAAAACTTGGTATGAATTAGAGAACATTTTGGTAGCCTAAATCCCATGCCATTAAAAGAATAATCATAAAATTATTGATGATAAGGTGGTCTTTAGATTAAGGAAAAGCCTTCTAAGAGAAGGAAGATATTTCCCTGAAGGCATTTGCAATGAACATGAACAAAGAACAGAAAAAAGGACAGAGATAAATTCCTCACTGGCTAATTAACAAAGCCCAATCTTTTCTTTCTTTCACTTCTACAATGCTGTCAACAGAATGTAGAGGATCAAGAGACTGCAGAACCCAAACATGACCCTAGATAATGTAGTTATTAAATAAATCACATTCAACATTTCCAAACAATTCATTCAAAGCATTGGCAAAAACCACCTGAAGTAGGCTTATCTGGTAAGGATAACTCTCCCCTTTGCACCCCATAATATTTTGTTAATAACACCACTCTGGCACTTAAGTTTCTTATAATATAATATCTTTATAATGGAGAAAATAACATCTGTGTCACAGACAGCATGACTGCTTCCTTTAATAAAGAATGTGTCTGACACTCATCAGGGCTTAATAAATGACAGGTGTCCTTATTATGATGCTGTTCCTTCTTATTATGCTGTTATCATTATTATTATTTATCATATCAACCCCTGCTCTCTTGGAACTTGAAAGCAGAAAACGAGACTGTGGTTTTCATTTTTGCATTCCATGCAACCCAGCACAGCACCGTTCTCAGGCATTTGATGACTTAATGTTAACTGAAACTTTCTAGGGTTACCATATGGACTAAATTTTTTGTGCCTGAAAGAGAAAATTGGTCATCAGACTTGTAGAAGGAACTTGCTCCTCCTGAAAGTAGCTGCAATTGCTTTAAACTATAACTTCCCTATAATGGTTGTTCTCTGTGAGGTTCTGGGAGACAGTTCAGAAATGAGCTGAATGTGAAAAAGTCTGACTAGGTCCCAATCGATATGAAAATAACACTAAAAGACCTTAGCAGATAGCATATGCTAACCTTCTGTGCATTAGGGACAGTTCTATGTCCTTGATACATGTTAGATTTTACTCTTAAAAACTTACAAATGCTTATTTTTTTTTCATGTTTTACAGGTAAGGAAACTGAGGTCATTTAGAGAGATTATCATTTTGGCCCAAATCACATCAATAGTAAATGCTATGGGAGTGTGACCCCAGATCTGTAAGACTCCCAAGTTTGAACCCTTAACCACTGAAACATACAATTTTAGTAACACTCTGAGTTCACAATCCATTTACAAGCCACAAACTTACCTCCACAGGAAGTGCTATGACTTCTTTCCAACATCTTCCCACACAGCATAAACTGATTCGTTTCCCTCCCTTTTCCTCAACTCTCCTACCTGAGTTACCTGAGAATCTAGTTACTGGCATCTTCCTTAATGAACTTTGTAGGTTACATTCTCGAAAGCAGTGTGAAACAGCCATGCCCTGAGAAGAGCAACAAATTTGTAAGAGCCAACCTGCTGACTGAGAAGTCTGAGCAGAAGGGGGCATGTGCAAACAGAGTTTACATAGGTGGAAGAATAGAATATCCAGGAAGCAACTGCAGTCAGAGACAGCAGCCCTCAGCACTACTTCACTGCAGCAAGAAGGCCTTTCAAACACCCGCGTTCTGCGCCCTTCAAACTATACCTGCAAGAACTCCACAGGACAAAACCATCAGATATTTGAAAAGAAGATGCCTGTTGGCCAGGCATGAAATGCACAGTTCTGCAGAAAAACAAACAAACAAACAAACAAACAAACAAGACAAAAAACAAAAAACTAGGGGGGCTTGGAGCACAGACCCTATTCTCTAAAAGCGCTCCCCAGAAAATACCTATTGAATGAATGGATGAATGAATGAATGAATGAATGCATGATGGGCCCTACATTAGAGAGTTGTGGGGAAGACTGATGACCCTGAACCAGGCTGACATTAACCATCATCACCACAGTGCCAAAATCTCTGTTCCATTTACATCTCTCGCATTAAACAGGGAAATGTGAGCAGTATGCCTGAGGTTGGGATCCACTGCACCTCCCTCTTGACTTCATCATTTTGAAACCTGAAGCTGCTGAAGTCTGTCAGAGGAGGGCCAATTAGGTCCATCTAATTTCCCAAATATACGTATATTTGTTATGTGTTTTTCATTGACATACAAGTTCTAAACTAAACTGTAAATGAAAATGTTATAATTTCTAAGAATGAAAATAATATATGGCAATGCCAAATACAGAGTAATGGGCTTTGGTAAACAAATTCTCCAGCAAAAAACCTAAGGAGAAAAAAAGGACACTCACAAAACCTACCCATCTAAAAGTTCCCACAAAGCCACATGGTACTAAACAGCAAAAAGCTACTTTGGTCATCTCCATTTCTTCCTAGTAACAGACCTTGCCCTGTGATTACCTCCTTGGCTTATCGGTTAATCTGGTCATACCCACAGCCAGCCTCTGGCCATAATAAGCTCTCAATGATATACTACCTTGCTTGCAAAACTTTGAAGAAAATGTTTCAAAATGACAAGGAAGAGTATTATCAAGATGTCTGAAGTGCCAACCAAATTTTATAACTATCAGCCAGCATCCTAAAAATCATTTTTGGCGAAAAGTCATGAATGATATTCACAGCCCAGAAGTGAGAAAAGGCTTCCGTCCATGCTTAAGGAGGAGATGAGAAAATGAACACACCTACATGAAGCCTTCACACGCATTCTCCCTGCAGATGATAAAAAGCAACACTGCCACTTATCCACCTGAGATATCCCCAGTTCTCAAAATAATGGGTAAAAATGATCAAAACCTTAATTGTCTTCATATGGCTCAGACAAGGCACATAAACTCTTTTATGCTCCCAGCACAGAAAATTGCTTCATTTCTAGAGTAAATATATACTAGAAACTTGCGGATATCTCAAGAATGCCTTGTAGCTAAAGAAAGTAACATCACTGCCTACTCATTTGGCTTAATTTGCTAGTCTCTCAGCAACTTCATGCTTACGCTTCCAAACCCTTTTAGATCCTAGGATGAGGCAACAGTCCAGAACCCTGGAAAGTTGCCGTCTCCAGCAGCCAGCAGTTTACTGAGCCACCATGGTCCCAGGATGGACTTTCTTCCCAGGATGCCTTCCTGGGAATGTGCATGTCCCATGCATTCCACTTATCTTCTCTAAGCTACATTCCAGTAACTAAGCTTCATAAGCTTCTTCTGAATTGTTTATTCTGTGTTCTAAAGCTCCATCCGCTGTTGAGATGATTTGCAAGATTCCTTTTCTTTTTTGTTAAGCAGGATTGGTGAGTATTACCGGGCCTTTAGGTGGAATCACCACTATTTAAAATTCCTGCTGCCGAGATTAAAGGAGATAAAGCCTGTGAAAGCCTTTTGTAAACTGTAAAGTCCTGCTCATATGTAGTGTGCTGTTATAATATTAGCCATAATAGCAATAACCCCAATCCAGTTGTAACACAGGCTTTAAAATGATAATAGGCATTTGGGTCTTGTCTTTGCTGCATTCCCAACGGGGGCCTACACTGGTGCCCAGCAAGGAGAAGCCTCTCGAAGAAAGTTTTGTTTGGATGCATAAACGGATGACTCTAAAACATCACATACTTGTCCAAATTAATGTCCACAGGCAAAACGAAGCTAGGCATGACAATTTAGATAATGAAAATACTTGGCAAAAATACTGTGGTGCTGAAAAGAAATACTGCAGAAAAAGTTCTTCTAAAGATAATTCCTTCAGTAATGAAATCTGGCCCTTTGCAATCAGTATTGGGGAGGGCAGGGCGTGGTGGTACAGGTTGGGGCAGGTATTTCCATTAGCCCTGAAAATTTGCCCTAGTTCAGGATAGCTTACAGGAGGAGGCTGCCATCCCAGAAAAAGCCTAGGGTAATGAGTATGAGGGGGTTAAAAGGAAAAAAACAAAACAGAACAAAACCCAAAAGCAGCAAAGTCTATCCCAGCAATGGGCTTATTTTCAGGCTCTTTCCAGGGGTGGAAATGACCGAACTCTCTGTGGGAGAATTTTAGAAGCATTTTAGAAAATGCTTTTAGATGCATCTGTGCTAATCACTCTGGTCATTGAAGGGTTGATCTATTTTAAGGACCTGTATGCAGGAAAGGGTGTGGGAAAGAGGTGGAGGATGAAAATAGAAAGGAAGATGGTAGTGTCCAGGAACTGGGGACTCATTTATCCTACTCAACTGAAGCCTTGAAAATAAGAAGGGAAATTCTGGAGTAGCAGCTGGTTACTCAGGAAAGCAAAGGTTGGCACCGAATTTAACCCCAGAAGATGAGGATATCCTAACACCCTTTTTATCTAAGGGGCCGGGTGGGGTCTAGAGGAGAGAAGGAAGAGAGCCTGCTACCTGGGCGGTCTGCAGGGCTCCAGCGGTAGGGAGGGCTTCTGCATCAGCGGCTGCTAAGCTCCAGAAAATATCGTATTTCTGCCCATCAATCAGCATTAAGCTGCTTTGGGGGCTGAGCTTTCGGCACTGGTAGTTGCCAGTGGCAACAGGGCACACACTCCTCACTCCTGGCGAGCTGGGGCGGCAGCAGCAAGGGAGGGGGCGGTCAAGGCTACAGGCTGTGAGCTGGGTAGACAGGGTCGGGAATCCACTGGTGATGGGGGAGGGGGACGGGTGCTAGGTAGAGGCGGGCGTGCCCTGCAGGGGCCAGCCCAGGTAGCGGACCAAGCCACTGGCCTGTGTGGGTGGGAAGTTTTGGGGTTTCTGGTGGCACAGCAATGCCCTTGCCAACCTCAGCAGCCTGCCGTCCCAGCCTGGAAGTGTCTCACTCTGCTGGCATCTGGACAAGAGAGTCAAGGCCGAGAGGGCAGAAGCCAAGCTGGTACTGCTCGTGGGTGGGTTGGGGTTCTAAAGATCCACCCCCTCACCCGCCACCCCTCCACCCTTCAGAAGTCTCTGGAGAATGCCAACGTGGAATTATGTCTGCACGTGTGAGTGTTTTCGTTTGCACTTCCAGCACAAAAGCGAGGCCCCACAGGTGGAAAGGAGGTTGTGCCTCTGTGTGTGTGTGTGTGTGTGTGTGTGTGTGGTGCTCAGACTGCGTGTGAACCTTGAGATGGCTGAGGCACACGCACGCGGCTCCCACCCGCCGTCCCGCCTAGGGCGTCAGGGGTGTCTGGTCTCAGGCACTTGGGGAAGAGAGCCAGAACCGCGCGCCACCTCCCCGAACTTCTCCCCCTGCCGTTGGGATCCGGTAAGGTGGGAACGAAGGGCAACGGAGAGGGAGGTGGAGGGCAGAGGTAGACCCAGGAGCGCACAGGAGCGGGCACGGATGCAGGCAGCCCTTGGGCACCAACAGGAAGGACGGAGCTGAAAGGCCACTGGACAGGCCCGGGCTTCGGGCGCAGGGGGCGCGCCTGCGAGGGGCGAGGGCTAGCGTCTCCTTACCTGGCCTGTGCTGGAGCATTTTGCAGCGGGGCGGGGGCGGGGTGGGTGCCACCCTCCCTGGGGGCCGACCCTGCAGTGCTGTCACTTCGGGGGGCAGCCAGGCGTTGGCCGCAGAACCCGGAGTTGACAAACTTGCCAGGTCCGGAGCGCGCAGAGGTGGCCCGGGCCACGCACGCCGCACAGCCCACGGCAGCCGGGACACCGCGCGCTCCCAGGAGCTCTTCCGCTTTGTTGTGTTCCACTGGTCTCCCCGCGCCTGCCTCTGGGTGTCTCCGCGCCCTCCCAGCAATGGGACGTTTCGCCCGCGTTCCGGGAGGCCCCTCGGGTCTGCGTGCCACTTTCCTCCCCGAGGCGCGTTAAAGAGCTGCCCTGGAGCGCCTGGCGGGGCTGCGCAGTGCGCTCCTACCGGGCGGCTCCGGCCCGCAGATTCCCGCCCCCCACCTTCTCCCCCTCCCCGCCCCTCCGCGGCACCCCCATCAGAAGCTGCTTAGGATCGGGCTGTCAAATCCAGCCCATCTGCTGCAATCATAATCAGTCTCAACCGAACGGTTCTGACAAATCTCCGCCTGGAGCCGGAGTTGGGGAAGCCGGTGGGCTAGGGGCGGGGAGGGGAGGAGGGGGCCACAGGGGCGAGGGGGCCACAGGGGCTGAGCTCTGGGAGAGAGGGGCCTAGAGGCTTCCATTGTCTGTCCCAAACAGAGGAACTGAAATGGGAAATGGGGATCCCCAAAGCGAAATACTGTTTTCCTTTCCCAGTTCCTAGTAAGAAAAATCAATCCACCCTGGCAGGCCCTGGCATACCCCACCCCCATCCCAAGCCACTGCCTGCTGTGTCTGGGTGGAACGAATTTTTGCTAATGAACTACACAAACAGGTCCTGTAATCTTATCATCAGGCTGACCCACAGACTGGCAGAGATACCCAAAGTATTGTAATTGGCAGGTAAGAGCTAGAACTAACAGCCATTTGTCTGGAGTCAGAAGTTGATTCTCAAGTACATTTGGAAATAAAGCTTACAGAGGGAGAACCGGCCTGTCAGTGGCAAAGAAGCACAGCCCTTCCAGTCGTGTTGGCATTTCGGGAGATAAAAGGAACATTTGTTCTGGACAAGAAAATACTGAACTCGGTTTAGCCCCAAGTTAGAGCTTAAAGAATTTTCATAATTTTTTTTCCCATTTTCTCGTGAAAATGCTTTTTAAAGAAAATCTATTTTAACAGAAAGTGATGACTTCGAAAAATGATTTTTCCAAACTAGTTTCTTCTACAGATGAAATAAGGTGCTATACTTTGAACTATTTTAATGTGCCACTTCAGTATAACCACACATAGATCTACTGGTTATACCCTTACAAGGAAATAAGGCAAAAGTTTTTAAAAATCAGTAAAAATAACAGTGGTCCTACATATACATAAACAACTCTTAAAGCGTCAAGAATACAACCAGCAGGATTGTGTATGGTTTTGTACATTCTTCTCAAGTGCTAGAAAATGTTCAGTTGCCCTGAAGGACGGTAGTTATTGGGGAGAATAATTGGTTGGATAAACACATCACCAGTTGAAAAGCTGAAGGGGAAAATTTTAACCCATTTATTCGGATAGGTATAAGAGCCATGCAAAAATAAGTATACTGTGAAAATTTAACACAGTTTGAAACTGGTGCTCAAAAGCATTCTTTTGCTTTGTGCTGTCAGTGAGAAATGTGGGCATGCCACATTAAGTGCCCACTTGTCTAGGCAGATACTGTGTCTTCTACTTTTTTTATAGCCCAGTGGTGCT
The DNA here is from genome assembly GCF_007474595.2 of Lynx canadensis. Lineage (NCBI taxonomy): Eukaryota > Metazoa > Chordata > Mammalia > Carnivora > Felidae > Lynx > Lynx canadensis. The sequence goes on from NC_044310.1 coordinate 124,152,798, forward strand.
TACAATAGCAGTATGTAGCTATGGGCTGATGGTTTGGAATTTTGATTTACAGGTCAGGATTAAAATCATATACATCACTGTGACTTGCTTGATAGGTGAGGGGAAAAGAGGCTCAAGTGTTACTTTTCCCAGTATGTAAATAATCTGAAGTCAGGTGCAGCTTCTGATCAGATTTTAAGACATTTTTATCAATATTTAAACATCTGAAGTTTTTCATTGTCAATTTGTTTAATGTGTTATTAATATTAAGACTTTTAATTAAAAGATTCATCAACATGGTGCCACGAAATAAGGATTTCAGAAGAAGTCCTCTCCATCAGAATCAACTTTCATGCTGGTGACTAATTTAAAGAACAGTGTCCAGGAAACTGCTGTTGCCCAGGGGAGAAAAGAGCTAAGCTGAGAGACGCCAGGCTGCAGGCACCATCGTGGGTTCTGCTATGTCCTTCTCTCAAGTTGGTCGTTTCAATTGCATCAGGGCCAAGCAATTGGCCATAGGCATAATGGGTGACCCCAACCTCCTATTCATCAAGTCCTTGGTTCTAACTTCAAAATATATCCTGTCTAGTTCTTTCAATTACTTATATGAGTGAAAAAAAATCACACAAATATTTTTGACTTTATGGAACTTACATTCTGGAGGGGAAGAACAACATTCGGAAAGAACGAAGGAAATCGTATTCTCTGTTATAAGGTAATCAGTGCTATGGAGACAAAGCAAGGAAGGCTGAGTAGTATCCAAGTTTAAACAGAGAGCTCAGTGAAGGTGTCACTGAGAATCTAAGTGTAAGTGCATGATTAAAAGAGGTGAGGGAGTAGGGAAGCCATGCAGGTGTCAGAGACAAGATGTTGGTACAGTGGCCCTTAGGATTGAGCCCAGTGAAGGAACTGCAGGGGGGTAGTAGGGATGGAACAGGGCGAGTACAGGGGGTTAATGGAGATGGTCTGAAAGGACAGATCACTGTGTGGGACCTAATGGGCCAATTTAAGGACTGGCTTCTACCCTAAGGGATATGGAAGGACAGGGACACAGAGGGTTTTGAGGAGAGAAGTTTCACGATCTGACTTTTGTTTTAATGGACCATTCTGACCACTATATTGTAAATTACAGGTGGAAAAGGAGGGAGGACATGGGAAAACCTGTTATTAGGCTACTCTTAGACTCAACGTGAGAGAGGATAGACAGGGCCATGGCAAGATGGATAATGAGAACTGGTGGCAATTTAGAATTGTTTTGAATTTAGAGCCAATAATATCTGCTCAGGACAGGGGATTGGAAAAAAAAAGAAACAAAAGTAAAGAATAACTCCAAATGTTTTGCCTTAGCAACCAAAAAACATAGAGTTGTTATTAACTGAAATGGGGAAGCCTATGGGAGGAGCAAATTTTGGTGGAAGGAACAGGGGTTAAGTTTTGGATTTGTTAAGACTGGGATACTTATGAAATTAAACTTTAAATATAATTAAAGATCTTAGAATAGTTCCTAGACTTTGGTAAAGGCCATATGTTTGTAGCGGTGGACCTTGTGTTAGTGAAGTTTGTATTGGGTGTCACGGTTATTATTGATGTTTACCAACCAAAAGGAGATATTGATTTAAGTCTCTGAATAAACATTCAAGGATTGTGTTCAGGGGACAAGTCTTAGATGGAGATGTGAATTTGTAAGCTATGTAATATATACATAGTTAAATCCATCACATCAAGTAGGCCATTAAGGCTGTGAGTATAGTTAGAAAAGAGAAGACATTTGAGAATGGAATCCTGAGTCATTCCAACTTTAAAAAGCCAAGAAGATGAAGATCAATGAGTAGAAGAGACCATCCTAAGGGGCAGCTTGGGAGAGAAAGTAAACTAGGAGTGTGGGCTTCTCTAGAAACCTAGTAAAGAAGATATTTCAGTAAGGAGGGAGTCATCTGTGAGCCACAGTCTCCCAATATGATTGGCATTGCAGAAAACTCAAAGAAAGGGGAACATGGGTGGCTCAACTGACTCATGATTTCAGCTCAGGTCATGTTCTCACAGTTGGTGAGTTGGAGCCCCTGCATCTTACTCTGTGCTGATAGCATTGAGCCTGCTTGGGATTCTTTCCCTCTCTCTTTCTGCTCCTCCCTGGCTTGCACTCTTTCTCTCTCAAAAATAAATAAATAAACACTTAAAAAAAAAAAAAAGAAAGAAAGAAAACCTAGGGGCGACTGGGTGCCTCAGTTGGTTAAGTGTCCAACTTCAGCTCAGGTCATGATCTCGCCTGAGTTCGAGCCCCGTGTCGGGCTCTGTGCTGACAGCTCAGAGCCTGGAACCTGTTTCAGATTCTGTGTCTCCCTCTCTCTCTGACCCTCCCCTGTTCGTTCGCTGTCTGTCTCAAAAATAAATAAATAGAAGTTAAAAAAATAAAAAAAAAAAGAAAACCCAAAGGAAAATAGAAGAAAACTATGAGAATATTCATCAAGGTTATTGGATAACTTGTCTAATGTCTGCTTATAATACTACATCCAAGGTGTCCTAGCACCCAGGCAAAGATGAGATGCATGAAAAATATTCAGTGTATGCTGGATTAAGTAATGAATCAACCAAAGGACTAAATGCCTTATGCTGCAAAGTATTTCTCAAATTATGGCCCGAGGATGATTTTGGAGAGGTCTTCTGTTCTCTAAGTCAAGAAATATTGATGTAGGACAAGGTTTATAAGAGGGAATAGATTGGGAAACATGATGTGTTTCCCATTTATTAAGCAATGTCAATAGACAAAGACTTCTAGCCCATAAGTCTCATATCAAATATTTTCTCCAACCATATTTGATAAAATTTAAATTATTAACAAAGAAATAACTCACATACATACAGAAGTGAAAAAACACACTTCTGTAAGTAACCTTACAACTTGAGACAACCCACTTAAAATAAGCAAAAGATTCAGAAATATACTTTAGCAAAATATATATATATAAATAATAATTTTTAATAAATAATTCTAATAAATAACTGCATGAAAAGTTGCTCATCATCATGAGTCACTGGATAAAAGCAACTTAAAATCACAAAGGAAAAGAGATATGCACCCCTAGATTTAGTGCAGCATTATTTACACAAAAAGATATGGAAGCAAGTGCCCAAGTTGTCAACTGTCAAGGGTCAACTGTATCTATAAAAGGTAACAACATACATGAATCTCTTCATGGCATTATGCCAAGTGAAAGAGTATCATACGTTCTGACTGGCTTTTGCTTCATTCTGTTTGATTCTAAAACACTCTAGAGACAAAAAGCAGATCCATTTTTGCCTGAGGCTGGGGATAGAGATGGGACAGACTACAAAGATGCACAAGACAAGTATGTAGTCAGAAATATTCTATATCATGATTGTGGTGGTGTTTACAAAACTGTCAAACTCATCAAGTTATATACTTAAAAACTGGTGATTTTTATTGTATAAGTTGTAAGTTATAACTTAATAAAAATATTTTTAAAAAGATTTTGTTTTTAAGTTATCTCTACACCCAATGTGGAGCTTGAACTTGCAATCTTGAGATCGTTACATGCTACACTGAGTGAGCCAGCCACGTGCCTTCTTAATAAAAAAAAATATTTTAAAGAATCAAGAATTTAAAGTGAGTACGGTTTGCTTGTTTGTTTGTTTTTGTTTTCTTTTTGTTTTTGTTTTATTTTAGTAGGGGAATTTTAGGGCTTTCCCATTTGAGAAGAGGAAGCTTACCTCAGAAATAACACCAGTTCACAATCCCCAATGAAATAACTGATTCAAGTAAGGATCATCAATAGATACTGAAAGATGGTAAAGAACAGGAAACTGAATATTCATATTTTAACAAATATCACTCCCTAATGTTTGCTAATTGCTAAGGGAAGAATTTATATTATACAAGGGAGAGATCACCTGCCATGTTCCTCCTTGTATGATGCCATATGAGAGTGTAAAACATTGCTTACGGAGTTTTTATTGCAAAGAAACATGTTCAACCTGAATCCAAGCAAGTCTTTTGACATAATTTTTAGCTTACATGAAATATGCAACCTAGAGAATTAGATAAATGACACCATAAGGAAACAATGAGGCATGTGCAGGATAAAGGATGCTCCTGACTTTTCAAAAAGCCAGTGTCTATGAACAGAACAAAGTAGGAAGACTAAAATAGATTAAGCAAGGTAGGGCATAACTAAGTGAAAGTAATGCGATTGGTCTTTCTCCAAAATGAACAGCTATGAAAGACATTGTGGGAACAACTAGACAAATGTAAGTCAGGCTGGTATTAGATAAGAGAAGTTTCATCAGTTTTGCTAAGGGTAAACATGATATTGTAGTTAAAAAGATTTTTTTAACGTTTATTTATTTTTGAGACAGAGAGAGACAGAGCATGAACGGGGGAGGGTCAGAGAGAGGGAGACACAGAATCTGAAACAGGTTCCAGGCTCTGAGCTGTCAGCACAGAGCCTGATGTGGGGCTCAAACTCACAGACCACGAGATCATGACCCAATCCAAAGTCGGCCACTTAACCAACTGAGCCACCCAGGTGCCCCATATATTGTAGTTAAAAAAGAAGTGGTCTTTATTGTAAAAAGACACATGCTATAGTATTTAGGTTGAAGTATCATGGTGTTTACCACTCACTTTGGAAAAAAATATACATGAAACAAAAATGTTAACATGTGTTGATGCTAACTTGTGCATAGATGAGTGTTTTATTCCCCTGGACTTTTAACTTTTCTATATATTTAATTTTTTTCTTAATAAAAAATGAAAAACTACAAACTTCTAACAATTTTAAATAGATCAATGATTAATGTAAATGGGTCACTAATTAAGTATAAAGAAATCAGAAAAATTAGAGATTAGTATCTGAAACTGACTGTATATCAACACTTTGAGAGTGGAAGGAACTAAAGCAGTACATCATGAGAAGTACTTTAGTGCATATTCTAGAAATGAAAAAAAAATGGTAAATGAATGTGCACAGCATCTAACCCAAAAGGATAGGAAAAGAATAACAATAAGTACATGGAATAGAGGAAATAAAGGTAAAATCAAAGTCTAATAAAACAGAACACAAAGTATTAGTACAAGATCAATAGAACAGTATTTGCCTAGACCAATGAAAACCAGAGACAACATAAATCAATAAGCTTAGGAGAAAAAAGGGCTAAACAACTGAGAATACAAGAGAGATTTAAAATAATAGAACTACTTCACCATGAGCAACCTTAAGGCAATAAATTTGAAATCACAGGTAAGATGATCAACACCCTAAAACTTAAAAATAGGACACTTAATAAAACTCACTCAAGAATCAAAAGAATCTTGAACAATTTCATAGATAAACTCAGTGGTTGAAAAAAACAAACTCCTTGGGTATAATCAATAGGCCCATATTTCTTTATCAAGATATAATTCACGAATCATAAAATTCACCCAGTTAAAGTGCACAATTCATTCATATTTGGCACATGCAAACTGTGCAACCACCATCACTTCCATCACTTAAGTTTGGAAGATTTTCATCACCCAATAAAGAAACTCACACTACCTAGTAGCCATCACTCTTTGCTCTCCAGCCAGAGGTAACCAAAAATCCATTTTGTTTCTCAACCAAATTTGCCCATTCTGGACTTTTCATATAAAGGCAGTCATACAATATATGACCTTTCGTGTTTGGTTTCTTTCACTTAAGCATAATATTGTCAAGATTTGTCCACGTTGTACCATTTATCTATACTCCATTCCTTCTCTTCTTATTGCCAAATAATATTCCCTTGTATGCATATACCACACTGTACTTATCCATTCATCAGTTAATGGACATTTTGGTTGTTTTGTTGTTGTTGTTGTTTCTACTCTGTGGCTATTGTAAGTAAGTCTGCTGAAAACCTTCATATGCCAACTTTTGTGTGGACATGTTCTCATATCTCCTGTGCATATATCGAGGCACACAATGTCTGGGTCCTATGATAACTATGTTTAACAATTTGAGCAACTGCTAAACTGTTCCAGAGGAGCTATCCCATGTTTGATTCCCATCAGCCGTGTATGAGGGTTCCAATCCCTCCATATTTTCTCCAACATTTTTTAGTATTTATTATTGATTATAGCCATCCTAGTGAGTATTGAGTGGTAGCCTTCTTTGTGATTTTGATTTGCATTTTCCTAATTGTTAATATTGTTCTGTATCTTTTTATCAGTTTATTGATCATTTGTTTATCATCTCAGGAGAAATGTCTTTTCAATTCCTATGCCCATTTTTAAATTGAATTATTTGTGTTTTTTGTTGTCGTTGTTATTGTTAAATTGTAGGCCCAGCTTTTTTTAAAGCAATTTTTACAAAACTTGGAAACAATACAAAACCTCTAATATCCCTATCTAACAAAAAGAGTTATAGGAAGTAGGAAAAGCATGCAGGAGGAGAAAGAGAAAGGGCAGGGGCAGGGAGAGAAGAGGAGGAGAGACTTTTATGAGTCTTGATACTTGATACTAAATACTTGATACCTTCATACTAAAAGTAAACATAGATCATATAGGGAAAAAATTAGTAAATCTGAAAAATCCTAAATAAAACAGGATATATCAATAGAAAAATAATAGCAATAATGGTAATAATAGTATAATATTACCAAATAAGGTGTAACCTGTAACGCAAAGGTGATTTGGTCCTAGAAAACCCTATTAATTTCTAAATATACACATATTTTAGAAGATTAAAAAAGAGATCATTTCAATAGTTGCTGATTTTTTTATTATTTTTTAATAGTTGCTGAAAATTTTAATAGCATTCAACATTTACTCATGATTTATAAACAAAAATCTTTCACAAGCTAGAAATAGATGAGAACTCCCTTATGTTGATAAAAGGTGCTTACCAAAAAATCTATAGCATGCATAATACTAAATAGTGAAATTTAAGCACATTTCCTTTAAGTTTTTGTTCTAGACAATGATGCTCATCACCACTTCTGTGCAACATTTTCAAGGTCTTAGAGCAATGACATAAAGAAATAAAAGATATAAGAATGAGAAAATAGGGGCACCTGAGTGGCTCAGTCAGTTGAGCATCTAAGTTTTGATTTTGGCTCAGGTCATGATCTCAGGGTTATGGGATCAAGCCCCATGTCAGTCTCTGTGCTAAGTGTGGAGCCTGCTTAAGATTCTCTCCCTCTCTTCCTCTGCCCCTCCCCTGCTTGCTCTCTTTCTCTCTCTCTAAAATTTAAAAAATTAAAAAAAGAATGAGAAAGTAATGAACAAAACTACCATTATTTATAGTCAATATTATCTCCATAGTAAACTGAAGAGAAACTAGAGGCAAATCATTAGGTACGTGAAAATAGTAGTGTGTTTACTAGATAAAAGAACAACATATGAAAATATATAGTGTCTCTAGGAAAGGTGACAAAATATGAAAAACAACATTTTTAGAAGATCTCTTTTAAAATAGTAAAAGAAAGTATATAGGAGTGAATACCAAGATGTTAAAAATCTTTATATTAAGTACTTTGTTGAAGGGCATAAAAGCAGAACTAAGCAATTAGGAAAACAGAGTGGCAGATTGAAAGATGCAATCTCCTGACTTAATTCTTAAGTGTGAAATATTATCAGTCAAAATCCCAGCAAGTTTATACACTGAACTTTACCAGCTGATCTTCAAATTCTTATAAAAAAGTAGGTGGCCAAAAATAACCAGCTAATCTTTTGGAAGAGTGACTGCACAAACATCCAAAAAAGGTCAGTCCCCTCCTTTGTGGGTAGAGAAGTGAGTGAGATAAATACATCAATGAAAACAAAGAGAATCTAAAAACAGAACCACATACATGGGATCAAGGTATAAGACAAATGTGTCTATTAGTTAGAGGGGAAAGGCCTGGCAATTGAAACAATGGCATCAGGTCGACTTTCTATCTAAATAAAAAAGACAAAATTAGAATGCTACCTCAGACCATTCACGAAAGAATAAACTCAGATGAAAAACTCAATGTGTGAAAGAGAAAACCAAAGTTGGAAGACTGACACTACCCAATTTTAAGAGTTATTATAAAGCTACAGTAATCAAGACAGTGTGGTATTTGTGAAAGAACAGACAGAAAGATCAATGGGACATAATGAACCAGAAATAGACCTCCATACAGTCAACTTATTTTTGACCAGAGCAAAGGCAAGACAATGGGGCAGAGATAGTCTCTTCAACAAACGGTGTTAGAACAACAGGATATTAATCATTCAATTAATCTAGAAACAGACTTTACACCCTTCACAAGAATTAACTGAAATGGATCACAGGGCTAAATTTAAAATACTAAACTATTAAACTCTTAGCTGATAACCTAGGGGAAAACCTGGATGACCTTCAGTACAGTGATACTTTTTAGATACAACACCAAAGATATAATTTATCAAAGAAATAATTGAAAATATTGACCTTATTACAATTAAAAACTTCTTCTCTGTGAAATATAATATCAAGAAAATGAGAAGACAAGTCACAGATTTGGAGAAAATATTTGTGAAAGATACATCCGATAAAAGACTTACCTAAAATATACAAACCATTAAAACTCAACAATAAGAAAACAATGCCATTTAAAAAAGGGCCAAAGACCTTAAAAGATACTTTACCAAAAAAGATACACAGATGGTAAATAATCATAAGAAAAGATGCTCCACACCATGTCATCAAGGAAATGTGAATTAAAACAATAATGAGATACCACTTTATACCTGCTAAAATGGCCAAAATCCAGTGACAGCACCTCCTGGGGGCAAGGGTGTGGAGCAACAGGAACTCTCATAGGTTGTTGGTGGGAATATAAAATAGTGGAGCCAATTTGAAAATAGTTGGATAGTTTCTTACAAAACCAAACATACTCTTACCATATGATCCAGTAATTGTGTTCTTTGGTATTTACCCAGAAGAGCTGAAAACTTAGGTCCACATAAAAACCTACACATGGATGCTGACAGCATCTTTATGCATAGCTGCCAAAACTTGGAAGCAACCAAGATGTCCTTTAGCAGATGAATGGATAAACTATAGTACATCCAGACAAGGAATATTACTCACCACTGAAAAAGAAAAAACAATGAACTATCAAGCCATGAATAGCATGGGGATACCTTAAATGTATATTACTAACTGGAAGAGCCCAATGTGAGAAGAATATATGCTATATAATTCCAACCATATTACGTTATGGAAAAACCAAAACTATGGAAACAATTTAAAAATAAAGTCAGTGGCTCCTAGGAGTGAGGTGAGGGGAGAGATGAATAGGCAGAGAGATGAACAGGAGGAATCTGATGGAAGTTAAAATACCCTGCATAATATTATAATGATGAATATGCCATTATCATTTGCCTGAACCCACAGAATGAATACCACCAAGAGTGAACCAAAGGTAAACTATGGCCTTGGGGTGATTATGACATGTCAATATAAGTTCACTGTTGGTAAAAATGTACCATTCTGGTGATTAATGTTGATAATGGGGGAGATTGTGCATGTATTGGTACAGAGGGAATATGGGAAATCTCCATACATTCCCCTCAGTTTCACTGGAAACCTAAATCTGCTATTTAAAAACTAAAGTCTAAAAAAAAAAAAAAAAAACCAAAAAACAAACAACAACAACAACAAGAACCTCTTAATATAAAAAGCCAATCTATAAAACTTTTTGAAGCATGCTCTGGATTAAGACTTTCTACTTCAGGTTGGGAAGTAAAATGAAGTACATTGAATCTCTGTGGGGAAAAAAAAAAAAAAAACATTACCGTGAAGAAAAAGAAGTCAAGGCACAGTTTAGAAGAATCTTTTTTGAAAAATATATATCCTAATATGAATCCCAAAGAGAGAATTCAAACTGAACTTTCAACTTTCCTAAAAAAATAATGATAAAACCACTGGATGCATTTAAAGCAGTGATCACAGAAAAATTAACAGCACAGTTAACAATAAAAATTTGAAGATATAAATAAATTCTCAGCTCAAAAGACCAAAAAGGGAAACTTAATCAGTGAAAGCACAGGAAGGAGACAAGGATAAGAGCAACATGTACTGAAGTAGAGAACAGAAAAGCAATAAATACAGTTAAGAAATCAAAATCCGTCTTGTTTCTTTTAAACAGATCACTACATAACTTAATCCAAAGCTGTGAAGGCAAAAAGAAAGCACAAATATGCAAGATAAGATATGACTGTAGGAAATAACCACTGAAATAGAAAAATTAAGAGGGGACTAAACAGATCTCATCTCTATGCAACTAAATCTGAAAATACACATAAAATGGAATAAGTCTTTGGAAAAGATTTTACTGAAGTTGGTTCTATTCAGGATAGAAAACTTAATCAGACCAACTTTTTTAAAAAAGCAATAGAGAAAGCAATTAACTCTCAAGATTAGACCACTCCAAGATTCCATATTGTTTTTCCAGAACATGAAAAATGAAGGAAAACCTGGTAATTATTTTTATAAGGCAAGTATATCATTAACAGTTACTATGGACTGAATGCTTTTATTCACAATAAATTCCTATGCAGAGAGCTTACCTCCCAATATAACAGTATTAGGAGGTGGGGCCTTTGGGAGGTGGTCAGGATTAGATAAGGCTGTGAGAGTGAGCCCTCATTAATGGATTACTGCTCTCATAAGAGTCATGAGACAGCCTGCTTCCTCCCTCAGCTCTCCACTGTGCAAGGATACCAGGAGGATGAGGACACAAGAAGTCAGTGGTCTACAACACAGAAGAGGGCCTTCACAAGAAGTCAACCATGCCGGCATGCTGACTGCAGACATTCAGCCTCCATAACTGTGAGAAATGAATTTCTTTTGTTGATGAACAAGAGAGTTTATGGTATTTTGCTGTAGCTGCCAAAACTAAGAAAACAATTTAATCTGATTAAAGACAGTTAAAAAGTATGATAGCCCAATGTCACTATATATCAATGCAAAAAATGCTAAATAAATACAAGCAAAATGATGCAAGACTACATTAAAAAATATACCATGACCAAAAGCCACTTGCATTTGGCTCAATATTAATATACCACATCACTAAATCTAATGAGAATAACTGCATGAGTCTCTGCACAGATATTTTTAAAGCCTTTGACAAAATTTAACTCCTTCCCTGATAAAAACTCAAAAATATAGGATTCTATGTATATTTTCTTCACATAACACACACACACACACACACACACACACACACGCCCTCAATGTTCACACCAGTATCTTAGAGAAATACTTGAGGCATTTCTAGTAAAATCATGAACAAGGCAAGGCTGCCCACTGTCCCTACTACTATTCAACATTTTAGTGTCATCAATGCAGTCATACAACATAAATCAAATGGGAGCTAAGAATTAGAAAAAAATAAATACAAACTATATTTTCAGATGACATGATAGTACGCCTGAAAAAATAATGCCAATCAATGATAAAATTAAACCAAACAATAAAAATTCAGGTTCAATAAAATTAATATACATAAATCAATCACCATCTTATATACTGTTGGGGGGGTATATTGTTCTAGAAAACCTCATTTACATTAGCAACCAAGACAATAAAATATTGAGGGAAAATCATAAGAAGAAATGTATAAAACCTGCATGAGGAAAGCTTTAAAATGCCACGAATCATGAAAGCAGACTTGAAAAAATAGAAGACCTTCACTCTGCTATGATACAATGACTCAGTATTATAAAAATGTCACTTCTCTCTAAGTGAATTTATAAAATTAACATAATTCCAATAAAAATACCAACAAGTTTTTTTTGGAGCCAGACAAGTTACTACTGAAGTTCTTACAAAAAGTCTTGTAAGAATAGCCATTAAGAAAAGCTGGAACGAGAAATATAGTTTACTGTGGAGCAAACAAACTATAAATCTCCTGTAATAAAAAAAAAGTCAGGCACTGGTGCATGGATAGACAAATAGGGTAGGAACAGATGACAACATCCAGGAAGAGACCTGGGAACACGTGGAAATACATGATCCACCAAAAACAGCATTTCCAATCACAGGGACAACAATGGGTTTTTAAATGAAGAATGCTGAACAAATGACTGGCCATTTGACCAAAAAGAGCATTAAATTCACACGTAAACCATACAGAGCACAAACTGCAAAGAGATTCAGAATTTTAATATAAAAAAAAAATGAGGCCATATAAGAAAAACAGAAACAGGTAACCTCTCTATAACAGTGACTCAAAAAGCAGATACAGGAAAAAATCAATAAATTTCAGTGTCTTTTTAGACAGTATGTTATATTTGTTTTTAATGGCTGTTATAACAAATGATAACAAGTGTAGTGGCTTAAAACAACACTAATGTACTGCCTTATAATTTACAGTAAAATTCCGAAGGTCTCACTGGTTTCAAATCAAGGTGTGGGGAGGGCTGCACTGCTTTCCAGAGACTCTAGAGGAGAATCTGTTTCCTTAACTTCTCTAGCTTCTTAGATGCTGTCCACATTCCTTAGCTCCTGGCACGTTAGTCCATCTTCAAAGCCACAATTGTGCAGCTGTGTGACCTTTTTTTCCAGCCATGTCTCCCCCTCACTATAGCCAAGAATGATTCTTAGTTTTGAAGGGCCCACCTGAATAATCCAGGAATACACTTTCCATCTGAGGGCACTTAATTTAATTATAACTGCAAAGTACCTGTTGCCATGTAAGATCATCTATTTACAGATTCTGGGAATTAGAACATGGACATCTTTGGGAGCCATTATTCCTTCTACCACACATAGCAACATGAGCGCACATGCGCGTGTGCGCACACACACACACACACACACACACACACACAAATAATCAAAAGACTACTGATGTGCTAGGAGAAAATTTCTGTTATAAATCTTAAACAAAGACTAATATTCCTAATATACAAATACAAAGAACTCTAAAAGGAAGGGGAAAATCTTAAAAAATTAGTAAAAGTTATGGACGATTGACATGATGTGAAATTGGTCTCTGAGCATATGAAGTGTTCAAGTTTACTCATCACTAGAGAAAAGAAAATGAAAACTACACAGAGCTATAGCTTCTCATCTATTCCATGGTAGAAAATGGAGACATTCAAAAACTCCTTCTGCTGGTAAAACTGTGCATGAACACACATTCTCATATATTGCTAGTGAAAATATAAATTGGTACAAACTTCCTGAAGGAAAATTTGTCAACATCCAAAACACTTCATTTGCATTTACCATTTGAGTGAGCATTCTCAGGTTTTGGAGTTTCCCCTGAAAGCACACTTCTAACTATACAAAAATGCATAGGTACCCTGGTTACTCATTGCTGCACTGTTCATAATTTTAGGTTGTTGCTGAAAATGTCTCTGACTTATTATTGCTTTCATAGATTCCTCTTTCCACTTATTTGATGGCTCATCTTATCTTTCAGGGTGGATTATAAACTATTTTGTCATCTTTTACAGGCAGTTTCTACACTCTACAGTAGCACTGAATCAATGTTTCCTGATTTTTAAATTATTAAGGTTGGACAATCATTGTTTTGAAAGAAATTTCATTTTGAAATAAAGCTCTCATATAAACTAACACTGTATGACTTATTAATTTTAGATTTACCCCAGACTGGTATCTATTATACTAATTTCTACTTAGTTCTTACTAAGTTTCTGGGTTTTGTTTTTTGTTTGTTTTGTTTTTATTTTAAAGAAAGAGAGAGAGAGAGAGAGAGAGAGACAGCGCGAATGGGGGAGAGGAACAGAGGGAGAGAGAGAGAGAATTTTAAGCAGTCTCCACCCTCAGCACAGAGCCTGCCACAAATCTTGATCTTACAACCCTGGCATCATGACCTGAGCTGAAATCAGGAGTCAGACACTCAACCACCTGAGCCACCCAAGTACTGCCTAAGTTTCTGTTTTATCACAGCCAGTCTTAATCAGATAATTTTGGTTTCTTCAATAATTAAACTTCTGTGGCCAGGGCTGAATTGAGCCCAGCTACTCAAAGCAAGATTCTACTGGACTTCCCACACTCTTTTACTGACAACTGAGCAGACCCTTGTTCTAGGATAGCATTATCATCATTAATAAAGTGTGTACATAGAATGTACTTAAGGAGTACCTGGTTACTCTCCTGGGGCTTGGTAACAATACAAATAAATACATACCCATGCTCTATCAATCATTCTACTTTTAAACTTGAATGGCCTTTCATTAGTAAAGGTACTCATTCAACCATCATTTATTAAGTAGTTATTATATCAGACCCTGTGCCAGATTTTTAAAATCAAGTTTATCGTTTTCAAGCTAAAAAAGAAAAGGTGTATAACTTCAATTTTTAACAGCTAATTTTGTGTGTTTTTTGTTTGTATTCAGATCCTGTCTTTACATTGTCTCCCAAAATCACTGCCTGTATTACTTATGTTAGTATGAACATATATATGTACATATATATGCACACATATTGGTATGTTTATATATGTGTATATATATATATAAAACATGTGTATGTCTCTATAATCCCATACATGACTTTCATCAGAATACCTCCCTTTCTATTGGAAGCCTATTAGCAAAGTAGTAACATATGCACAAATTAGGGGGAGGACTCACCTCCTTCACACATCTGCTTATTTTGCTTATTTGCGTTTGCTTACATCCACCAAATCAGGGCTCAGAGCAGCATCCACACATGTGTGAAATGACTGTGTAAGTGGGATAGTAGAATATATTTAAACTAAATTTGCATGTAAGAAATTCATTATCTCCTCCTCTACCCTAGCATGGGGATAGCTCCTGTGGTTTTCCAACAACCTGTACAATGTAATCCTATGCAAGTAATATAAACATGTTTTTGAGAGGAACTCTAACAGAAAATTAATAGTGTGGTATCTTTCTCACTAGATGATAAAAGAATTTTACAAGGATCTTATCAATCCTCTCAGTTTTTACTTGATGAGTTATGGGTTTAGATTTTTTAATGTTTCTCATCACAGAATCACAGAGAGAATATGTTTACTGAAAAGAACCTAATACCATTCCTGCCTGCGTTATAGATGGGGAAATTGGGCTTGCGTGGTATTTAGGACCACACAAGGGATTCAGAGAGAAAACTACAAGTTGGCTGCAAAGTGTCCCCACCCACTTCCCAGACTGCTGGCCACTGGATTGATGGGGCTTGAGGTGCCTGTGGGGCTCAGCACAGCAGCTCTAAGCATGGGGGAGAAGGACATGGAAACACAAAGTCAAATTTGGAACGACCCGCAATGCTTCTTGACATATTCAGGAGTTGGTATGGATGGGGTTGTAAAACAACACAAGAAAGTATAAAAATTCATTCTAGATCAGGAATTGGCACTCACAGTAAAATCTTGCCTATTTTCCTAAAGTTTTATTGGGACACAGTCACACCCACTCAATTATGCACTTCCTGTGGCTGCTTTTGAGCTCCAGATTCAGAGGTGGGTAGCTGTGATAGGGACCATAAGGATACAGCCAGTAAAGCCAAAAATATTTACTTTCTTGCCCTTAACAAAAAACGTTTGTGGGCCCCTGCCCTACATAATATTGCCCTCTTACCAGGCACTATAAACATGAATAAATACCCTCTAAAAAACACTACTCACAATTATAATTTTGAGTTACACTTTGAAATAACTATGGTAATTAAGTACATGTTATAAATTCTAATGAGCCCTCAAGTTCCTGGTACAAGTTGTTCTACAGCATATACATTTAGTGACATTCCATTTTTAATAATAAGAATAGGAGGCATTTTAGCTAATTAACTTTTAAAAATTAAACCTAAATTAACTTTTTATAGTCAGTAATAACTACAGCTGAGATTGCTTCCAGATAATTAAATTATAATGTTCCTAATGAATGGACCCACTCTAACTTTCTCTACAAAGATAATTATAGTTGCTTATATAGTTTCATTTTGTCCTTTGTGCATACAAGATTATTGTACTTTCCCAAAATGTAAACATGGATTTTTATTGTTAACTATTTTTTAAAGTTTATTATTGTTTTAGAGAGAGAGAGAGAGAGGAAGAGAGCATGAGCAGAGTAGGGGCAGAGAGAGAGGAAGAGAGAGAATCCCAAGCAGGTTCTGCACTGTCAGCGCAGAGACCAACATGGGGCTTGAACTCCCAAACCATGAGATCATGACCTGAGCCAAAATCAAGAATAGAACACTTAACCAACTGAGCGCCCAGGTACCCCAAACATGGATTTTTAAAAATCTATTTTTTTTTTTGAATTAAGAATACAACATTTACCAGATTTTGAAAATAGCCTATACAATTTTTAAATTGCAAAATTACTGTTTGGGCAAAATTGTAAATTCGAAGAAGTGTTATGAAAGAAATAGAATGTTGAGACATGTTATGGAAATATATGGGGCATAAGATAAAGGGAAGAACTATAGCTGAAATTGACATGTAAGGGATTGAAATAAAGTAGAACCATAATAAATTATTAATTTTTAGGAAATATATTTGGCCACCAGAGAGAATATGTTCTGTCTTTATACTATTTTTGGCCTGTATATGGAGTCAGGATAGGCTAGGTTACATTATGGTAACAAACGATCCCCAGATATCCCTGGATTAAAGTGAAAGCTTATTTCTTCTTCACACTACATGTTGGGAAGGGCCTGTACTCAGTCATTCTATGGCTCCAGTTTTATAATAAACCATCATGCTGAGCACTGATCGCTGCCATGCCAGAACAAAAGAGCACATTGGAGGGTTGCATATCTGCAATTAAATGCTTCAACTTGGAATGTTACTTTTGCTAGCCACTCATTGGCCAGAATGAGTCACATGACCTCTCCAACCACAAGGAAACAGGACTTGCAATTCTGTAATGTGCCTATAAGGGATAGAACTGGAAATATTTATTAATAACTCATTGAATATTTAATGATTAAGGACTCAAGCTGTGAGCCAAACTAGTTAATTGTCTGTGCTTCACATTCTTCATCTGTAAAATGACACAAACACCAAACCTCATAGAATTGTGAGGATTAAATGAATTAAATAATTGTAAAGTGCTTCAAAGAATACTGGTATAAAGTGTTATCAGTGCTTTATTTCAACCTTTGCACTTGCCACAGTGCTCTTCAGAGTCAACAACAGAGGAGAGCTGTCTTAGAAATGCTGACTTGGGCCCAGCAGGGATGGCTAGGAAAAGAATTCTGGACAAAAAAAATACATGATCAAATGAAAGAAATCAAAACGCTGTATCTTCCTTCAACATACATTGATCCAGGAAGCAGGAGACAAGTCATTAGTGAGGTAATGGTTTAGTTAGCAGAAGTTGGAGGAACAGGGGGATAAAGACACCAAAAACTAATAGTAGGTCTTAAGAAATATGAAGGCCAAGGGTGCCTGGGTGGCTCAGTCAGTTGAGCATCTGACTTTGGCTCAGGTCATGACCTCATAGTTCATGGGTTCGAGCCCCGCATCAGGCTCTGTACTGACTGCTTGCTCGGTACAAGCAAGCTTACTCTATGTTATGCTTACTCTATGTCTCCTTCTCTCTCTGCCCCTCCCCCACTCACACTTTGTCTCACTCTGTTTCTCAAAAATAAATAAATGCAAAAAATAAAAAAAATTTAAAAAATAAATATGCAGGCCAGAAGGTGAATAGAGCATGTGAACACGCATGGACATGGTTAGTAGAGGATGCTGGATAGGGCTACTCTACAGTATACATATTTAAGGAACACAGTATGTGAATTGAATCTCCCTAAATGCGCTTTACAAAACTTCCATCAGGCTAGAACTGAGAGCAAAATACAAGACTCCAACTACCAAGGACAAAGCCAATAATAAAGAGGAGAAATGGGAATGAAGAGGAAGTAAACCAAGAATCAGTGTCTGGGAAATATAGTCAGAGAGCTCCTCCACCATAGAAACACAGCAAGTGATAGACTGATGGCAATGTTCATTCCTATCAGAACTCCCGTTGCCTCAGCACTGGCAAGTGTGTTTGCTCTGAATCCCTAACCCATGACTGTCCACCCCTGACAACCCATGATGACCATGCATCCATATGCATGCAAACAATCCTGGACTGTTAGGCACCAGATGAAGAGATGAACAGACATTATTTCCTCTTCCACTAGCTTACTGGTTAACAAGAGAGCCAGAGGAGTTATTGACCCACCTATAACATAAATCAGAATGAAGTAAGGAGTACAGAAAATGGAGAAGCCCATTTTCAGTATGGATTCAGAGAATGCTTTCTGGAGGAGATGGCTTTGTAACTGAGTTTTTTTTTTTTTAATGTTTATTTATTTTTTAAAGAGAGAGAGAGAGAGAGACAGCACAAGTGAGGGAGGGGCAGAGAGAGAGAGACATAGAATCTAAAGCAGGTTGCAGGCTCTGAGTGTCAGCACAGAGCCCAATGTGGGGCTCGAACCCACAAACTCTGAGGTAATGACCTGAGCCCAAGTCAAATGCTTAACTGACTGAGCCACCCAGGTACCCCACGTAACTGAGATTCTTAAAAGAAGAGGGATAAAAATTTGGAGGATGTAATAAATACCAAAATAATGGAATATCATGAGCAACCATGAAAGTATGGACCGTTTGGACCATTAGGAGTGGGTACAGGATAAATAAGTTTAAAAAATAAAAGGGAGCTTTTTTTCCCTATATATTTCCTATAGAGTCACAAATTCAAAAGATCATAGAGCTGAAAAGGAATTTCAGCTCAAATTCCTGCTTTACAAATCAAAGTCAGTGCCCAAGTGACTTACCTGTGGTTACAGAGTGTCAGACTCAAGACTAGAATTCCTACCATAATACTGAAAGTGTATGTTACTTTAAAAGATAAAAGATTCAAGAAAACAAAAATGATTATGAAGCTACTCTTGTGGTTTTTCTGTGAGCATTCTGCATCAGAAGCAAAGTGACTTACGTATATACGGTTATAAATGATATGAATAGAGTGAAATCGAATTATTCATTAAACCCTAATGTGTCTAATGGGGGGGTCACCACTTGAAGCTTGTGTGTGTTTAAGCCAAATAAGAGGAAGCTGCATTCCACAAAGTAGGGATTAATTTTATGGAACTTATTACCCAACAAGAGGTGGGAGAGGTTAGAAATACAAATAGATTTTAAGTGGCTTATATAAATTAATGACAGACTCATCATAGTTAATAAAAAAAAATGCTATGTTTGGGTCATGTTATAAATGTTTGAAGTTAGTATCAAAGAGGCCCTGCTTGCCGACTTTGCCAAAGACAGAGACGGCACTGGGCCATGATGCTCCTTGACAATTTTTGCTTCCATTTGTGAAAGCCTCCAAATGTTGCATTTCGAATGCCATGAGAAACTGCCAGGTTTGTGAATTGAAGATGGATATTCAAGAAGCCAATCTGTAACAATATATGAAGCAAGTCAACTATATCTGAAGTGTCTGCTTCCCAAACAAGTATAAAGGGTATTTTTACGCTCCAACTTTACATGAAGAATCAGGTCTTAGAAATCCCATGAGAAAGTTTTCCTAAGGATTTATCCACACTTTCTTCACTGGTTTGCTCAAATGAGAAGCAGGAAACCTTCCAGACATTTTGAAACTCTGACCTTTTTTGTGGTTTTCCCATCAACACATGCAAACCTCCATGCAGCAATTCAAAAATCTCTTCTCACTGCATTATAGCATGGCCGTATATTATCCCTGTATCTAGAACACTTCCCATTTCCAGCCCATTATAAAGGGGTTTAACTGCATGTTCCTTAGGAAAAAGAAGATCTCATTGGTTCATAAATGTAGGAACCCAGTATCATATATACCTATCTGGTTTTTAAAATGATTTTCCCAAGCTGCCCCTAACTGACCCTTCCCAAATGTTTCCAGTTGATGAGTGAATAAGCTTTTGCCTTTCACCCAATCTCAGCTCATGCCTTCTCCTTGATAATATCAGGATATCCACATCTGATGACGGTCTGGGCTAATTCATTTACTCCAATGTCTAGCAGCCATTTGACAGGAAAAATAATCTACACGGTATTTATTGCAAAATCTTCACCATTGTGACAAAGATGAATGCGAACTTCACACCGTCATTTTTCAACTGTTATCCAAACTTGAAAATGGTTTTCAAATGTTAACATTAAAATTATGAAGAGGAAGATAATGGTTCTACTTTAAAACTGCTTGGAAATGGAACTTCTGTAACAATGCCTTAGCATTGAGCCAGAAAAATAAACTTGCCTACTAACATAGTAAATGGGCCAGAAATAAATCTGTCCAATATGGCGGGGATTGGGGGTGGGAGCGCATAAAGAAGAGGCAGTGGAATTGAATTTCCAAAATAAATGATCTGAAACTTTTAACATAGTGTATCTTCAAAAAGCACGGTCTTCTTTTGTGAAATGTGCATATCACTGTCACAATATAGTTGAAACTGGAAAAATCTAGATATGAACCATGAGAAACATCTACAGCACTCTACTTTAATCTCTGTCTTCAGCAGAAAATCCGGTAGTTCCATTCACTTTGATGCACTCTATATAAATATTTTCTCATGAGCTTTGTTTCTCCCTTCTAGCATTATCCTCCCTGACAATCTTTGACTTTGGGACTTTAACTGTTAAATTAATAATTGTTCACTTCAGTGATGATCAGAAACTCACTCTCTTCTCCCTCCTGAAGGCAAGAGTAATTGGCCAATAAAAGTTCCACCAAGGTCAGGAATGGCCTAATTTACTTGTAATTATTAATTGTGCTTTGACCTCGTAACCATAAGTAAAGCCCTGGCTTTGGAAAAAAGAAGATGTGAAACAGGACATGGCAATTTAAAAAATAAGAGAATAAAGGCGCACTAGAGAAAAAGAAAATGGATTTTCTAAATTTAAAACACTCTTTACCCTTTCTTGAAATAATGATTTATATTCTTTGAGTCCACAAGAGACTAAGCGGATATGCATGATGCAATGCTGGAATTTAGGTATTTGCCTAAAGGTTATTAACAATTAGTACCACTGGGGGGAAAAAATCATAAAGTTAGAATAAACAACGCTTTCTCAAAGGATGACTGGAACTAGACTTGTAATCTGGTCATAATAAAATATATTGTGTTTATATTAGAGCCTCGCATGTTAACAGGAGAATTGACAAACTAGAATAAATCTAATAGGTGGCCATGATTAATTGGGGTCTGAAAAGTAAGTTGTGTGGGGAGGAATGGAAGAACCTACATCATTTCCTTTTGGAAAAATGAGCACTGAGGCCAAACATGCAAAATGGTCTCCAAATATTTAAAAAAGAGATGGTACACAGAAGAGGAAATAGTCCTTACAACTAGAGCTACTGATGGCAACATTAGGGCTGGAGAGTGAGAGTCAGATCATTAGTCATCTGGCATGAAGGGGTGGCTGGCCTCTTCCTGTCCAGCATAGCAAAATCCACTCTACGCACCATCAGAAAGATGGGCCCTCAGCTTGGACTCTCACATTTGCAGTGGTACACAGCTCATTATCTCAAGCACACCCTCTCCTACATTAGAGGCTAGAAGCGTCAGAACATTCCTTTCTAGTGTTGCCAACTCTCAGGTTCTAACTTACACAACTGGTTAACTAGTTCTGTCTTCATGAGTAACTCAGGATGTGGCTAATCCCTTCTCCACACGACAACTCACTGGAGTTTTCACACAATTATAGGTCTATCCTTCAGTTTTCTATTTGTCAAACTAAATAACTCTAATTTCTTTCACCATGATTAATTTATTCTGCACATCATACCATTCTAGTCACTGTCCTTCTTGACTTTTGATGGTCTGTTATGTCCTCAAATGAAATCTGAAATAAATATCCTTGATACAGTGTCACCAGCAAGAATACCACATAGGACTTTTAATTGCCCCATTTGAGAGAATCAGTTAATATGTGTTAGCTGAATACTTATTATGCTCAACCTAAGCTAGTCACCATTTAATATATAGCAGAAGGCCAAGTGCTGACAATATCAGTACAATTAAAATTAAGGTACATGGGAACAGTTCTGGAGTTTTTGTAAGATGTGAATCATTACATGTACATTTGTAGTATAATCCCAAGTTAAGGGAAGATCAGAAAAAGAGTGGAGCCCAGGCAGGCTGAGGAATCCATGGGAGGAGTTATAGATCAGGAAGACCCAGACTGTAATTTGAAGGATGATACAAGTAGTCTGAAATGGAGACAAGGACAACAAGAGAGAGAGTATGTATGTAGCAATAATCAGTAATAAAGGAGGTCAGGGTTGGTAGGGACATGTGTAGCTAGATATAACAATATTCAGATTTGTACTGTACCATTTCCCATAGTACTTTCTTTCTTGTATTCTATTTCTGGGTATTTATCTGAAGGAAACGAAAACACTAATTTGAAAAGATATGTTTATCCCTATGTAGTTAAAATAGCCAAGATATGGAAGCAACCTGAGGATCTATTGATGGATGAATGGATAAATAAGATATATATTCATAAGTATTAGCTATGGAAAATTATTCAGCCATAAAAAAAGAATGAGGCCCTGCCATTTGTGACAACATGGAGGTGGGGGGCACTAAAGGGCATTATGCTAAGTGAAATAACTCAGACAGAAAAAAAAAAAAAACACCTACCATATGATTCGGTTTATTGTGGAATCTAAAATAAGAACAAGACAAGATAAAACAGAAACAGACAAGTAGAGAGAACATAATGGGATTTCCAGAGGGGTGAGGGTAGAAGGAACAGGTGAAATAGGTGGAAAGGAGCAAGTGTTGCACACTTCTAGCTATAAAATAAGTCATGAGGATGTAATATTCAGGGCAGGTAATATAGTCAATAATCTTGTAATAACTTTGTACGGTGATATGAGTAAGTAGACCTATCTTTCTGATCCCTTCATAATGTATGATAGTAACAAATCACCATGTTACACACCTGAAACTAATAATGTTGTATGTCAATTATAACTCAATAAAAAATAGTAAGTAAATACATACGCTTGACTTTGCTAAAATTTTCCAGGACTCTGATTTCCACAGGCATGTAATCTGGCAAACTAATCCGTGAAAGAGTATGAAGAACTAAGAGAGTAATGTTAGGACTCTCATCAAGTGGCAAAAGTAAAGATTTCAGAGGTAATTTTCTGGATACCCAATTTCCTTTATTTCAAGCATGGGAATTCTAGGCAGTCCAGTGGGAGAAGTATTTTTGGATAGATGTAACTTTTGGTACATTTTAAATTACATCATCTTGGTAACAAATGGTCCCAAAGGCCAAAGTCCTAAATTTTGTATCTCATCCAAAGAATTTCTCTTTTAGAGTGGCCTTCTGTCACTGGCCCCATTTATATCTTCATTTCCAAAGCAAAGATACAAGAAAAAAATCAATTAGACAATAACAATGAATAAATCCAGGTAAATACACATTCTGGCTTTCAATTAACCAGCGAGTCTGTGAATCTCCAGGGACTACTGAAGAGCCATCATAAGACAATTCAATTTCCCTTAATAGGGACCATAACCCCAGAGTTGCTTTTTTTTTTTTTAATTTTAATATTGTGCAATTGACTTTTCTTATACCATGCTGTGCTCACAGCCTCTGTGGAAACTTAAACATTATTCAACAGGACAATTTCCTGAAAAACCTTTTGAAAGTGGTCACAGACTGTGACCCTGCTCGGGTGCCCTGGGTCTGCCAGCATGCTGTTTTATTACCTTTGGAAGGTTCCATGCCAAAACACAGCCCAAGGATTAGAGCATAAAGAAAACACGGTCCATATAAATAATGTTCTGCCTTCTTTCAAGAAGGGAAACTGTCACCTTCCACTCAGTAATCCCTTGTATCTGTCGCTTCTCTCCCAACCTCACCTCCCAACCCTTCAGGAGTCCTACAAGGTAATCAGTAAGAATTACAGATTGTGAACTCTCAGAAAGGATTGTGAAAACACTTTTTTCACCCCTTTCTTATATCAATGGGAAACCAAGCCCCCAAATGCCTAAAACCTATCCCAAGACTGGTCTTGGTCTTGGGCTGTCCCAAGACCACAGCAAGTGGCAGCATCAGCACCTGCAAGCCACGAACTAGGAAGGATCTGTTACAAACTTAGTAATAGTACAGCACAGTCAGCAAACAATCTGAACAGAGACACTGATGATACTGTTGAGCCAAGCAATGCCAGCCCTAACTAGTCTGAAGTGGAGAGCAGCAATATTTTAGAAGAGAGTGCCCCTTATTTGTAATTACATTCTCTAAAGCACTTAGCTAATAAAACGGCAATTTCCTTGTACTTGTTGGCTGTTCTCTTTACTCACCTTTATTTTCCCCCACTGTTTTCCATGTCACTAATCCACTGAAGACTCACCCTCTGTTCAGTAGCCTAAGTCAATGCTATTAGGTTCAACTGCATTCTGACTTCAAAGTCAATGTCCATCTTCATGAAATTTCTTACAACCTTCTCTGCAAATACCCCATTCTAGCCTTTTAGATCAAGCCTTCATTCTGTTTTTAAAAGTAACTTGACGTGTCTAACATTTTTCTGCAACTCACTTTTACACAAGGTGGAAAAGAAATAAATGCTTGTGATTTCAGGTTTTGATTTTTAGCATAGATTTTTTTTAACCCATCATAGTCTCTTAAGTCTTTTCTTTCAAAATTTAAGATATTCTTACATTGCTTCTATTGATAAGGTTCTTTGCACCTCAAAATTGGTAAAACAAGGGAGCAAACACTGGGGCAGAAATACCAATTTAGAGCCTCACCCAGGATGTGCACCCATCATGCAGACATGGCACACCTTAAAACTTCTTACTGTATGACTGCCTTTTGAAAAAAGCATAAAGTAAAAGTCTAGTAAAGCAAGCACACTTCATGATAGTTATCACTAATAACACCTTGCACCTCTTTATTAAGTGTCCCATTTTAACTTTCCAAGAGTAACTGTCTTTAATAGTGTGCCCCCTTTAGCATTTGTACACCATACAGGCAGATGACTTTTTACTAGACTTCTGACCTTTTTCTTGCACGGACTACAAATGAGCTCAGCTCATCCACCAAAGAACATATAAGCCCTTAATAATTTCTCTTCTTGAATCATGATTATTCCCTTCCATGGCTATAAAAGTGATAGGTTGTCTAAAATGTGAATGACTGGGGCGCCTGGGTGCTCAGTCGGTTAAGCGTCCGACTTCAGCCAGGTCACGATCTCGCGGTCCGTGAGTTCGAGCCCCGCGTCAGGCTCTGGGCTGATGGCTCAGAGCCTGGAGCCTGTTTCCGATCTGTGTCTCCCTCTCTCTCTGCCCCTCGCCCATTCATGCTCTGTCTCTCTCTGTCCCAAAAATAAATAAACGTTGAAAAAAAAAATTAAAAAAAAAATAAATAAAAAAAAAATAAATGTGAATTACTAAGTTACAGAGTTGACTAAAATACTTCAAGTTGTCTCTGTGGTTTTGAGGTAAACAAAGTTTCATGTTTGAAGTTTTAGTCTTAATATAAGTGCTATGAGACACAAGAGTAATGAGAAGATCTGCTTCTATGGGTCGCAGACCCTAGGGGTACAACTGGCCCTCACAAGGAAATCAGAAAACAAGCATGATCGAGAACTTCCTGGTTGGACCTGGTATAGTGGCCATTTAGGGTGAGGACAGAGCCACTGGTACATGTCTGGAGTATTCTTGCTGAAGTGTTGTCCTCCTTAACTGGACTTGATTAGTGGAGATCTCCCCATTTGGTAAAACAGAGTTCATGGAGTAATGCAGGATTGAGAACTGGAGTGGTCTTTCTCTCCTAGGCAGATGGTTACAGATAGCGAAAACCTATGATTATCTCTACAGAGAGGACAAGTACGATACTTCATGAGTGAGTATTCAGTAAAGAGCAACACCAGATCATCAAGGCAGCCGGGTTCCATAAAGCAATCTCCTGAGGGCTCCTGGGCCATGAAACCAGTCAGAGGTTGCCAACCTCAGCCAACCTGACAACAGACGTTCTTATCTCAGAAGTTCTTTCTGCCCTGAGATACCCAGAGTATGCCTTTACCAACTACTTTACAATTTCAACCTATTCCTGATTCTTTGATTCGAGGGCACACTTCCATCCTCAGCTCTTTGTTGGATTATTTATGAGTTCTAATTTATAATTCAAAAGTATTCAATATGCCATATAGTTAAAGCCTGAGGGGAAAAAAAATTACAGTTTGCATTTCCTCTTTTCAGAGAGGCCAGATAGCTCTCCCCAGAGTTAAGAGGGTGGAGGTGAGGTTCTAGAAATCCCTGCTTGCTGCCAGCCCTCTAAGTACAAAGATTCACAAAGAATGAAGGTGTGTGTGTGGGGGGGGGGGGAGTAGATAAGCAGAAAAAGGCAAAAGGAAATTACTCCTTTTAACTTCATAGTTATTCACATAGCGATATGTAGTTATTGCCTAATAATCAATTCCTTAAAAAAAAAAAATCACAAGTATGCTTAAGCACTAACAGGTTAGTAATTTTGTTCCATTAAAACTAAAATTAAATAGAAAGCTAGGGTAATTACCCCTTTCATTCCTTCTTCCACCAAAAAAAAAGGCACTTCATCATTTCTTACTGTGGGTGTACTTCAGCCTCAACACATGCATTTAGATCAAGTGGGTCATTTATATTGTTGCCTGCTGGAGTTTTTCTCCTTTCAACTTAGTAGGGAATATTTGGTATCTTTATTACCCTAAATAAATCTACAAAATGCCTTTTGCTTGCGCTCTTTGTTTTAACTTCAGATAAATAAATCACATTAGGTTCCTGGCCGTCATATTAAATAAGCATGGACCTAAAGATAATAAACGTGTTTTAAGCCAAATGTTTTCAGATTAGATAGAGGTAAATTTCTCTGGATGACCCCGAATCCTATTGATGTTGAAATATTTGGGGGGATTTTGAGAGTATTTCTTGAAGGAAATAAACCTGTTTAAGCTAGAAGTAGAATTAATTTCAAATCACCTATGGACCTGCGTGTATAACAGGATTCAACACAGGCTTCCCATGGCAGCCATAAATCCATCTTTCAAGTGGGGATACTTCCCCAGTTGTCTTGAAGGGCAATTTTATAGCTTCATGGGTTCACCTAATGCCTTCATCTATAGTGTGCTTTATTAACTATAAAAAGCTCTAGACCTGAATTTCTCATCATCTTATATACAGTTATATTCAAAAGTCTTAAAGGCAGTGCAAACTACATCTATTCAGTAACTGATTCTCCCTCTGCTCTCATGCCCTCAGATTTGCTCCTCTTCAGGAGTCACATCCAACAGCCCCTCCTCAGGGAAACTCCTGGACTTCTGAAGGACAGTCTCCTAAAACCTGTTTAACAGATTCTTCCCCCTAGGCCCATTGAATGACCTTGATAAATTTAAGTGAATTTTCTTTCAAACAAGATTTGGAGTGAAGAGAAGGAGATAAAACCCATAGGGTTGTAAATAGCCTATTTTAACTGTTTACTAGGTTAGGACCTAAATAGACCTTCTGTGCTGGAGTAGCACAGTCCTTTAAATGGTGGACAAATTTTATTTAAAAGGGGGGGGGGGGGGAAGGGAAATCCTGTATATAAAGTTGATGCAGAGTTTCACTGTGGCATTTTTGATGTCTCCTTGCCCCGGAAGGCCTCGGTTCAAATACTAGGCAATTCCCTAAGTAGTTAAACATGTAGACCACATACAGGTCACCTAAATAAACTATAATGTTGATGAATCCTCAAGTACAAGGTCAGATATGAACCTGAGTAATCTTCCTGTTCAGTCAATTCAGTTAAATTTCTGGGCTTAGTTCTATTAGTCCCTTCTGCTACTGAACAGAAGTCACCTTAGAGACAAGAATGCCACTTCACCTGGGTCTTCAGAGCTGTGAGAAGATGCCTAAATGCTTCCTTGTCCCTTTAAAGCAGCACCATCGGGCTATAGTAAGCATCCTTTGGGATATGGTTCAGCCCACCAGCCCCCTGCACATTGTCTAGGGATGACATAACTGGTGAAGCATGTGGCAATACCCAATTTCCAGAGCTCTGATTTATTCTCCCTTATGCTGGGCAGAGGGCATGACTCAGAAGCAATATTCTTATCTTGGCAGGGGTTTGAGACTGTCTGCATCTCTAAAACAACCCCTGGTGGGTAATTGAGAAATGACATTGATGGGTTTCCAGGGTGGCCCTTGTGCTTACACTTGCCCTATAATACAGCTATGATTTAGAAATCCAGCCCAAGGGTTGAGAGGAGGGGAAGATCATGCAAAGCACGCTAGCCCTGGTCTCCTTTGACCCCGGCAGAGTGAGACAGAGGTGCAGAGCTGGGGGACCATGTGCTCTTATTGAGTTGGCATAGCATGAGGTTTGCTTTCAGAGCTTTTATTGCTATTAGAGAGCACTGAGCTCTCTCTGTTTGCTGCACATTTTATCCCCCAGAGATAGACTCTTTTTCTCCTGAAGGGATTTAGAAAACAAATCACAGTTCTTATTTTATTTGGTGTCCACCATTAAGAATTCATGCAGAGCAGTTTTACTTGTTGCCAATTAAGATCTCCCAGTGGAAGTCTATGATTAAAGCAAAGGCAACCTGTTTAATACTCGGCATCTCCTTAGTCTACATAAATTAACCCCATGAGGGTAGAGATGGGCTAATTCTTAAGATGCCCGGATAATTTGATTTTAAAATCCAAGATACACAGAAGGTAAATCTCCAAGAGCTCTGGGCTGGACTTTTCTCAGGGCATATGTGCTTCTTCTTCTTACTTCCAGTTTACAACTATAAGTCAATTTCTAGGTAACCCATGAAGAAAGCATTTTCTTTTCTCAGGAACAGAGTAAGAGTATGCAGCCTCTCTATAAGCAGTTGTAACATCACTCACATTTTACAGAAATTGAGATCAGAGCTGAAATGAACTGCAGGCACTTGTGCCAATTATCTCCACCCAAAAATGTATAAAGACATTGAAATTAGGAAGACCATCAATGAGTGTTTGAAATGTGGATCATTTCATTTGAGTGTTCACACTTAGATAAGCAACATTTTGAAACATGAGAATGAAATACTTTTTGTCCATTTTTTTCTTATCTCTTAACTTAGCATAAGAATCACAGATAAGCGAGAAAGCAAAAGTCTATTTTAAAGAATTTTGGAAACAAAAAAAGACCCTGAATAGCCAAAGCCATCTTGAGAAAGAACAAACCTGGAGGTACCACAATCTCAGATTTTAAGATACACTACAGAGTTGTGGTACCCAAAACAATATGGTTCTGGCACAAAAAGAGATACACAGATCAATGGACCATGACAGAGAGCCCAGAAGTAAATACATGAATACGTGGTCAATTAATCCATGACGAAGGAGGCAATATACAATCTCTTCAATAACTGGTGCTAGGAAAACTAGACACATCCATGCATAAGAACGAAACTGGACCACTTTCTTATGTTGTGCACGAAAATAAACTCAAAATGGTTTAAGGACCTCAATCTGAGACCTGAACCATAAAACTCTATTAAGAAAACACAGGCAGTAATCTCTTGGACACCAGCCTTTACAACATTTTTATGGTTATGCCTCTTCATGCAAGGGAAACAAAAGCAAAAATAAACTACTAATATTACCAAAGTAAAAAGCTGTGGTATAGCAAAGGAAACCACCCACAAAACAAAACAAAAAAAGCCACCTATTGAACAGGAGAAGATATTTGCAAATGATATATCTGATAATGGGTTAATATTCAAAATATATTTTTTAAAATGTATATAACTCAACATCAAAAACCATAAATAATTCAATTAAACATGGGCAGAAGACCTAAAGAGACATTTTTCCAAAGAAGAAACACAGATGGTCAAGAGACACACGAGAAGATGCTCAACATCACTATTCATCAGGGAAATGCAAGTCAAACCCATAATGAGATATCACCTCATACATGTCAGAATGGCTAAAATCAGAAACAACTAACACATTTTGGTGAGAACTTAGAAAAGGGAACCTTCATGAAGTTGGTAGGAATGTAAATTGGTGAAAACACTATGGATAACAGGATAGAGGTTCCAAAACAATAAATATGGAAATACTATATGGTCCAGTAATTCTACTACTGGGTATTTACCAAAAGGAAACAAAAACACTAATCCAAAAAGGCATATGCACCTCCATGTTTACTGTGCCATTACCTACAAGAGTGAAGATATGGAAGCACCTTAAGTTGCCACTGATAAGTAATGTATGATTTTACACACACACACACACACACACACACACACACACACACACACACACACACACTGGAATATTACTCAGCCACAAAAAAATTATGAAATCTTGCCCATTTGTACCAACATGGATAGACTTAGAGAATGTTATGCCAACTGAAAAGTCAGAGAAAAACAAATACCATATGATTTCACTCGTGTAGAATCTAAAAAAAAGAAGAAAAGAAAAAAAGAAACAAAATAGAAACAGACTCATACAGAGAACAAGAAGATAGTTGTCAGAGGGGATGGAAGATAGGCGAAAAAGTTTAAAGGTAAATGGATCAAGAGGTGCAAACTTCATTTATAAAATAAATAAGTCAAGGAGATATCAAGTACAGCATAGGGATTATAGTCAGTAACATCGCAATAATGTTGTATGGGGACCAATGTAACTATACCTATGGAGGTGAGCATTTTGTAATGTATAAATATGTTGATCACTATGTTGTATACCTGAGACTAATAACATTGTATGTCAGCTATACTTCAATAATCTTTTTTTCAAGTTTGGGTACACTAAAATTATAATTTTATCATTGGATGGGACAGGTCTCAGTGACTTTTATATCAATCAGGGATCTATACATCATTTTCAATTAGATATCTTACTTCCCTTGATGATGGAGGAAACCATCACATTTCACATTTCCTCCTTGAGGAAGCAGGAGTTAAATGCTTTACTAGGGCCAACATAGCCAATGATCAATAGTTGTTCAGATTCTTGGAATTTGGTGCTGAGGCTTGGGCTGCTCCTCAGGAAAATGATGATGAATTAGAAATTGCATTTTTCCTATATTTACATTCCCCTCTTACTAATAACCTGCACTCTTCACACTATTAGAGGACCTTTAATTACAGTACCCATCCCAGTAGCAGTGAATTATAGGAAGAGGGAAGAAATTGTTATAACCATGTTTCCGTATATATTTCTGCATATTCTATATATATTTCTGTATATTCTGTATATTTGGTGACTGAACTGGATTGATCACTATTTCCCAAAATATGTTTCTTGGAATTTTGGTCAGAATAAATACTGCAAGAAAAATAGGATTTTTTTAAGAAGTCAAAGTTCTCTTTTATACTCTATTTTTGAAACTCATAGCACATGTTAGCCATTTAAATTGCTCTGAGAAATTCTAGAATTCAAACAATTTTAAAACTTGGTTTTACCTAATATATTTCAAATTTGGACACAGAGGAACCCATTTATAAAAATCTGAACATTTACCTGGGGTATTCATTTTTCTTGGAATGGGATTAAGAAAATGTTCATAGATCATTTAGATCACAGGTTCTCAACAGGAAGGAAAGAGGATTCTGACCTCTGGGAAACATGTAGAAAATGTCTGGAGACATTTTTGGCTGTCACAATACATGGGGGGGGAGAGGGAGGTACTGGTATGTGGTAGGTAGAAGAAAGACGTGATGTTAGATAACTTATAATGCACAAGACAACCTTACTTTTACCCCCCTCCCAAGATAATGGTCTGGCCCCAAATGTCTACAGTGCACTGACTGAGACTCCCTAGCATAGATACAGCATGTTCAAATGGGACTCTGATCTGGGATCTGTAGGCTAGCAGGTGGCACTTTGCATTCACCAGATCTTGTCATTTAATGTTGGCCATGCAGACCTTATTCTTTATGTACAGACTACTGATAACACTGTCTCCAAGTCAATCTATGAAAATCTGAAGTGAACACTTTGATATCATCTGGTGAAGTTATCAGCAAGCTGTTAGGTATCTCTGTTATTTTACTTATTTTTAACTTATGCTCCTGAAAGCTTTCTATGATATATATGTATTAAATGCTACAAAGTGATCCATCTGTATAATTAGAGAAAAATAAGGTTAAACATGTATCTGTAAATATTGCATAAGTGCATTATTTTAACCATCATGTATTTCAAATAATCTCAGTGTTCAGTAATCTTAAAAACTAGCTTTACTGATAGCTTCTTTCTACAGAAAAGGAAAATTATTCCAGAGAGGACACCCCATGGCCAGTTTGGGAAGGCCAGGCCTAGAGTCCAAGGCTCCAAAACTTCTGGTCCTCTTTCCTTTTCTATAATCATGCTGCTTCCATTTTCCACACTTAATTTTATATGTGACATGAAAGAGTTATTAACACCATAAATATTCATGAATTCAATTTGTATCTCCCAACTGTTTGTGTTTGTTCTCAACTCCTAATTTGAAGCTGCGAATGGATAAAGGTTTCTATCAAATGTTACAAGAAAGACACTCTCAGTAGTCGTTTCCTTATAATCTCTCTTGTCAGTCAGATATATTTAGCCAAATCAGAAATGGCAGCAGATGATACAAAAATCATTAAGTGACGGGGCACCTGGGTGGCTTAGTCCGTTAAGTGTGACTTCAGCTCAGGTCATTATCTCACAGTCTGTGAGTTCAAGCTCCACATAGGCCTCTCTGCTGACAGCTCAGAGCCTGGAGCCTGCTTCAGATTCTGTCTCCCCCTCTCTCTGCCCCTCCCCTGCTCATGCTCTGTCTCTCTCTGTCTCAAAAATAAATAAAAACATTAAAAACTTAATTGTCAAAGAACCTTCTTATGCTATTCTTAATCTGCCACATTAAAAAAAATGAACATGCAGAAATTTAACATCCCACTTCAACATCTAGTAAGCCAGTTGTCACCAGGAATGTTAATTTTTCTTCATCAAGCAGGGAGGTGCAGAGCAAACTAAGTCAACCCAGACTTGTGGTCAGATCTTACACTGGATTTTAAATTCTGACTCTACCTAGTCAGATGAATTCACACAAGTTTTCTGTTAGTGTCAAAAAATGTCTTTTCTGAGCTAAATGACAGCTTATTGCTAGACAGCTATATTTAAACTTCAAATTTCTTTGCAATTTGAAAACCAGAGACAGATTATAGGTCTATTTCAGTAGAATACTAAACAGGGCCCCCAAAATAACTAGTTATCTTGAGAGTATGATTATGACAATATATCTGTGTCACAGCAGATGTTTTATGCTATAAGAAACAATGACAATCTATTAAAGACTAGTGGGCCCTTCTATAAAAATAAGCAAAGACTTAATTTTTGTATCCCATCTTGTATCAATCTTCACTGGGTCCCATTCTTTTATCATTAGCCAAATAGCAACAGTATGTCATGTGTCTATCATGCTTTTGATCAATACTCAAACACTATAGCCATCAATTAATGCTGACTACAATTATTGTTAGAACATCTAAGCATTCAAGATTTGTCTATGTTATATGTAGGTTGAAGTATAAATGGGAGGCCATCAATTAATATCAGCAGCAATGATAATAGCCCACTTCATGAGAATTATAGCAGTTACAAATCAAAAGCATAATAA
This sequence comes from Lynx canadensis, assembly GCF_007474595.2. NCBI lineage: Eukaryota > Metazoa > Chordata > Mammalia > Carnivora > Felidae > Lynx > Lynx canadensis. The sequence goes on from NC_044310.1 coordinate 124,186,350, forward strand.
AAATCAGAAAAAGTTTATACTGACTTATGGGGACATTTGTTTAAGTGTGCTTGAGACATGACATGCTATTCTTATGATATTCTGCACATCACCGATTTTACCCTAAATCAAGAAAGTATTTTTAAAATTTAATCATAACCAGAAAGAATTTCCCACCTTGTTCACTGTCACTGGCATATCCCTCACCCAAAAACAATTTGGCTACAGTTGCAGTTATGATATTGTAATAACCATCAGAAAGCCTACCACTTTAAGTCAATCAAGATCTGCTTATAAAATATAACCAAGTATAATTTCATGATTCAATAAATAGTATATAAATCTGCTATTATTGGTTTTCATTTTCTTTTCAATACTACCCATTCCCATTTTCTCTCAGGTAGTTATTCTGACTATTCAAATGTCATTGCCCTTTATTGTTATTCAAATGAAGCCTTTTTATTAGATCCTCTGCCACTATATATAAGGCTCTACTTCTCCAGCAGCAATTATTCTATTTCTGAAGGAAAATAGAAGTGATTGCACACAAAATTCTGAGCTCTTCCTTTATGTTAGGTTAAGTCTATGCCTGAAATTGGATTTTCATTTAATCCTATCCAAGAAGACCAAAAGGTTTTTTATCAGCTATCTTATCCAAGCAGGAAAACATTCTTTTCCATGCAGGTTTTTTTGGTTCAAAACCCATGAAATCATAACTCCTTCCCAATGATGTATTTAAGACACACTTACTGACCAAATTAAACTCTAATTTGTTTCATCAGGTGGTATTCATCTTTTTTTTTGTATATATTTTTCTTTAAAAAGATAGAGAAAACCAAATATCCTTTATAAATAGTTGGAATAAAATTTATAATTCATTTAAATAACTTTTACACCTTGGAAGAGATCTATGGGAAATATAAGCCAAAAGATACATAACTATAAACACACTGTTGCCAGTTTTATTAATACAATACACTGGTTAACAAAAGAAAACTTTATCGATACCAGGTTATAGCTCTAAAAAACATATCTAACAAATATCACAGTTATATAAAATTAATTTGTATGTCTGTTAGCAGCAAGCAGACTCAAAAAATATTTTCTTTTGTTGTATCCTATGAGAACTTTTTCCATGCACCGAAATAGACTGTTACTATAAGCACAGATCTGTTCGTAAGCAGGGAAACTGATATAAAGCACAGAACAAATGAAATTATTAGGCACTTTGCCTAAGAACTACAGTCTCTCAGAGAAGACAAATTTCAAGGTTATTAGGATTTGTTACAAGATGCATGAAGAAAGGGCAGAAGACCCTAGTACAGAGACCAATGGTGATACATTTGGATGAGATTGGACAAGAAAGCCACAGGGTTAGCAAATATTTACCGGCCATCTCTGTATACAGAGAGAGTACTCTCCCCCACCCATGCTGCCAAGAGATAAGAAATAAAGGACTTCAGGGGCGCCTGGGTGGCGCAGTCGGTTAAGCGTCCAACTTCAGCCAGGTCACGATCTCGCGGTCCGGGAGTTCGAGCCCCGCGTCAGGCTCTGGGCTGATGGCTCAGAGCCTGGAGCCTGTTTCCGATTCTGTGTCTCCCTCTCTCTCTGCCCCTCCCCCGTTCATGCTCTGTCTCTCTCTGTCCCAAAAATAAATAAATGTTGAAAAAAAATTAAAAAAAAAAAAAAAAAAGAAAAGAAATAAAGGACTTCAGGGGCTTACTGACCCTGGGGAGAAAAAGCTAATTACATTAAACAATTCTGGCACTATGGGAGGCATCATGTGATTCAGCACTAGCATATTTATTCCAGATAACAGGAGCCATAGGAATTTAGGAAAAGCAACGGCAGATTCCATAAGAGCACCTATGCAGAGCATGACCACATAGAAAATAACATCATAACCATTTTGATCAGCCTCAATTCCCAACAGGCCCCAGGGACTAAGTATCTTGAAAATATGCCTTTTATGATATTAACCTTTTTTTTTCCAAATTACCTATACCAATGTTCTCCCATAACTTTCTTTATCAAGAATCAGAGCCCACCAGGAAGAACAAAAAACTAAACATGAGAGGCCTATAGAATAGCATTCTTAAAATATCCTCCTTTCATATGAAGAGAAGCAGACATTTTAAGCAGCTGTATTCAACTTTTTAATTACAGGAAAACTCACTCTTTAAGAGGCAAGGGTGAGAGAATTTGGGTTCTAGTTTCCACAATGTAAGTTTGCTGTGTGGCCTTGGACAAATTAATTTCCTGTCCTTGACAAAGTGTCATGATTTGAGCAGGTCCTTGACTTAAGCACAACTTTTGGCACTATTGCTTTACTTTCATTAAAGGTATAAAATTCTCTAAGGACCCTCTGGTGATTTTTGCTTCCAAAGGTGATTTTGACATCAAGTGTAAGAAGAAAGTTTACCAGCTCCCTGACTCTGTGATCAACACCAAAGCTATCAGGCCTGCTATAAGTTAAAGGCATGGATTTCACTCACCTCCATAGACTTCTGTGTTGTTCCTCGAGCTGAGTTAGAAGATGCTCAATATATTTATTGGAGTCCATGTATTCCTGCACATGTAGACACACAAAGACAAATAAAGCCTCATTACAATAGTCACTGGAATTTGGATTATATTTCTCTTTGCAGAAAAGATTTTTGGCAAAATAATCCCTGATCCCTCTCAGTTCTAGGAGTCAATGCATCTGTGACTTACATGCAGAGTTCCTCATAGATAAATATTTTCTCCATAAATTTGGATCACTCTATAAACAGAGAATTTGACTTCTACAAAGTTAGCATAAAAGCCCTCTTATTCACAGATGAAAGCTAAATTTCATGGTCATCTACACTGTGGTACACATATTTTACCATATAAAAATAAGTAAGCCAATGATGCTGCTGACCTTAGAAGAGTAAGAATAAAGTAAACAATACAGGTCTTGATTACACTGGTCTTATTATAATTACTTCCTAGTAAAAACGCTACTTTAAAAAAAATTTAGTATTTATTTATTTATTTTTACTGTCTATTTATTTGAGGCAAGGGGCAGAGAGAGAGGGAGACCCTGAATCTGAAGCAGGCTCCAGGTTGCAGCTGTCAGGACAAAGCCCGATGCGGGGCTCAAACTCATGAATGGTGAGATCATGATCTGAGGCAAAGTCGGATGCTTAACTGACTGAGCCACCCAAGCACCCCGAAATATTTATTTATTTATTGAGAGTGAGAGAGAGAAAGACAGAGAGTGCGCGCGCATGCATGAGTGGAGGAGGGACAGAGAGAATCCCAAGCAGGCTCCTCACTGTCAGTACAGAGCCCAATGTGGGGTTCAATCCCACAAACTGAGATCATGACCTGAGCCAAAATCAAGAGACAGATGCTTAACCAACTGAGCCATCCAGGTGCCCCTGAAAACACTACTTTTGAACTATATAGAATGCTTTATATATTCACTGAGCATACTGTTTGCAATGATGAAACATGTCCATTTCCCTTTATCTCTTTATATAAAAACACAGTCTAATTAGTTTGGGTTTTTCCCCCCTTTGGTCTCCTAGAAAAAAAAAATCTACCTTCTAAGAAGATATGAAAGCAAGGTATATATTTTTTTCAATACGTCAATTTTTGTCAATCAAAATGTTTTCAAGAAACATTTCTGAAAAAATAATGAATTCCCTTACAACATGAGATTTATAGAAGTTTAAAGGTGATTAAAATGATTTTTTAATTAGTGATTTCTGAGTATGAGGTTCATATGCAATAGTTTCATTTGTCATCTATCAAGCAAAGCACAATGTGTAAAATTTCTGATGATTGATTTCATCCTGAACCTGATACTTCTTTTACTTTCTCTTTGAACATCTAGCCTGCAATCCTCTGTGTTTATAGTATATCTATACTATGGAAGAGTATGCAATGATTTCCGTGTTAAGGTACCCATGAAAGTTACTGTTTTGTTTCTTATGGATTTGAGATAAAATGAGAACTTTGATTAATAATGATTCTTTCTGAAATAGATTTGTTTTGATTAAGTGCTATGTTTAATCTATTGCTCCTATAAGAATATGCATTATAATGAGAGAGGGTAGAAACTACACAGTAAGAAGGGAGCTGATATTATGGAAAAAGTCCTTTCCTGAGTTTCTGGACCTAGATCTGCTCATGGAGCCCTTTTCACCTTTCTACAATATTTCAGTTAGACTAGATAGCACACCACATCCTTTCCTAGCTAAAACTGCTAATTCTCTAACAGTATAACTTTATTTCAGATGATTAGCGAAATAATATTCTTTTCCAGGTTAATAATTTAAACAAGACCATTGAGCATATTAAATCCAAAGCAGAAATCTGTTAATGAAGAAAGTTTTAACAGTTTGCAGATATGGTATTATGTATCCTGATCAAGATTTAAAGATTTAGAACACTCAGTTACCAAAGACATTAATTTTCAAATACACCCATGAAATAAATTTTAAACAGGTTCCAGTTAGAAACAAATACATAAATCTCAAAGTCATTCATTCATTCTTTAACTCAATTGTTTTTTTTCAAAATCTATTATTCTCCAAATGCTATCCTAAGTTTGGTTCATAGAATAATAACCAAAAGGGAGAAAGTTCCTGCTCTCTAAGAGCTTACGCTCTGTAGAGGGAGGTAGTGAACACATGGACATCTGATTGGTGATATGCTATGAAGGCAACACACCAGTGATGAGAGAATTTAAATGGGGAAGGGCACCTCCCTGGTATAAGGTGGTTGAAAAGAGATCCAAACAAATGATATTTGAGCTAAGACCTGGAAAAGAAGAAGGAGGTAGGCATATAGAGAAAAGAGAGAGGAGTGAAAGGAAACAGCATATGCAAACATCCCCAATATGTGGTGCTAAAGGAACAGAAAGGAAGGCAGTGGGGCTGGAAACAGAGTGACTATGGTGTGGAGTCTAAAATACAGTTAGCAAGCTAAGCGGGGCCAAAGCATGAGCAAGCAAGCTCTGGAAAACGGTTTGCGCTAAAACCCATAGATTTGTTATTTTGTTCACTCTTCTTAGCTCAAGCAAGAGGATGAAGATGAAAGGTATGTGATTATAGATAAGATCTTTCAATCAAGAGTTAGGTTCAAATCCTAGTTTTGGTACTTACCTAGCTATGTTCCCTAGGTCAATTATTTAATCTCTCCAAGCTTTATTTCCATCATCTTCAGAGAGAAAACTCATGGTCAATTTACAGAGGTGTTCTAAGAATTTAATAGTTTAAGTATGCATATATTATAGTGTCTGCCAAGAGGTAAGCATAGCCTTTTTCATAATACCACTCACCTCTTCTCAAAGGCAAATCACTTCACAATGTGAAGGTAATATCCATTTTCTCTTATCTTACCCAACATCAAATTTTTGAGTGTATGCTTCTTCAATTACAGTTGCTGAATATTAGAATAGGATGTTAGACAGAGATGAATAGTAATAAGACAGATTTTCAACCATTAAATGTAGGGGCCGCTGAATTGTGATTTACAAGCTATTTCAAGTAATGATATGGGCTGTTTCAATTTAAAGTAGCTTCACCTGGGGTGCCTGGGTGGCTCAGACATTTGAGCATCCAACTCCCGATTTTGCCTCAGGTCATGATTTCAGGGTCATGGTATCAAGCCCACGCTCAGCACAGAGCCTGATTAAAATTGATTCTCTCTTCTCTCTCTCTCTCTCTCCCTCCCTCTCTCCCTCCCTCCCTCTCTCTCCCCCTCACTCTCTCCCCCTCCCTCTCTCTCTCTCCCTCTCTCCCCCTCCCCCCCTCCCTCTCTCCCTCACTCTCTCACTTCCCTCTCTCCCTCCCTCTCTCTCTCACTCCCTCTCTCTCTTGCTCTGCCTCTCTCTCTCCATCTCCCTCCCTCTCTCCCCCTCCCTCCCTCACTCTCTCCCTCACTCTCTCCCTCCCTCTCTCCCCGCCTCCTCCACTCTCTCTCTCCCTCCCTCTCTCCCTCCCCCCCTCCCTCTCTCCCCCTCCCTCCCTGTCCCCCCCCCCCCCCCCTCCCTCTCTCTCTCCCCTCCCTCCCTGTATCCCTTCTCTCTCCCCCTCCCTCTCTCTCTCCCCCTCCCTCCCTCTCTCCCCCTCCCTCTCTCTCCCCCTTCCTCTCTCTCCCTCCCTCTATCTCTCCCTCCCTCCCTCTCTCTCCCTCTATCTCTCCCTCCCTCCCTCTCTCTCCCTCTCTCCCTCCCTCCTCTCCCTCGCTCCCTCCTCCCCCTCTCTCTCCCCTTCCCTCTCCCCCTCCCTCTCTCTCTCCCTCTCTCCCTCCCTCCCTCTCTCCCTCCCTTCCTCTCTCTCTCCCTCTCTCCCCCCCCCTCTCCCCACCTACTCCGCTCTCACTCTCTAAAATAAAAAAGTAGCTTCACCCGCAAATAGACAGCCAATAGACACATGAAAAGATGCTCAACATCACTAATCATCAGCGAAATGCAAATAAAAGTTACAATGCAATATCACTTCACACCTGTCAGAATGGCTGAAATTAAAAACACAAGAAACAACTGTTGGCAAGGGTGTGGAGAATAAAGGAATCCTCTTGCACTGTTAGCCGGAATGCAAACTGTGCACCCACTATGGAAAAGAGTATGGACGTTCCTCAAAACATTAACAATAGAACTGCCTACCACAGGATCCAGTAATGCCACTAGGGGTACTTACTCAAAGAATACAAAAACATGAATCTGAAAAATATATGCACCCCTATTCACATGCAATATTATTTACAATAGCCAAGATATAGAAGCAGCCTAAGTGTCCACGGATAGATGAATGGATAAAGAAGATACAGACAGGCACACACTAGAATATCACTCAGCCATAAAAAAAAAAAAAAGAAAAGAAAAGAAAACTTGCCATTTGCAACAGCATAGATGGATCTAAAGGGTACAATACTAAGCAAAATAAGTCAGTAAGAGAAAGACAAATACCATATGATTTCATTCATATGTGGAACTTAAGAAACAAAACAGATAAACAAAGAAAAAGAGAGACAAACCAGAAAACTCTTAAGTACAGAGAGCAAACAATGCTTACCAGAGGGGAGCTGGGTGGGAGAGAGGTGAAAGGGATTAAAGAGTACACTTATCATGATCAGCATGAGGTGTTGTAAGGAAGTGCTGAATCACTAGATTCCACACCTGGAAGTAATATACCACTGTATGTTAACGAAACTGAAATTAAAATTTAAACAGCATGTAGAAACTTTTAAAACAAAAAAAAATATTAAGAATAATATAAAGATTCCCACTCTCTAACTGCTCCATGATAGCGAGACAATTTAGGTGGGAGCTCTCCACAGTGTCTGGGTAGGATACCCCTGGATCCAGCCAGGAGAACATTAGTTGCGTGAATACTAGAGTGTGCTATTGCTAAGGTGCAATGAAGAAGCTGAATCTAGTTCAGCAGATAGCGGTTATCACCAGGAAAATTCAACTCATGCAAAGGTTTCCTGACCTATTATTTTTTCTTAACTAAAACTTACACAAAACTTCATTGCGTCAGGCATTGGGCTAAGTACTTTTGCAGTATTTTCTCATTTAAACTCAATATCCCCAAAAGGTAGATACTATTATTATCCCCATTTTGAAAATGACGTAACAGCCTTTCCAGGGTCATACAGCAAGGAAGTGGCAGAACCGGGATTTAAGTCCTGATATGAGTCCAGTACAGAACCACTCTGTATGTTCTTCCTAAACCCACCCTGCTGGCTGACTCATCCCCATTATGTTTGTATATGCTATTCCTTTTGCATAGAACACTTAACCAAAATATCAATAGTGGCAACAGTAATAAAATTTATTAAAATTAAACAAATAAAGTACTTTCACCCATTTTTCCATTAAACTAACTACAGCAATAACTATCAAGTCCTAACGCACGTGATAATGGGAAACTAGAATTATGACTTTTCCCTCCTTTTGAGCTTTATTTTTCTCCATAGCGCTTTCACTCTAACATCCAATATATTTTACTTGAGTACTTTCTGGTATTGCCTATACCACACTCATCTCTCTTCTCTTCTCAAACACACACACACACCTAACTGAAATGAATTGAGAAAAAAAATATGCTTATATGTACCTTCTGTTAATTTCTTCACTGGCTGAAACAACTTGGGCAACATTCTCATACATTTATCATTTCTGTCCCCTGAATTGAAGAAATTGGTTAACTAATAAGAAATCCTTATCATTTTATAAGAATAAAAGAGGGTTCCAATGGGAACCACTTTTATCCATCCATTTGGATATTAACTCCAAGGAAACAATGGATGGTGAGGGAAGATTGGTTTACAGTGAGCTACAGTCATTATGAAGTGCAACGTAGCTACTATACCTAGAGCAAGAGCTTGGGTATCAAGCACATTCTGCATGTTACTAAAGAGGGTCTCCACTATTTCAAAGTATCTAAGGCACAGGCAGAAAGAAAGGGCATGACAAGATTCCATCTCACTAAAACAGCTCCCCAGATTGCCTGAAAGACACTGGATATTTGGGAGAGCTTAGAGAAAAATTTTCTATACATTCAGATGGACAGAAAGTAGAATGGGCACTGTCCATAGAGTATCTGGATGGATCACTCCAGAATAAGCACACTGAAAACATACAACATAAAACCCATGACAAAGCACATCACCCTCAGTCACAGGACAGCATGTCATGTCACTCTGAAAATGATTAAGAAAAACATGAAAAGTGTTTTAGAAAGAACCTTAACATGTTCAGTAGTATCCAGAAAGAGTGGGACTGTCTGAAACATGCACAGAAAGCTTTAAGGAAAGAAAAAGGTGCAGAGATGAAAAGACTGCCAAATTAATTTTGTAAAAATGGGTAAGCTGAAATAATAAAATGAAATAAAAAGGGAGGTGGGTGAGCTAAGAATTTCAAGGAAATATCAACCACCATTGCAAAATTGAAACCTGTTGATCCTACACTGGGATTTTTATGATGGGGTGATTCTCCCCATCATGGAATGATGCCTTAGTGAAGAGGGGCCAATGGGTGTTGGTGTAATGGCACTGAACTGGTCACACGAATGAAGTCTACTCTTCAAGTATCTCATCTAGAAACCATCTAGGTCAGGTCCTTAAATACTCTTCTGCACCTTCTATGGTAGGATTCACTTAGTATGTCTACCATCCAGTTAGTGAAGACTGAAACTACTATAACCTAGAAAAATACATATGCACATATCCCCATTATCCTTGGTGTCAGAGTTCACGGTCCACAACACAGTTTACCTGCGAAGACTGTCAGTGTCTCAGGCATTGCTTTGGCCACCATTTACTTCTTATGTCCTCACCACAAAGACTTGATCCAAAGTAATGCTATTAACTTGATAAACATTCTAATCTACTCATTTTCCTTATGAAAAAACCCACATCAGGTACAAGAGTAGAACTGATGATGAAATCACATACACAGTCCTGTGGAGGACAAACCAAATCTAAGTAAATTAAGTAAAAGATAAAGATGAAAAGAGAGACACAATGGGTATTAGGTCAGAAAACAGGTTTATCTAACAATTATGGCTTTTGAGTATTTTATAAGATTTGGAATGGAAACAATGATCTAAGAGATAATTAAATATTTCAGAATATAGAGGAAAAAAGAAGACTTGAATATACACATCAAAAGGGCTCATCACATCACATTCCAGGCAGAAATTATGGGAAAACTATCCACACATGCACTTGCATAAGAGTAAAAGAAAAATAGTGGATGGGGCATCCAAACTGACAAAGGGGTTTCCTACCAAGGATTTCAGGTAGGCTGTTCATAGTTTCCAGCCATCCCTGATGTCCACTGAAATAAGGTACACAGACATTGAGTTTTATTCCATAGATATCACCAATCAAGTAGCTATTCTATAACAAAGCAACAGAAAGATATTTTTAGCTATTCATGAACTCAGAAAGTAAAGCACCTAATTTAATTGAAACCATGTGTGTATATGTACCTTGAACTTACTTTAGGGTGTGTGTATATGTACATATATACCAAATGTCCAAGAGATGAAAATGTACCTAATACATATACGTATAACATGCATGTGCATGTGTGCATATACACATGCATTCTAAACCTGGGTGATGCATAAAGGATTTATAACATAAAGCAAAAATTCAAAAGAATTTAAATGGATTTTATGTCCAAAAATGTAAATATAAAATTAAACAAAGTCCCAGAAGAAAAATGTAAAGTATACATTATATATCTTTGTCATGGACAGAGGAGGAGAACAAGAAAGAGGAAAGCAAGATCGCAGAAAAGTCTCTGTACATAGGAACAAATTCTTGTTCTATACTTGACTTGATAATCATAAAAACTTAAGTACAAGGGTACATTTTGTCTACATGTTTAACAATTGGGGGAAGCAATTTAATAATAGATCATGCAAATTAAAACGTACATGTACCTTCGACCCAAAAACTACATGTCTAGAAAACACCCTGAGTAAATAATCAAATTAAAACAAATGATGTTCAGATATTTATGACAGCATGGAAAAACTGGATATAGCCTAGCTTCCAAAATTGCGGGAATTATTAAGAAAAAAGCACACTTTGGCCATTTTAAGAATTATATAATTTCTTAAATTTGTAAAGAATATATAATAAAATGGAAAACACTATAATATTAGGAGATACATAGGATTTAAAACAATACAATCCTTTTTTAATCACAATTTTGAAAATATACACAAAATATTAAAAGAGAATAAAACATGGTATATGGTAGTACCATAGGTTAAATTTCTTCTGTATACTTCTCTTTCTAGTTTAATATATGTTCAATATACAAATTTAAAATGTGATTTTTTAAAGGAAAATACAGCCCCAGAAAATAACATCCACAAAGATTTTATAATTAAATTTTAGAAAGTGAGATCTAAAATATCACAATGCAGTAGTTTATGTTCTAAAGCTAAGCTGGTGTTTGAAACAATAGTCCTTTTTTTATTACTTGCCCTTGCCAGTGTTCTGCTAAAAGCATTTCACCCAAGTTACGATTAGAGAGGAACACTAAGTTACACCATGATATATTTGTATAATATGCTTAAAAGTTTAACAAAGGTACAGCACTAAAAAGACATCTGCTTCTTGGCTAAAACTTATGCAAATTAATTCATTTTGGAGATGTATTTCAGGAAATTTGCCTTTCATTTCTTTAATGCACATGTTTCAAGGCAATTAGTATGAAACATTTAAAGCGATTAGAGGTTTATAGATACACCTAACATTGCATATCTGTGTAGCATAAGCCCATTTAATGTGAACCTCCTACTGTCTGATCTAGGTCAGTTCTGAGCAAGACCCATTATAAATGAATTCTAATGACGGGAGGATCTGATGTATCATTAGTTTTAAGTGGAGTTTAAAATATAATACTAAAATCAAAGCTTGCAGAGATCCCAAATCCATCCACATAATCTTGATGTTATAATCAGTGTAAGTTACGGCAGAGTTTGTAAAAACTGTGTCAGCACTCTTGTACGGTTCCCAATTCACCTTTGGGCAAAGAAACACACACCAGGAGGCCAGCTGTTCAAATCACTGCAACTAACATTAAATACAGGGATTTCCATAATTAGAAAATGACTAACAACTGTAATAAATGATGTTGCCCTCAAAAATTATTTGTCACCTTAATGAAAAGTTGCACCTGCGCAGCGATTGTAAAAAGCTCAAACATACCAACTTTGGGAATTACACAGCACTAGACAGAAAGTGGCCTCATATTTGACTGGCATCTGTGCCAACATAAACTCTTCCAATGAGATACAAATCAATTCAGGAATACCAGCTCTAACAAATTGATCTAACTGCCATTATCTCTCCATCAGCCATCTCTTACTCTTCCTTGTTCACTCATCAAACAACTCAACCTTGCTTCCACTCACACTGCAAACTCTTCTGTGGAATTGTTCTGTTAGAGCCACAAGTGACCTCCACAGGTGTAATCACAGGTTCCTTATAATTAGTTCCTGCAGGACTTGACATTTTCAACCATACTCTATGCCTTCTTGGTGTTCTGTGAAGGGGTTTCTGGTCTCCTGCTACTGCTCTGAGATCTTGGACTTTTTCCTTCCTTCTTCCAGCCCTTTATGTATCAAGAGTAGGGTTCAACCCTAAAGCCTTCTTTCACTTTCTACTGGCAAATTCAGTAGAGTACCTGGGTTTTCAAAATCACTAAAAATCCAGAAGCTCCCAAATATTTATTTCCATGCTAGGTCACTCTTTCGAAGTCCAATCCTCTGTATCCTGCTATTTACCAAAACAGGTTCCTTTGGATGTGCACCACTCTTCAGAGTACATCTTACTTCATTTTTATATCCTCCAATACTTAGCAGAGAAGTTGGAACATTCCAAGTACTTGAAAGTGTGTTAAATAAATGAAAGCATCAATTTATTCATTCAGTTTCATAACAAGAGAATCTGAAATTATAAAACTATCACTCTGGTCTTCCAGAACTGCTTTTTTTTTTTTTTTTTAATTGAAAAGGTTATAACAGTCTTGGGGCATTCAGCAGTTTTTCCAAAATTACTGTATACTCACTTTTTTCCATTATTACAAACCAGAAATGGCTTCTCAAAGATAACCTAATGACAATTTTGCAAGAAATCAGTGTTTTTCTGATCTCCTAATCCTGAAGTAGATCTACGGACATTAGTTATCTATGCCATGGAAGTCATATGAGCTCGTAAGGATCAATACAATGCAAAAGTGATAACCAAAGTTTGCTATCAAATGGAGGGATAATTGATAGCATGATGAATAGAAAACCCTACAGAATACAAACATCTCATAACCTCTGCCATGTATGAACATTTCATTATTATCCATTAACAGCAACATCATAGATACATATAGAAACCAGAGCCATTGAAAAGTTTTATTGCCTGCTATTTTTGTATCAAGGCAATGTAAGCAATACAAATCAAATTATTAGTACAGCTTAGCAGTACAATACATCTCAATTTGTTGGAGACTACCAACTTGTCCCCCGTTATACACATTCTGTTATTTCTTTTAAAGACAGCTTCCAGTTGGACACACGGCTTCTAAGCTAGAGATTCAATTTCCATCAAAGTCAATGTGAAGATGTAACTGAATGCAAGCCAAAAAGACATGAGCAAAAATGGTCCATGCAATATCCAAACAATCTCCAACCCAAAGACAAGGTACTTGCCAATTATACATTCACCCTCCAGCTGGGAATGCTAACAACCTTGGGCCCAGAGACAGAAGGTTTATGTTGCTGATGGCAAGACTAACTGATCTTAAAGTAGCTGTCCACCCACCCTAAACTTTCCCTTTGGCCTCATACGTGAAAAATAATGAAGTTTCTGGTTTATTTAAAACTCTTTATTTTGGGTCTCTATGTTACAACAGCTTGGCCTATACTGTAAGCAACAGTGTAAATATTAGTCAATAGTTTTGAAATTAATATAGCAAATACACAATGTTAAATACTAAGCAGCTAACTTTACATCTCTGTATTGATTTATGGATACAGGTTTGGAGTCACAGCTTTCTGAAGCACTTTGAGCACTTTGGCATCCTTCTATCTGATCCTTCCAACAGCCTTGTGTCATGCTTACCATTTCAATGTACAAAACAGAGGCTCAGATTGGGGTTAAATGATTTGCTTGGGGTCCAACAGTGACAGATTTCAAACAATTGCTCAATCTAGTACATTTTTCACTGCACCAGGCCAAACTGAAGCAGAGCATGCCCTTCCCACAGCCAACTGCTCTCAAGGTAGATTCCATGTTGGTAAGACCAAAAATGGAAGCAGAATGACTTCATTGTCCCCTTCATTTAGGGAGATGTGGCTGTATGCAATGCTGGAAAACAAGGTCAGAAATAAACCTCCAAATTCAGGATAATTATATAATCTTCCTAAATTTGGCTTTGGTTTTGCTTTGATTTGCCTGACCGGGTTGAACAAGGCCAAGGGAAGAAATTCGGTTGTCCTCTCATGTTTGGCATTCTCTTCTCATAAATGGAATAAATCCAAACACACACCTTTTAATTTTTATCAAAATTGATAAAGATGCTATTACTGATAACTATGTATTATTTGAGGAAAAACATAAGAATTATACTTGGTTTTAGGTGGGGAAAAAAGATGTGATTATTGTATTTCTAAGCTATGTATGCTATTAATGGCAGTTTGGGAAATCAGTATGTATAGGTTAAATGAAGGAATTCACTTAGGTGGTAAAAATAACTCAACTTATTTTTAGGTGCACTCCCACATGTTGAAGGTGAAATGAGAAATAATTCTCCCTCTTCTAAAGTTCTGCAAGTCAGTAACATATCATTAGTCAACATGTCAGTCAATGGTGTACATACACACACACACACACACACACACACACACACACACACGAAAACAAATATTTAAGTGACATAGCAGAGTCTTCATTTCAACTTTGATCATTGCTTTGATGGAAAGACACTGATAGAACTTTGTATAAGTGGACATGCTCAGTTAGGTAGGTCACTAGCTATTGTGGGTAGAAGAGTTCAGCCACAGAAAGTTTAAGGACTACTCCAAATCTGGTAACACATCAAAACACAGAATTGACTGATGAATCCATTTCATCATTATATTGTACTTTTCTCATGTTTTTTTCCACTCAAGTATTGGATCACACAGTGCCATTCCACTCATTACAGCATAACAGAGCCCCCTCAGTCTACTATCAGTGCCCTTCAAAATCTGGACAGTTGTGTTCTAATTTTATCTCCTATTACTCCTCCAAAGTTGTCCTGGGACACTGAAAAAGTCAAACTCCTTGCTTTTACTAAAAAGGTCAAGATATACACTATAATTTCAACACCTAGTATAGGACTTGGAAATATGTGCCCAGAGGTAAGCTGGAACCAATGTCATCTCTCCCCCCAGTTAGAGCTTTAGGGCATTTTAAGAGACTTGTGCACTTGAAGCATCACCTGGGGGATCATAACACATTTGTTTACTCAGCCATGGTTCTCCTTCGTTCACCTGAATCATCTGAATCACCTGGGCTGATTAAAACAGATTGTTGGGCTCAACCCCAAAGATACTGATTTGGTGGGTTTGGGATGGGGCTGGAGAATCCATATCCCCAACAAGCTCCCAGGTGATTCTGATGCGATTGGTCTAGAGACAACTTTTTAAGAATCATTGCCTTACTGTTACAGGCAATAGTTTATTGCTTAGCTCTATTACCATTCACTGTTCTCTTTAAAAAAATAATGATATCAGTGTAAATAATGCCTAATTCAGTAAGCAACAAATATTTTTTAGTGTGAATTTATGTTCAAGCACTCGTCCAGGTCAGGGAATGCATCCATAAACAATATAGACAAAAGTCTCCACCTTCATGAAATTTACATTTTTGTGGAGAAAACAGACAAAACAATTCAATTCAGTTAAGTTTTATTTAGAAAAATTAAAGAGAGTAGAGGGAAAAGAGGAGTTGAAGTAGAAGACTCAGGTGAATATAGACTGATAAAGGAGGAGACCACACTTGAGCAAAGGCCTCAAGGAAATGAGGAAACTAACCCCAGACAGCTATCTTGGGAGGCTCATCATAGGCTGAGAGAAGAACAAATACAAAGACCTTGAGACAGAAGTGTGCTGGCAAGTTTCAGGAATAGCACAAACATGGGATACAGAGAAGAGACAGATCCTAAGGGTCTAACTATCCTGGTAAGAACTTTACTTTTGCTCTCAATGAAGTAAGGAACAATCTCAGGGGGATTTTACCTGAGGAGGGAAACCATCTCACTGAAGTTTGAAAACGATCCCTCTGTTACTTTTAAAGGCAAAAATGGGAGTGTATTTATACAACAGGAGCAGAAGCAAGGGGACCAGCTGGAGGCTACTGGCAGGAGAGGATAGTCACTTGGACTAGGACATCACAAGGAGAGTCATCAACTGTTGCATTCATATGTATTTTTGAAGATCAAGGTGACAGAATTTACTACCAGGTTACATGTAAGAATAAGGAAAGAGTAAATAATCAAAGATAATATTTGGGTTTTGGCCTAAGCAATTGAACAATGTTCCATCTCCTAAGACTATGGAAAGAGCATGTTTGTATAGGGTGTTGAATAAATTGTTCTCCTGTGGGCAATTAGGTTTGAGAAGTCTACTGCATATGGAAGAGGGAATGTTGATGCGGACATCTGTCTTCAGATTAAAGGTCTGGGAGCCAGAAATTTGGGATTCCATAGTGAGGATGAATAGTATTTGAAAACACGGGACTGAGGTGAGATCACCTGATGAAGGAACAACACTGAAGAAAATGGGATCCAGTAATGGAAGTTTGGGAGGAGGAGAATGAGCCAATAAATTAAGGAGAAGCCAGTAAGAGAGGAACAAGAAACCAGTATTTCAGAATAGTGTTTAAGGAAGAATGGAATAGCAAATGCAATCAGTGTTAAAGTAAGGGGGGCCCCCAAATTAACCATTGCAGTTTTCAATATGGGGGCCATTCGTGTCCCGGCAAAAGCACTTTTAGTGGAGTAGGTTTTCCAAAGTCCTCACTGGGGAAACTAAAGAGAAAAATTGTGCCAGGGGAAGACAGAAACTATGAGCAAAGTTTTCTAGAAAATATTAGGTGGTTGTTAAAGTTCAGTGTTCCTGAGAGGCTACAGAGGTTCTGGGGAAAATGGCAGATCCCAGGTCCCAGCCGAGAGATACAGATACTGTAAGTGTGCGAGTTAGGTGGGACCCAGATATCTAACTTTAAGAACTAGGGAGAAAGATGTTGCCAGTTATCCCTGAGGCACCTTTGGAGAATGGTCTCCAAAATAGTGATCTTGGTCATTTCTGAGGAGCTCACAAAACAAAACCAACCCATCACCAGCCATCAACCAACAAATCAAACCTTCCCTGAACCACTCACATCACCTATTCTATTGAGGCAAGTTGGGGCCTTAAGTTTGTTGACACTCCTGTATCATTAGCAAATAAGACTGAAAGTAAAGATGTTTTAGAAAAAGAACAGGTGGAGATGCCTGTGTGGTTCTGTCAGTTAAGCATCAGACTCTTGGTTTAGGCTCAGGTGATGATCTCATGGGTTTGTGGGTTTCAACCTCACATCGGGCTCTGCGCTGGCAGGAAGGAGCTCACTTGGGATTCTCTCTCTCTCTCTCCCTCTCTCTCTCTCCCCCCCCACACTTGTACTGTCCCTGTCTCTAAATAAATTAGTTTTAAAAAATAAATTTTCAAAAGAAAGAAAAAGAAAAGGAACAGGTGGCCCCACTCATGTCAGAGCCAGGAACTCTTGTAGGAAAATCCAGGCTGCCTATCCAAGGAAGATGTCCTTTGCCACACAAGAGGGTTATAAAAATATTTTTAAATGTTTCCATATTCATCTTCAGTAAGTGGCTTCCCTCAGGAGATGGGGTATTTCCTACTGGGTGAGGGGATTATTCATTTATACATTAACACATAAACCTTGTTTGCATTTTTATTTTCTGAGTCTGAAATATTCAAGGATTTGAGTATGTTGCCTGTTAAACTGCACTTCTCACTTGTGAGCACATAAATCACACTGGAGAAAAGAACATTGTTCCTGGAGCAAGGTATTTCAAAGACTTCCCTTCCACTGCCTCTGGGAGGGAATGGGTGTTACTCAGAAGTAGATGCCATTTATGTCTATTTTTCATTGTAAAAAATAAGAAAATGAAAGTAATGGAATGGATCTTAAATTTTCCTCACTTTCATGTGGCTGCAGGCTGTTGTTTTAATTATTTAAACATCCAGACTTGTTTTGGTGAAGAGAAACACTTACATTTTCCTGTTGCATTTTCTAAAACAAAAGGCAGCAGAACATATGAATTGCCACACTGACCACCATGTTCTCCTCTTACCCCTGAACCTGTTCTCCATATTAACATCAAATAATGTATATTGAGAGACCACGGGTGTCCCCCTGCCACACGCCACAGGAAATAACGGCTAGAAGCTCTGAGGAGATATGCTGTCCCCTCTCAGCTACCTTCTCAGATGCCATATTTTGCGAAGTATGTGTGTGTGCGTGCACACACATAGAATAAAGCTGTATTGTCAATGCAAAATGCACAAAAGTACTAACAGCTAAAAATTATGCAAAGTCACATTTTCATGTGATTGACAAAAGCTACAAAGCCACAGTCAAAAGCATTCCCAAGAAAACAACTAGTATGAAGAGCTGAACCAGAAAACCTTTAAGTTCACACCAAACTTTGAAAGAGTAAGTGGGTTCTCTTGGACAACAGTCTATGTGATTGATGTGAGCATAATATCTGTGGCCATCCTCCTCCCTGCACATACTAAAGGTCAAGTACAAGGGAAGTTCTAACTGAGGTTAAAAGAGAGATGTCCTCTATGGAGGGTTAATTTCATCCTGAGAGTCAGGGCCAGGAACCTGGGGTAGGGCGTGGGTTCTGTTGGAACACGAGGGTCTAAGAAAGAACAAACCACAGCTCGAATTCACTGGAGTCTGTGCCGCAGACACTGTGAGCCTGTTCAGTAGAACCTTCTCAGTCAGGGCTGTTGGTGTGGATGACCCCTAATGTAATATGGAGGGGAGTAGGCCATTTCTTCAGCTGTAGCAACCCCAGTGCTGAAAAGAAAACATTTGAACTTGCCCAACATCCTTCAGGAAGAGGCCAATTCCACAGAAACAGATTCAGCTCCTTGAGGGCCAGTTAAGTGATATTTCAATATGGTTGCCGATGCCAACATCAATAAGGGTGCAATGGGCATGGAGGTGGGGGGAGAGAGCAGAACACATCTGGCTGCCACTCTTCCTTTTCATATCTTTAAATATGACCAGAAAAATGCCAAGTGGGGACTAATAGGTAAGAGGGGAAGGCCCCTCTTTTGGCATTGGGCCCCTGTGTCCTATAAATAAAGAGATTCCATCAGTTGGCTGACTCCTACTTTCATGGAGCAGCCCCTCTTTCCACTTTGGAGTCTTAGCTCTGCCAAGGCACATAGTGGAGAAGTTGAGCAGTGGTTAAACATGCACCCTTCTGAGACTACGGAACAATTTTCTCCTTTGACTTTGCCTTGTGAGACCCTGAGCCTACAGCTTCACTGAGTATCTGAAATAGCTTCCAGGAGAATCTTGCCTAGGAATCAGCTGCCAATCATATGAGGAAGATTTTAGCATAGTTTTGAAAGATGGAGAGAAAGGACTTATGAAGTTCAAGATACCCCGATAAAAAAATTCAGTAGCAAACTTTTTCATTTTTTTCTCAGAGACGGGATTAAGTACCATCTGTTTCCTGGTACCTTCCACTCTCAACACGGTAGCTTATTTTATGTGGAGAAAAAAAAAAACCCTGAGATTATCCTCCACAGTGCCCCAAATGTGGTATAAAATGATTACCACTCTTCTGATTAAAAAGTGTTTTTATTAGTGGTAACCCAAAGGGCTGATACAGCCTGAAGGAAATTGCACTGTTCTCTTGCTTGAAAGGTAATTAAAAAGCCATTTTGCCCTGACAGTGGAAACTCTCTGATTCAGGAGAAAAGAAGTTTCTTCTCTCTTGAAGGGCAAGACAAATTAAGTATGTGTTAGAATGTGGTGACACAAGTCTATAATGCTCCCACTTGGAAAATCTAAAGAGAAATATTGCTAACACATAGCAACTTTTAATTTAGAGCAAAACCTCATGCTCAGAGCCTCTATTTCTGTGTCAGTTCACCCCTGGAAGAGAAGCAGGGTGGTAACACACTGTGTTCTCTGGACCAACATCATTAGCATCACCTGCAAACTTATTAAAAACATAAATTCTTGGGACTTTCCCTAGACCCGTGAATCAGAAATTCTCCAGGTAAGGCCCAGCAATATGTTTTCTTTTGGTTTTGTTTTAGTTTTTTTTAATGTTTTCATTTATTTATATTGAGAGAGAGAGCACGAGGGATGGAGAGGCAGAGAGAGAGAGAATCCCAAGCAGGCTCCGTGCTGTCAGTGCAGATCCCAACAAGGGGCTTGCTAGAATCTACGAGCCACGACATCACGACCTGAGCCGAAATCAAGAGCCAGAGGCTCAAATGACTGAGCCACCCAGATGCAATATGTTTTTAGAAAGTCCCCTGAGGACTCTGATCCCACCCAACTTTGCAAACCACTGCTTAATCAACAGTTAATAAATTAATTACCCATCATCATTACATTCATTACCCACATGTTTCCCCCTCCCCAAATTTAAGGTTAACTGATTGCCCAAGTCTATAATTCATTTCTCTAGTTGCCCTGAGCATTGAGTAACAATGCAAGGTTTCTTTTTAACGTATCTCATTTTTGAGTGTAGGGTGCTGGAGAATCATTAAGTGACTTACTTCATTGCATCTGGTGAAAAATCTAAGTTTAATTAAAATAACGTAAAACCAGCAATAGCCACACCGCCGTGAAGCCCACATTGCTACCAATCGTGGAGGTGCCATTTTACAAAACAACATGAGATCAGTACCCGTGATAAATAAAATGGTAGCAGGTGCACCTGTGCTGTTATTTACAATTTTTTCTTCAAGTATTTCCTCTAAAACTGCAAAAGCCTGTAACTGAATGGACTGTACAATGTCTGGGACCTGAAGAGTCAGGGAAGTGCCTTGTACCGGAACAATCATCCAAGACAGGAAGTCCATTTTAAAAAATACATGTATGGGGTAGCCATGCAGAGAGTTCACTTACCAGTGGATAATAATTTAACTATCCTAATCCTTATTTTTGATGAAAATCAGCCACACTTAGACAAGGCAGATGTGCTAAATCAATTTAGGAAGGCAATTTACTGTGATGAGGTTGTTACTGAGTCAAAAAGAACATCAGGGAATTTATGCAAATATTTTGGGGAATTTGCTCTGAGTATGCAAATGCCACATAATTAGTTATCACACTTTTCATGCAAAATTAAATTTGCTATAATAACAAATCACACTCAAGAATAAGGCTAGTTAACATGAAAAGGCCCCTCATTTTTATGACTGAAAGGCTGCAAATTGAGGGTAAACTGCAGGTGAGTCTAATTCCAGCCTCCAGCATTGTTATTCATTTTAGTCAAACAAACCTACTACAACAAGAGGTGGCAGGATTTTGAGGATTTTGGACAGAACTTGTATGCATGAGGGAACTACACGAAGTAGAAGCAAATGGAGCCTCTGCTTTGGGACTAGGCTGTCTCAGGAACGATTAGCCAGATAGAGTATCTTTTACCCTTTTAGCCTGTAATTATTTTTGAAGGACTCAGTGCTATGGTTTAGTTTACCAGAAAAACAAAGTCAAATTTCTCTTTTGGACTATCTCTAAATTCTCACTACTGCTTGCTTTCTGCCTGCTCCAAGCTGACAGGCTGGAGAGAACTTGGACTTCAAGCACACTGGCTCTCTATGACTCATTCAGTCAGCATCCTCCCTGGTAGGTGGTCTCTAGACCTCCACTTGCTGGCAAAGCTCTGTGTCTGCTGTCCTTGCTGAAAAATATGGGAATTGGGCTGTAACTACCTCCAGGCCATTTCAACTGTAGTGCACCCCTGCTTGCCCATGGCTGAGAAGTTTCTTAGTATGTGAAGCTTTCAGTGCTAACACTGGGAAAGTCTTGAGAAAATTGGGACAAGTTGGACACTCTTCCATGATCATCTTTTCCTCTATTACTATCAGCCTCTTTTCTCATTCCTCATAACTGGGCTTCAGTTTTTCTAAAAATGATGTGAGAATGAGCTCAGCCTTGAAGTTCAGTGCTATGGACCATCATTAACTCTAGGACAGACTTTTTTTGCTCATCTACCATCCACTGAAGCAGTGGCTGTTCGTTCCAGCATGGACCATAACTCACCCAGATCTTGCTTCATCCTAAGTGGACTGCTCCACTTGGGACCAAGGGGTCACCATCATCTGAGGTTCACTCTCAGAGCTCTCCTCCTCTCAACTCCTCCCCCAGATCAGAGCTCCAAAGATAGGTCTGTCTGCATCACAGCCATGCCCGCACCTTGGATACTGTGCTTATATCAATTTCTGTTCTGTGTCATTCACTGGGAGGAATCCTTCGACTATAATAGACTCAATTATACTCTTGGATTACATCTAAGTCCACACTAGTTCATTATTGATATTCCTGTTTTAGTGCTTTAAATAGACTTTGCTATCCCTTACGGAAATGACTGTTGTACTTTTTGAACACTCGTGCTCTCTTTTCTCACAGGATCACAAGCATTGGGCATACTGTTGCTTTAGAATCTAGACTACTCATGTGCTTTGCCACATTAGCATAGTGTATATAATGACAAAAACAGATTCTACTACCATGTTTTTTGGAAAAACAGGAACACAAAGCTGTACTGAAGCTAGGATACTCCAATGTTTGAAAGCTGCATTAATCCATTAGAGAGATAAGATGACAAAAATGGTAGGGATATTTTGTAAGAAGGGGGGAAGTGAATGATAACAGCACAAGGGCTGTCTGGCTGCCTGCACATGGAGACATCTAGTTTCCTGTTAAATCTGGCTGTTTAAAGCACCTGACTTCTCCGGTTTCAAGAGCTCAATTACCTACTTCTTGCCACATCCCTAGCTTAACAATCAAGTATCCCTGGCAACCTTCAGTGTGTTTGACCCCTTCCTCTTCTATCTTTCTTAGACTGAAACACCAAAACCAGGATTATAACCAGATCAAGTCCCAGTTCCCAATAGCTGTTTAATTCACTCCAGTTTGACAGTATTGCCTTCTCAACTTTAATTATAACTATGCCTTGTCTTTGCCCAATACTCAACCTAACTTGCTAAATCTTAAAATACCGAATGTTTATGCATTTACTTTACATGAAAGTTATATTTTTGTAAAAATTGTGTGTCTAATTTTAAACATTTTATAGCTACTGTATCTCACAATCACTTGTAAAGTATCATCCCTTCATTCATCACTTTGGTAAAGTCCATTTTATATACACTAGGTTTGCTTAGCAGAAAGTCAATAGATTTGATTAGACAGAGTCCTTCTAATCCGTAAAGACACAAGTAGTTCAAACAAATATTTTAGTACCCACTGTACAAATGACGCTCTGCTAAATGCATCAGCTTTGGCCTCTGAAAACAGGACAAAGCATGAATGCAGGAAAGTTATATATAGTAAATTACAGAGACCTATTTTATAATAAAAGGCTATCATTCCACCCAGGATTGAGGTCCAGAGGTATGATTAAAGCCTATTAAAACTGAACTTGTGGGAAAATAATTTATAAAAATCACATTTTACCTAAAGCTTTATTCTCAACATAACACCATCAAGTTAAATTACCTTTTACAACATACCAGTAAAACAAGTACTTCTATCCCCATTTTACTGATAAGAAATCTGGACCCATAAGGTTCAAATAACAATATTTGAGTAAGTATTTGAAAACAAAATGTGTAATCATCAAAAATGAAAGAAAAAATATTACCTTTCTTTTCATAATTTTCCTAGCCCATAGAGAATATTCTTCAAAAAACTGCATTTCAGAATCTGTCCCGGGTCAGAGCCTAGGACATGTAGAAGCTATATAGGCTATGAGTCCTCTGGGTTTCAGTTTCCTTTTTTATAAAATGAGGAGATGCAGCCAGATCAGTGGTCAGCAAACTTCAGGGAACATCGGAATCACATGGAGGGCTCGTTATAACACAGATTGCTGGGCCCACCCCTGGAGCTTCTGATTCAAGAGACCTGAAGCAAGACTTGGCAATGGGCATATCTCACAAGTTCCCATTTGATGGTGATGCTATTGGTCTAGGAGCACACTTTGAGAACTGCTGGACTATATTACCTCAAAGGCCTCTAAGATTTTTAATGTGGAAAGATTTAATTAATATTCTTCCATTTAGACCAGTTGCAAATAAGCATTCATTTATCCATCCAACCATCCATCCATCCATCCATCCTTTCATCTATTTGTTCAACAAATTGTTTTGGACATTTATTACTAGTGTGTTTTCAAATAGATCCCAGTTTGGGTAAAAGTGGAGAAAATGATTTAGTAGAGAAAATAATTTATATCCTTTATGGGTATTTGACAATACTCTTTAACTTCACTCCTGTGATCACGTAAAACCAGAAAAAATGAATTAAATCAGAGAAAGCATGTAAAAATGAGTAAGATAGTATCTGCCACAAAAGATGAACTCAGCAAACATCAGCTGCATGGATCATTGACACACAGATAATCCATGGATCGCACTCGCTTTTCTTTTCTCACGATATCGTTAGAGCAGCTAGCATCTCTCCTTTTTTCAGCATTTTGGGAATTTCCTCCGTATCATTTACTGGAGGTTAAATAAGCAAAGACCAAGGTTAAGAAACCAACGACCAAGACCATGCTGAAGAAGGGAGACGCTGGGTTAAGAGAGGTGAGGAGAATCACCTATAAACAACATAACTGATTCCTAACACGAGTTACCCAATTAAAAACAAAATTCCTGCCTACACATTATGTACTAACATCCGTTAAGGCCAACCGCGCCTCAAGGCACACATTTCCTGTGCACCACCTCACTCCTGGCCATGTGGTTGGGGTAGGAGCAGGGAGGGGTGGGCGGCACTGGCAGCAAAAGAGATAAAATAAATAAAACTGGCAAAACCAGCACAGTTGTCTGTGGAATATGACAGAGAAGTAAATTAAACCTAATCACACTCCCAGAGCAAATCACATTTCTAAAGGGCTAGAGTTCTGCAGACACATGTTTAAATAATAATAATATAATAACATTCCTGATGCTATTTTGATAAGACTCTAGCCCTCAGGTGCTCTTAGCTTCTTACTGTGAGAAATGGTTGTCCCACCTACAGCCTAGCACCAACCATTTCAAATTATGCCCAAAGAAACTCCCAGAAACTCCCCCGGGAGCTGCTGAAAGTCACCCGCACTGCGTGAGATAGATCTTGAGCTCTGGACGGAAATCTTAATTTCCAGGTCTGTCTTCTAAAAATACCATGGGGCGCCTGGGTGGCTCGGTCGGTTAAGCATCCGACTTCGGCTCAGGTCATGATCTCATGGTCCGTGGGTTCAAGCCCCGCGTCGGGCTCTGTGCTGACAGCTCAGAGCCTGGAGCCTGTTTCAGATTCTGTGTCTCCCTCTCTCTCTCTGCCCCTCCCCTGTTCATGCTCTATCTCTCTCTGTCTCAAAAATAAATAAATGTTAAAAAAAATAAAAATAAAAAAAATAAAAAAATAAAAATGCCAGCCCTCATATACATCCTTTAACCTCTTCTGGGATTCTAAGATACAACCAAAGCTTGAAATTAAAACTTTAAAAAGGCTGGACTGCATTAAACTTAGCTTACCTCTCCCTCTACAAACCAGAATGGAGGGGTAAACCAGGCCTTCCGAGCAAACAGCTCCCTTTCTGGCTCAAGGAGCAAGAAGGACCCTCCTGGGACAGCACAGAAGGCCTCAATGGCATTTCAGTTTCTCTGAGCTTACTTGTGGCAGTAAAACGGACTCACTGAGAAAACCCTTTAACAATATTTACTTGGAATTGCACAAAAAAAAATATTTTAAAGGATTTTTAGGAAGTAGGAAAGTCTGTTTCACAGCCAGCTGTGTGAGACAGAACTGCAGGAAGGCTTCTGGAAACTTTCAGCAGTGCTGGAGCTTCCTAGCTGTGTGGCCTGGAGATGTGCTTCCTCAGCTGGGGCACAAAAAGAAACTCCTAGAATTTCTTCAAAGGTCTCACGTGGGCTTTACAAAGAAGCCCTGATTTTAGCCAAACAGAAAGAATACGTTAGTGTCACACATGACCATCAATTGCCATCAAGTAAGAAAAGCAGAAAATACATATTTTATTTTTATTTTTATTTTATCTTCTGAGAGAGAGAGAGAGTGTGTGTGTGTGCGCGCGTGAGCGCGTGCGTGCAAGTGGGGGAGGGGCAGAGAGAGAGAGAGAGAGAGAGGACCCGAAGCCAGCTCTGTGGTGACATCAGTGAGCCAGATGCAGGGCTCGAACTCATGAACCATGAGATCACAACCTGAGCTGAAGTCTGATGCTCAGTCCTTGGGCCACCCAGGTGCCCCCAAAATACATATTTTAAAATACACGCTGTATGCCATGCAATTTCAGAATCCATGTATTTATTCACTCAGCAAGCTCTGCGACGCACCTGCTTTTTGCAGTGCTAAGAGCTACTGAATATAATGGTGACAAAGATAGACAGGGTCCCCTTCCTCACTGCCATACATAATCCTCACAACCACCCGGGAGGGGGAAGGCACCATTATCTTACTTCATAAATGAGGAACTAAACCTTGAACATGGTAACCCACTTCTCCAACTATACACAGCATGTGAGGGAGAGCCAGATGTTATAATGAGGACTCTGTGTCTCCAGAGTGTGTGCTCTAACCTTTAGGGAAAGATGGGTCCAAATACTGTAGGAAAACTGGACTACTACAGCCTGTAAAGACTGAATTTATGGGTGAGTGTCTACATAAGCCTAACAATAAGGTGCTTTTCTAACAGAAACTGGCTTTCTTTCATAGCACAAGCCCTTTGAGATGATGTTTCCCGAGGGATTTTCATGCACTATAACTCATTTTTATTATTTCAACCCTAGCCTCCCTTAAGCACTGGCATCTCGGGTTTCTACCGCACCGCTCTGCACTGGTTTAAGGGACACTGCATTGCTCGAGGTTATTGGTGGGCACCTGTGGTGGACATAATGTGATTCAGGAGATCAGGAAGCCCCCTTCTTTCTAAGAACCACTCCTCCCCTACCCTGTGGCACTGGATTCTTGCTCCCAGGGTGGAACCTGTGACCTGAATGAAAGGCAGGCAGCAATCACATTCCCCTGGAGATATTGATGGGTTCAAGGATGCGCAATGAATCCAATCAGAGCCAAAGAGGTTTTGCTGGGACTAAGATGTGAAGAGCATCTTCTCTTTGCTGGCCTTGGGGTTGCCAGCTCAGCATTTGTTACAGGGATCATTACCACCTGTGTCCCTCACACTGTGCCTTTGACCTGCCTATCCTCTTTTCAACAAGCCTGAAGTGTACACTTTTACCAGACCTTATCAGCAAAACGCTGCTGATGATATGAGCTACAGAAAAGGTGAAACCATCCAGTAAATGTTACCATGGATGAAGGCATGATGCCGCCTCTCAGGAGTTATGATTAACAAATAAATATAATCATGCAGCTCTCTTTTACACTCATTTAGCAGGGTGGGCCGATTCAGAGATGAATGGCTCAGCATTTCTGGCAGAGGAAAGGCAGCTACTTAAGACAGTCCTGAATGAAAAACAATAAAACCCACCACCGGGCTGGTAAGATGGGATCACTGAGGGCAAAGGGTCCTTAAACAACAGCTAACGGTTCTACCTTCCCTCAGAGATACTTTGCAGACTCTCGTGTGAAATACTTTAAGGAAACCTGAAATTCTGGACATTAGCAATATTAACCTGAAGATTCATATCCTTCCACGCCCCCGTATCAACAACCCTCTGTCCCATTGTAATGACATGTGAGATCTGTGACATCACCCACAGAGCAGGATTCAATGATGACTCATCCTTCTTTCCTCCCCCGCCTAAGGCCACCAGCATCCTGCTGCTCAAATGGAGTGCACAGACCTGAAGCATCAGCATCTCCTGGGTGCTGGTTAGAAATGCAGAGTCCCCGGGGTGCCTGGGTGGCTCAGTCCTTTAAGCGTCCAACTTTGGCTCAGGTCATATCTCACAGTTTGTGAGTTTGAGCCCCACATCGGGCTCTGTACTGACAGCTCCGAGCCTGGAGCCTGATTTGGATTCTCTGTCTCCCTCTCTCTCTGCGCCTCCCCCGCTCATGCTCTTTCTCTCTCTCTCTTGAGAATAAACATTAAAAAAAGAAGAAGAAGGAGGAGGAAAGGGAGGAGGAGGAGGAGCAGAAGAGGAGGAGAAGAAGAAGAAATAATGCAGCATGCCAGGTCCTGCCTCAGCACTAGGGGCTCAGAATCTGATTCTAATAAACTCCCAGCTACTTCTCCTGGATTGTGGGCCACATTTTGAGTAGAAAAGGTTTGGACTTCAGTGTTTCTTAATCTTACTTGATCATAAAGTTCCCCTGGGGAATCTTCTTACAAATACCTATTTCTGGGCACAACCCCAAACCTCTCAAATTAGAATCTCCACAAAAAAGACTTTGGCATTTACCAGGCAGCCAAGGTGATTATGGGGGGCAGGCAAAAATGGGAAACCCTGGGAATCAAATTTCCAGTGCCAGCCTGTGCCCTCAGCTGCTAACCCTTATCCTGCCTCAAATCTGTTGCTTAGCAGATGGAAACACACTACTGCTCCCACTTGGGCTATGTCTTTTTCCCTTTTTTCCCTCCAGAAAGCTGGCTACCAAATGCTCCTTCTTCAGCACCTACAACTTTTTTTTTTTTTACCTTTATATTGTTACGTGAGAAAGGACCTCAGAAATATTAAAATCCCAATTCTATGCAAAGAATGAAGATAGCTTAATAATCATGGTCCAGTGCCACTGCTATTTATGGTCTTAGTGTACCCAAAATGAAATGAAGATTCTAATTGTTCTGCAGGTTGTAGACCAAATGTATTGCTTGGACTAAATAAATTACTTTTTTTTTTTGAGGATTCACGAAATGCAGCAGTGTTAGTAATGGAAAAAATGGATAGAAATAATAACTCTCTCCCCCTAGGATCTAGGAAAACAGCATTTGAAAGGTTTTCTATATTGCTTAAAAACTAGTAAATATATTTAATATGGTTGCTAAAATTCTTCAGGCCTCTGAAAAATCCTTAAATATTAGTCCTTCCTTAGCCTTGGATTCTTCATAAGACAATAGGATATTCATACCTGTAGGGTTCTTCCAGTGATAAGTCTAAAAGGGAAAAGGTATACCAGTACTTGCCACTGTGGGGTGACCTTGAACTCCAGGAGACATTTTTTTATTTGGTTGTTGTATCTGGGAAAGAAGGGAGGAGGTCCTGGCAGCAAGTGGGTAAAGCCAGGGACGCTGTTAAGCCTCTTACGATATTCAGGACAGTCCCTACAATGATGAATTTTTTCAGGCTGAGATATCAATGGTGTCAAGGTGGAAAAATTCTGATGCAGACCAGGCACTGTCCACATCCTCAGAGCTCAAATATGAACATCACCCTACTCTCCACCTACTTCCATTCAGCCCATAGTTACCTAGTCAGTAGAACCAAATTTGAAACCATGTTCCTCTACCTCCAAAGCTGTATTCTCTCTATTCCAACATGCTACCTCTCACTGCAGAAAAGACTATGGCAATCTTCCCATGTTGATTTATACGCGTCCCTGCAAATTGGAAATCTTGTACTCCACCCTCAAATTCATTGAACATTGAACACTCTCATTATGCCGTTTTGGGTGGAAAGTAGCAAATGGAGGACTTGAGGAAGTGGATGAAGCCCAAGATGCAGAAGGTTGGGGAAGACTAGTATTTTTTAATCTATTTTGTCTTCAACAGAGCAGCTGAGTTCTTTTTTTTTTTTTTTTTTTTTAATTTTTTTTTTCAACGTTTTATTTTATTTTTGGGACAGAGAGACAGAGCATGAACGGGGGAGGAGCAGAGAGAGAGGGAGACACAGAATCGGAAACAGGCTCCAGGCTCTGAGCCATCAGCCCAGAGCCTGACGCGGGGCTCGAACTCACAGACCGCGAGATCGTGACCTGGCTGAAGTCGGACGCTTAACCGACTGCGCCACCCAGGCGCCCCCAGAGCAGCTGAGTTCTTATGAGAATCAAGATGTTTAAAACTTAGTATGTTTTTAAGAGGAAAAATTGAGATCCAAATGACAGAGGCAGAAGAAGAAGTTGAAAAATATTAACACTTTCTGACTTCTCTTAACACCAGATACAGCTCCTAGAGGCTCCCTGGCCTGGACAGCACTTGACATACTTTGACAGCCAAAATGTTAAAAATTTAAGAGCATTAAATAATGAACACATAACAGGAACATGGGGAAAATACCAAACACTGTGAACTCAGTTATGATGTCTTGGTAACAAGGAGTGAAAGCAACCAACCCATCTACAAATGGAGAAAAATATATACAAATTTTATTCGAAAGGTAGACTGGATGCATGCCTCATGTTTAATTTAAAATGAACTTGCATTTCAACCTTGGATGAGTAGTGCTGAAATATGATTAAATGCTGGAAAGTTTCATGGAAAGAAAAACTTACAGCAATCATAATATTAGATTTTTATTCCCCTAGGGTGTCTATAATCATAGGACAAATGATTAAATACACCCTTTATGTGGAAATGCCCTGTAGTTACCATGAACCTCTTATTATGAAGAAAAAGTAAGACAATAAAATGGAATTTGTTTAAGGAAACATTTAGAGTTTCATTTAACTATTTCCTTTACCCTCATATATCAGCCATTAAACCTCCTCTATTAAAATTTCAGAAGATAGAATTGAGTTTTCCGCTAAGTTGTTGAAGAAGCCTGAGAGGGGGGCTATTTGAGAGGGGCTGTTCTAAGACAGAGGCTACACTGGCAGAGCCATCAGGAGTGGTTCAGCCTTCACGTCTGGCCTCGTCAGCTACTCCTACTTTGCAGTGCACCGGCCCGTGGTGGACAAAGTGCAAGCAGGGGGTAGCAAAATGGCCAGTGGGCAAGGGAGGGGTTCGTTAGGGACTGCATTTAAAAAGAAGAGGGATGGGGCCCCTGGGTGGCTCAGTCGGCTGGGCGGCCGACTTCGGCTCAGGTCATGATCTCGCAGTCCGTGGGTTCGAGACCTGCGTCGGGCTCTGTGCTGACAGCTCAGAGCCTGGAGCCTGTTTAGGATTCTGTGTCCCGCTCTCTCTCTGACCCTCCCCCGTTCATGCTCTGTCTCTCTCTGCCTCAAAAATAAATAAACATAAATAAATACATACATACATACATACATACATACAAGAGGGAGTTCCAGGCATGCTTCACAGTTTTCCAGTAGACGTAGCAAAAGAGAAAAAAATAATAGAAGCAGAGGAGCTCGAGGTGGAATTTACCTACCAAAGACACCATCAGTTTTAATAAAGAATAGTTAAGCCATGGGGCGCCTGGGTGGCTTGGTCGGTTGAGCGGCCGACTTCGGCTCAGGTCACGATCTCACGGTCCGTGAGTTGGAGCCCCGCGTCGGGCTCTGTGCTGACAGCTCGGAGCCTGAAGCCTGTTTCAGATTCTGTGTCTCCCTCTCTCTCTGCCCCTCCCATGTTCATGCTCTGTCTCTCTCTGTCTCAAAAATAAATAAACATTAAAAAAATTTAAAAAAGAAAGAATAGTTAAGCCTTAAAAAAGAGAAAAAGAGGGGCGCCTGGGTGGCTCAATCTGTTGAATGTCTGACTGAAGCTTAGGTCATGATCTCATGGTTCGTAATTTCAAGACCCACATGGGGCCTGTGCTGACAGCTCGGAGCCTGGAGCCTGCTTCAGGTTCTGTGTCTTCCTCTCTCCCTGCCCCGCTCCTACTCTCTCTTTCTCTCTCTCTCTCTCTCTCTCAAATATAAACATTAAAAACTAAATTTAAAAAAATATATAGAAAGAGTCCAAAAGTCCATCAACTGATGGATGGATAAAGAAGATGTGGTTTATATATACAATGGAATACTACTTAGCAATGAGAAAGAATGAAATGTTGCCATTTGCAACAACATGGATGGAACTGGAGAGTATTATGCTAAGTGAAATAAGTCATTCAGAGAAAGACATATGTTTTCATTCATAAGTGGAATTTGAGAACTTTAACAGGACCATTGAGGGGAAGGGATGGGGAAAAATAGTTTCAAACAGAGCGGAGGGGAGGCGAACCATAAGAAACTCTTAAATACAGAGAACTGAGGGTTGATGGGGTATGGGGGGAGAAGGAAAAATGGGTGATGGGCATTGAGGAGGGCACTTGTTGGGATGAGCACTGGGTGTTGTATGTAAGCAATGAATCATGGGAATCTACTCCCGAAGCTAAGAGCACACTGTATACACTGTATGTTAGCTAACTTAACAATAAATCATATTTAAAGAGAGAGAGAGAGAGAATAGCTGATAAAATTGGAGGTGTAAAATGGGCAAAGCAATGGAGAGAAGCTGAAGGGGAGAATGGACTTGACAATGGCTGTAACATAAAGTCACCTAAATTGTGAAATTCAGGTTAGATACAAGGGAAAATATTTGTACTATGAGACATCAAATGATTACTCTATTAATTGATTTAGTCATCACATCTAATTCTGGAATAGTGTGTGCATTTTATAACTGCTGAATGCTCCAGAATTTTGAATACACTAAAGAAGACAAAGGACTCTACTATGGGCTGAATTGTATACCCCCAAAATACATGTTTAAGTCCTAATCCTCAGAATCTCAGAATGTGACTGTATTTGAAGATACAACCTTTAAAGAGGTGAATACTATTAAATAAGATCATTAGGGTGGGCTCTAATCCAACATGACTGGCGTCCTTATAAGAAGTGGCCATTAGGACACAGAGAGGCACAGAAGAAAAACTATGTGGACATACCAGGAAAAGATAGCCATCTACAAGCTGAGGGGAGAAGCCTCACAATAAAAATGACCTTGCCAACACCTTGATCATGGATTTCTAGCCTCCATAACTGTGATAACATCAATGTTTGCTGTTTAAGACACCCAGCCTGTGGCACTTGTTACGGTGGCACTAGAAAACGAATACAGACCATCATACGCTGTACAGGGAAGAAGAGTTCACCACCGCTCTGCCCAGCTTCACCAAATCACCCAAGGAGTCTTACAATATGAATTCTGGTCTTCTGATCTGTGGCTTTGGGACAAGTCTGAGGAATCTATGTTGCTTAAATGTTCTCCTGTTACCCTTGAGCTGTAAGCTTTAACCTGGGGGGCGAAGATGCTATGAAAATGAAAGAGAATGTAATACTGGGCACTATTTTCCAGAATTAGAAGGGAATAGGATAAAGAAAAGTGTTTTTTTTCCCCCTTACTATATCAATAACTAACTTTTTTTTAAAAGATGTGTTGTATACTGTTTTTTAAAAGTATAGGCTCAGTCATTTAAGCATCCAACTTTTGATTTCGGCTCAGATCATGATTTCATGGTCAAGGGACTGGCCCCTGCATCGGGCACCGCACTCACAGCATGGAGCCTATTTGGGATTCTCTCTCTCCATCTCTCTCTGCTCCTCCCCTGTTTGTGCTCTCTCTCTCAAAATAAATAAACATTAAAAAAAAGTACAGGTTTGTGGCATAAAACATCTATTAACAAAAAGAAAAATAGTTTGCAAGTCTCTTAATTATAACTTTATTTTTGATGTATAACTTACTGAATCACACAGTGTTTGTGGCAGCTAAAAACTATTGAGCATACACTATATACAATTAACATATATTAATTTATTTAATTCACACATAGATGCACGCACACACATACACACACACCAATGTGGCATATAATTACTATTAGTCTACTTATTTTACAGATGAAGAAACTCTGGGTGAAGACGTGCATGTAAGTGAATGTGTGTGTGTGTGTGTGTGTGTGTGTGTGTGTGTGTGTGTGTGCAGTTTTAGGTACCCTAATTGTCCTTGACTGATACTAAATTTTTTACACTATAATTAATATTCTTGTGCTGTACAGATTAACTTTTATCAGTTCTGGGGCTGAATATAAATATTTATACTCTCTCCTTTTCTTGCTGGCAGGGTAGAGTAGTTTAAGACACCTTTGTGGAGAGGGTGTAAGATGAATAGCAAACAACTGACGAATTTCTCCAAAGTTTTACATTAATGATTAAACAGCATCATCTGATGACTTACTCAGCATCTCGCAGACAATAAAACATAACTAAATCTGTCAATTAGCATTTTCATCTTCTCTCCTGACAGAGCTTAATGGCATCTGCAAAATGCAATTTCCAACCCCGAGCTCTTTGACATTTTCTATTTCCTCCTGTGTTTCTCTCCCGTCGCTCCTGTTATGACTGAAAGCAGCAGCGTGTTATACTCCATGGTGGCAAATGCATCACCTGTGGTTGAAAGGAAAGCAATTATTGTGTCCTCGCTAAATCTCAGGGTTGACTTGGGTACCGCTTTTCCACTTAAGTGCATAAACAGCCAACCCAGGACCTGTTTTAAGTGGCTGAACCTTAGCGACAACAGCTGGACTGCAGGCTGATGCCACCTGAGGGTGTGGGACGCTGCCAGAGAAGAGCGCCTGCCCTTCCAGTAGCTACAAACACAGCACTCCACATTCCCACCTGCAAAGTGACAAACAATGACTGGGAAGGTAA
This sequence comes from Lynx canadensis, assembly GCF_007474595.2. Taxonomy (NCBI): domain Eukaryota; kingdom Metazoa; phylum Chordata; class Mammalia; order Carnivora; family Felidae; genus Lynx; species Lynx canadensis. Next base: position 124,220,604 of record NC_044310.1, read on the forward strand.
CATATGTACTTCCTTTTCCTGCTCCCTTGGTTTGAGGACAGTGACCCAGAGTGGAGGTTGGGCTGTTTCTCAGATGGTTCTCCAGCTGGTGGGAGTGGATACTATTTACACAACTGTCAGGAATTACATTTCTTTCTTCCCCAGGCAGCTATATTTAGCTCACGTATGTGTTACATATGTGTCAAATCCTGTCTAACTCTGCCATTTCCGAATAGTCAAGAAAGGATATTCCAAGTGATAAAGAAGTATGCCTTCAGGGAAACTTCAGAGCATCACTGGGGATCTATGCATCTAATGGGGACATCTTCATTATTTCTAGGCTCAAGAGTCAAGTGCCCTGATAAAGAAATGCTCAATGTAACATTTCCTCTTGAATTATTTTTTAATGCACCTTTGCCTCTCTGTGCTAAAGAAATTGTCTAACACCATCAAGCACCAAACCAAACATTCCATTCTAGACAAATACTGCAAGCCCCTATTAACCAGAATCCAATGAACTGATGCACATAATTAACCAGATTCAGGTCTAATACCCCATTTCTAGAAGAAATAATCAATGCTCAGGAGGATATTTCATTTCAGCCAAAGAAACAAATGTCAATGCTTTTTCTGGAGTCAGTTAGCTCAGTGGTCCAGTCTTCAGTGTCTTCTACAGAGAAAGAATTTTTAGAATATTGACCCTGAGGCAACAATCACACAGTCATCACAGAAAGGTAAAATTATGACCATGCCTGCACTTATGACTTGAACATTTCAGAAATATTTTCCATGCAACGGGACAAAAATTTGTAAAGGATGTTAATGATAAAGCAAATAGAAATGTATATACATGAATATACCCCTTAACCTCTAGTATTCCAGAGTAAAAATTTTAAGGGCTGCCTTCACTCTGCCATTTGTTTTACTTTTGAGGGAGGGATGTAACCATTCTCTCACTTCACAGATAGGTGACTTGAGCTGTGAGGTTAAATGACATGCTCAGCGTTGGACAGCATGTCGATACCCAATGCAGGTTAGACGCATGAGCTTTGGGCTGAACATCTCATGAGTAAATCCATCACTACAGAGGAGGACCACTTGACACCACTTCTCTAAAAGGTTCCCTTTTGAGAGAAAATTCTGGCTTTAAAAAAGGGGTTTCTACTACCCAACAATGGGACCTCTTCCTTGCTAGTTTTTTGGAATAATTAATTATGAGGCTAAGATTTGCCCCGGGTTGTCTGAATTGTCCCTTCGTGGTAACGAGCAGAATGAACACAAAGCCTCTACAAATTAATCTACCCAGGGTTAGTTCAGAAAGTACAATTTCTATTGCTCTATCAGCTCCAAGAGTTTTACAGGCCGCAGGTGGTTAATTCATTTGTGAGCTGTTCTGCACACACAGTCACACACACACACACACACACACACACACACGCACACACACACAACAAGGGATGAGAATAAGCAGATTCAGTTTTGTTTTTTTTTTTTTTTTTTACATAAAACTGGATCCTGGAATTTGAAGAGGTATTGATGAGTGCATGGTAAATTGGAAGAACACAGTAGAGTCACTTGGTCTGACTTCGAAGCCCGCTCAGCTATTTAACACATAACCAATGCTCTCTGCTTCCTCACAGGACTAGGAAAAGCCATGGCCTTGAGGAACTCAACAAATACAGTGTGGAAGTGAAGTCACACAGAAATTCTTAATGGCTGCTCATTCCTACAACTATGATGCATCAAAGTCACACACCATCACCTTTTCAAGAGTTAGTAGTACAGTCGGGAGTGATGGCAATTGACCATCTTCCCATCTTCCTTCAAGACTTTCCATAATCATGTCTGAAAATGTCTTGAGAGTCAATCAGACTGCATTGCTAAACACGTTGGAATAAGATTGTCCTGTCAGAGAAAACTCCTCCAATCTTCTTTGCCTCAATTTTTTTTATTATATGAAATTTATTGTCAAATTAGTTTCCATACAACACCAAGTGCTCATCCCAAAAGATGCCCTCTTCAATGCCCATCAACTACACTCCCCTCCCTCCCACCCCCCATCAACCCTCAGTTTGCTCTCAGTTTTTAAGAGTCTCTTATGCTTTGGCTCTCTCCCACTCTACCTCTTTTTTTTTTCTTCCCCTCCCCCATGGTCTTCTGTTAAGTTTCTCAGGATCCACATAAGAGTGAAACCATATGGTATCTGTCTTTCTCTGTATGGCTTATTTCACTCAGCATCACACTCTCCAGTTCCATCCACGTTGCTACAAAGGGCCATATTTCGTTCTTTCTCATTGCCACATAGTACTCCATTGTGTATATAAACCACAATTTCTTTATCCATTCATCAGTTGATGGACATTTAGGCTTTCTCCACAATTTGTGTGCCTCAATTTTTATACTATTTGTTGCTTACGTACATGGTGGAGGATGGCATCAAATACCTCGGGGAACCAAATGTGAAAAAGATGGGGAAGGATCTTTCGGCCTCCCAAGGGAGCCATGTGCATTTGTGAATCTAGTACAAGGTGGTGGTAAGTGCTACGGAAGGGACCCAATTTACTATGAGAAGGAGAAGCAGAGGAGGAAAGCCAGTTACCAATCTCTTCAGAGATGGTTTATTTCAGTGGAATGAGAATGGTTTATTTCAGTGGTATGAATTTTGATGCTGGAGTCAGCTGGCTTGGGTTCAAGGCCTGGTTCTGTAATTCCCTGGTTGTCTGACCTTAAGCAACTCCTTTAGCCACTTTGTGCCTCAGTTTTCTCATCTGTAAAATGGGACTTACACTAATAATTATTCCTGCCTCATATGGGTTTTAAGAAGATCAAATGAATTAATTAATACTTGTAAAGCTGGCACTCCGTAAAGCTAGGCCACTCCTTGTAAGCACTGAATGGGCACAGCGAAGCTCTTAATAGTGGCAATTAAAATTACGGTCAATGGAGTGCAGGCCATGGGACAGATAGATATCAGCTCAGGCACTTTATGTTCATCATCTTATTTTATTGGATCTTCCCAGCAAGTAGCTATTATTTCCCCATTTCATAAGTGATCACTCCCAAGAGCTGAATAACTTGTCCAAAGTCACATAGGTGGTGAGTGGCAGAGTGGAGCTCAATCCTATGACTGTCCAGCTCCCAAGTCCATGCTCTTTCTATCACTCTACACTGTCTGCTACTGTTCTTCCATATTTGCACATAAAAAGAATTTCCTCCAGTGGGGTGCATGTAGATTTGGCTTCGTTATCAAGCTGTTCCCCATTCATAACCATCCCCTTCGAGAGGACTGCTGCATGTCTTACAGAAGAAATAGCAGTGCATGCTAATTAAAGCGTGGAGCACCAGATGCTTTGCCAGAAAGTAATTAGTAAAATTCCTGAATTAGGGTGCCCCTCACACTGGTGCAGGGCAGAAAAACAGCTTCTGATGTGAGATTTTTCATCTTGAGAAGAGGGATCAGCTCCTTTAAGTCCTGGCTGAGCTGGGTCTCTTCTGTGAATCGAAGATGTGTAGATACCCAAGCACAATGTATAGACATCGAAGATGTACAGACATCCAAGCGCAAATGACATAAATGAAGTAAATGTTCATTTACTTGTCATTGTTCACTACCTTCTTTAATAAAGGCAAACATTTGCTGAGTGCTAATTGTATGGCCTGCATTGTGCTAAGTGTTTTACATTAGGTATCTTGCTCAAGTTCTCTGTGGCCCAATGGTGTGAGCCTTATTGTCATCGACACTTGGCAGATTAACAAATGTGGGCACAGAGCCGGAAGGTAATCTGCCCAGCTTGTTGCATATCTGTGGAATGTCTCAATGGAGGTGGGATGCAAAAGTGGCAATCTGCTTTCTGATCTATAGTCACTGTGTTATAGTTTCTTCCCCTCTCACTCCTAACCAAAGCAACAAAATGTTTACTTCCAACAAGAAAATTGCTATCCCTCACAACAGAAATATAACCCAGATCCTAGTTCCTAGATTACTGGAAATTCTTCCTATTTGACCACTAACTCCTGCTCTATGGGATGCATATACATTTTCCCTTTCCTTTAGTTGAACAAACACATACAAGCAAAGACTGTGAATATTGCAATTCATATAGGGAGAGACCTAAAAATCAGTCTAGGGTTTGGGGGCTGGGTATCACCAAAAGAAAAGCTCCTTATCCTGTATGTATTTTACCTTTACTGTAAATCTCCTTCATTTTAAATCTGTCACTCGCTCTATAAGAACGCACAGAATAAAAAACCATAAAAAAGTTAAATAAGAATTTTAGCCTAATGATATATTGATTGTGCATACATATCTTTATTTTTACATATTCTGTGTTGTCATAAAAACCCCATTAAAAGCTGAGTTTAAATAATTATTCACTTCTCATGTTACTATTGTAATCAATTGCCTATTATGAAATTATGGCCATCTTTAAGAATTACTTTGCTAAGTGAAGTAATTACAACTGATATTTTATTTTCTATTTCAGTTCCCCAAATTGATTTTTTATGCTAATCTTTGTATGAAAAGTGGGATATAAATTTCTTAAAGCAAAATGAATGGCTAGTCAGGCTTCATGTTTGAAACTTTATATTGTATTTGGGGGTTTTCAAGGCATGTTGCTCTTAAGAAGACATTGGTGATTATTCTATCTGTCAGCACTGAAGGAGGTAGAAATTTCTCCATTTTATGGTCTCAAGTATCTGATATTCCAAGAATACAGGGGTGTAGGCCTTCCACAAATATAAGGGTTGAAAAATCACACCTTCTGTCTACTAAAATAGCCATAATTTCTTAGAGCTTCAAGAGAAAAGCAGGGAAGAGACAGATGCCATTTACAGAATGTCTTGGATGTACCTGACATTAAATGCAATGAAACATATATTTTCGCAATTCCTTACAGTTACCTGGCCAGGCAGTTATTATTATCATTCATACACATAAGGAAACAAGTGCAGACAAGGAAGGCAATTTTTGTTCTATCAAACAGCTAACAAGTGGCTGTTCTGGGAATCAGATCCAGGTCTGGTGGTTCAAAGGCCACACTTTCTTGTTTTCTTTAACACTGCCAAGTGCCAACGACTTAAATGAACGTGTCTTAACACAAGGACTGAAATTCATGATGATTTTACCCTTTGAAACACCGTCTTGCTAATGTTTCAAATTGAAGAGAATGCCCACCCCAGTTGTTCACTATAGTGAACTGTAGAGGGAAATGCATGAAACCCACAGGGTGAACATGTGTTAGAAGCAAAGGCGTGAATAGTAATTATGGATATAAATGGAGTTAGTTGAAGTGAAAACCGCTCAGTGAAACAAGACAGTCGTCCTAATTCTAGAAGAGCTGATAATAAGCTGGGATGTTTGAATAAGTTCCTCCATCATTGTGGCCTTGAGATAACTCATTTGTAGAGTGAAGGGTTATACTTTTCAGGTAATGACTTCTCTTTTGCTACCAGAAATGACTAAAACTGAGTCCACTTCTGAAAGTGACATGCAGGAGGGCCTCTGTCAGGCAGACGTGAATCCCTAACGGCATCTCATGGCTTCAGGATCACAGCAGGCATTCATTAGATAATGTCACCCTGATTTGTCCCAGGATCCTGGGTGTCTATTAGTGACACATACATGACATTGCTATAATAAATACTAGACACTAAAAGCGTCAGATCCTTCAGGGGCTCCTGTGATAAATCAACAACCCCCTTGTGGCTATGTTAGAAGTCAGGCCTCTTAGCAATTGAGCTTTCACACCCCCTCCCCACCCCCCCCACCCTTCTCCCAAACCCACTCCCCATCTTCTTTATTTTATTATTATAAGGAATGCAGGGCTCCTGGGTGGCTCAGTTGGTTAGGTGTCTGACTCTTGGTTTTAACTCAGGTCACCATCACACGGTTCTTGAGTTCAATGCCTGCATCAGGCTCTGCACTGACGGTGCAGAACCTGCTTGGGATTCTCTCTCTATCCCTCTCTCTCTGCCCCTCCCCTGCTCGTGCTTGCTCTCTCTCTTTCTTAAAATAAACAGATCAACTTAAAAAAAAGGAATGCAACTTACAAATACATCAATGTAATGGACTATGTTTCCTTCCTACATGACGTGTTCAGTTCACACTTAGCATATCTGGGTTTTGAGTTTAGCTCTGCCACTCCTTGAACTTAGCTGTACTCCTTAAACTTCATCCAAACTTCTCTGGCCTTGGAGTCCTTACTGGCTTGAGACGGCTCATGTCCTAGGTGCTCCAAATTCAGGGCAGCTCTGTTTAAGATGCAGGTTGATAAACTGGGGCTCTGCATTAATGCCCTGCTGAATGTCTTTGTTACAGGAAGGGGTTCAAAGCAGTCTGATGTAGAATTTTCCTGATTGTTTGGGGCTGACTTGTGTCCCACCAAAATCCATACCCACCCCAGTACTTCAGACTAGAACTATGTTTTAAGACAGAGCCATTAAAAAGGTGATTAAATTAAAATGGGGCTGTTAAGCTGGTCCCCAATCCAACATGACCGGTGCTCCTATAAGAGAAGAGGAGGACACAGAGATGTCAGACACAGGCACAGAGAGACAATCACATGAACACACAGCGAGAAGGTGGCCGTCTACCACAAAGAGAAGCTTCAGAAGAAGCCACACCTGCCGATATCTAAATCTCAGACTTCTTCCAGCCTCGGGGACTGTGAGAAAAAAAATTCCCGCTGTTGAAGCCACTCAGAGTATGGTACATTATTATGGCAACTCTAGCAAACTAATATCCTCATTATACCCATAATAAATCTCCTGGGGAAAGATGCGCCATTCTTATGATAAATTTCATGCTTTCACAGAGAACACATAAACCTAAACAAATTTACCTTCAAAGTTAGCAATTGATTCTTTGGACTATAAGCAAATGCTATGATAGGTGCTATACTCTGAGGTTTAAGTGTGTTTTACTCCATCAGGTACATATGTTTCAATCAAACTTTTAAGAAGTCTGGATTTAAACATTAGCAAGTAATAGTAAAAATTCTCAAAAATGTAAAGGGTACAATTAAAGGAAAAACTGATCGAATGATTTCTTGAATTATTTGTTTGAATCAAATTTCTAAATTTAATAATTTGGTTAGAAAAAAACATCAGTTTATCATTACTGGCACTTCGTTTTTAATGGGGTAAAGGACTGAAGTTCTGCACAAAGTAATAGCAACATGCTATTGTCGAGGGATACCAATAAATGTTTAAAGATGTGAGAGTCTCATAAAACATACAAGTTACTACTAATAATGAAATTCTGCTAGGAAAAAATGCACACCCAGGGTCTGCCATTGCATTCCAGCTCATTAACAACAGAGAAAATTACATAAGCATCCACAGCCTAAGAAGACCTTGACACATATATTAGCAACTGGATAATGCACCCCTGTCATACAGTGCAGCTCTCATTCTGAGATTAAATACTATTGTACTGTCACTGATCAATTATGTTCATTCTTACAGCATTCTTACAGCAGAGATAATGGGTATGAGGATCTATTTGATATGTCAGAGAATTGAGGCACTGATAAGAGATTTGCTAAAGCAAAAGCTCTATTAAGTGTTTGGAGTTGACAAGACTAGAACCCAAGAAATCCCTGGGACAAGTACTCATCCTTTCCAGGAGAAGGTGCTATGACAAATATGCTTCAAAATACAAGGCCACTTTCCCTTTCTGTATGATCCAGCTATTGTTATATGCTAAGAAAAAATTGAAGCCACTAATATAACATGAATTCTTGAGAATTTAACTATCCATCTTGTTTCTCCCTCCTCCCTCAGGTCACTTTCACAACAGAGAGGAATGTTAAGTTGTATACATTTTTAAAAGTGAATCTGCCAGAGGAAAGAATCTTCTAGAAATAATGAGAAGTTTATGGAACGTCTTCTCTTTTGATCTTTAAGAAGAACACAAGGTTAAGTTGTGGGGGGAAACAAAAAGTTTTATGAAACAGGTCCCCTGGGCTGTGAATCAATGCCTCTGAGCTATTTTTAATAAAGCATATAAACAGTGGGTTGCTTTGGTCTTTGAAAGCTTGGACTTTGGAACAAGGAAGAATGAAGAATTCCATGACTTTTGACGTTTAAGAATCTTTATGTGTGTGAAGGGGAGCTAATTGAACAAGTGGGCTGGGCTGCTAGGATCAGAGATAGAGGAGACCTACTTTAACCAAATATTGTTAATATGCTCAGTGGTGGCCATTAATTTATTTCTACTAAGACAGATAACCTTCTGTTTGATACCAGTAAGAAGAAATAATTAAGAAAATCTAGAGCCAGAGCAAAAAAGATAGGGTATCTTTTGACAAGGTGATTCTTCAGTCTATAATTAGCAACTGATAAATTGCTATACGGGTTAACATTGGGGAAGAACAGCTAGTTATTTAATACTAATCTCATTTACTTCTTAAACCACCTTTCACTGACATTTGCCCTATTTTGTCCCGTCCCGTAAGGAGGCCATTTGTTTTATAGAAAACAAATTAATTTAAAAAGCATCAGTGTATACCAGCTATGGTTCTGGAAACATCATCATGGTCTTTGCTTTTAAAAGTTTGGTTTTGGGCGGGGGGGTGGCTGGCTGGCTCACTCAGTAGAACTTGTAGCTCTTGATCTCAGGGCTGTGAGTTCAAGCCTCACGCACTGCATGTAGAGCTTACTTAAAAAATATACACAAATAAAATTACATTTAAAAGTTTGGCTTCAGAAGCAAATGTAGTCATCACCACTGGCAATCATCTGGTTATTTTAGCCTCCTGGGGTTAGAAAGCCAATCCCCACCACCATGTCCTGCACACTTGCTCTTTACCAAACTTCCCAAAATACATATTCCTTGGCCAGGAAATTACTGTTTTTTAATTATGCCAACTGACACACACACACAAAAGGCCAGCTTTTCATGAAGCACAGGGCAAGCATTTGAGAATTACATCAGATCACAGAAATAGCCAGTTATTCTATTGACTAGTTGACTAGCATTTTTTTTTTTTTTTATAGCTTGGAGGTAAATGCCTTTTCATTTAAATAGAGGATGATAGGGGCGCCTGGGTGGCTCAGTCGGTTAAGCGGCCGACTTCGGCTCAGGTCATGATCTCGAGGTCAGTGAGTTCGAGCCCCGCATCGGGCTCTGTGCTGACAGCTCAGAGCCTGGAGCCTGTTTCAGATTCTGTGTCTCCCTCTCTCTGACCCTCCCCCGTTCATGCTCTGTCTCTCTGTGTCTCAAAAAATAAATAAACGTTAAAAAAATTTTTAAATAGAGGATGATAAATTCTAGTTATCACTTTAGGAATCACTTTAGGAAAGAATGCTCAAAGAACTCATTTCCCCTCAAAAGTCCTTTTTTCTGGCCAAACTGTATGTTACCAAACAACATGGTATTTTAAAATTTGGGAGTTTCAGCTTTCTCCTTCCTCCTCTCTCTACATTCTGCAAATATTTATTAAGATTCTATTATGCATTAAGTTGGATCCAATAGAATGCAATTGGTTTGACTTACAAAAATGACTCTGGATACCCCTGAACAAAATGTGGGGAAAGAGGAGACAGGAAGATCTAATACCCACCCCCAAAGATCTTTACAATCTAATTGACAAAGCCAAGAAACAGATAATTAATGGCTCACAACAAGAGACCCTAATAAACATAAGTTGAGTGACATAAAATGGTGAAGGTAGTAAGAGTTGAAAGATGGTGACAGTCCCCACCAGTGGAGTAGACAAGATTTCTTTGTGGAAGGATGGCAGTAAGCTGAATTCTACAAGTGTATTCTGAAAAAGAGAGGGCACTGTAGCATCCAAGCATTTCACTTCTTGTGCCTGACAGAGCTATTTTCTCCTCTATCTCAGCTCATATCTGGCAAGGGGCATCGCTGTTTCCAGACTTCCCAAAGAACATGATGAAAATGGTTATATTTAGTTATCATTTCATGTCACTTGCTTCATCTGAACCATACTAGGGGTGTTCACAGGTTTTCATAGGTCTTACTTTCCTTTCTTTTTTTTTCTTTTCTATTGTCAATTCCATGAATCACCATCCACTTCTGAATGAATTACAAAGCCCATCAGATCAAATCTATTCTTGTTATCTCTTACAACCATGCCCATTTATCCCATAAGATAAATATTTATCACAGTCTATACATGGCTGTAAAAATGTCAAAATAGAACAAGGTAAGAACTGCCCAACGGGGTGAGACCTACCACCTGTCTCTGACTTGCCACTCTGGAAGTGAGCAATAGTTTTCCATTTTTTTTCTGTGTCCACACACCTGAACGCTCTCCTCACAACAGTAAGTCCTTCAGGCAGTGCTTCTAAGCAGCAGGGGAATGGGTTTTCTCACTGAGAGAAATAGAGCAGATGCTCCCATGGGAAGAGAGGTATGTAATTCAAAACAGACCCTCAGTAGGTGATGGGCATTGAAGAGGGCATCTTTTGGGATGAGCACTGGGTGTTGTATGGAAACTAATTTGACAATAAATTTCATATAATAAAAAATAAAAAAAAACAGACCCTCAAGTGATCTTGATGTTCTCCTCCTCATCCTCAGGTATCCACCATTGAAAATCACTCTACTGGATATATGAGTTTTTTTCTTAACATCAAGCTCAATGAGCACCGTGCTATCTTGCCTTGATAGCTTGTTATCAATCTGTCATCTAAAAAATTACCTAAATAACTTTTAAGTTACCTATAGTTCACAATACTGGTGTTCCAATGCCCTTTAAAAACTTACCAGCTGTTAAGTAGCACAGCACTTAACACACACACACCCTAGCACACACAACCACCCTAGATTATCTCTTTACCTATGTGTCTCTCCACTCACACCCTGAACTTCTCAAGGTCAAGAACCATTTTCTTTTTTTAGCCTGCATTTCCAGTACCTGAGACAGGGCCTAAAATTTAGCATTACTTAGAACCTCATTAAACCACATTTTTGTCACTCATACATGGTCACATATCAGCAATTTCATAAGATTCAACTTAATTATCATAAGCAACGATGGATGAATTGGAAGAACAAAAGACGAGCCAATACATTCTTGAGGGCCTCAGAGAAAAGAAACAGAGAAGAAAAGAAAACCAACATCTACTGAGATCCTGATGCAGTAGGTCTTGGGTTGGAGACAAGAGCCTACATTTGTAACTAGTCACACAGATGATCTTATGCATAACGTGCATGGACCACATTGTGATAAAGGCTGCTCTTTGGGACATAAAGGGAGTAGAATGTGCTTCTGGTCAATAAGGGGGAGATAAGAGACAAGCCTGCCTCCCACTTCTCCTGTCCATGCTAATCATCTTCATCTGACCCACAACTGGCTGTGTAAGCCAGATTCAGAGAGCCCAGGACAGTTTGGATGGTTGTCCTCAGGCCTTACACTACTATACTTTTTACAAGGATATTTTGTCCTTTAGAAAGCACCAAGAAGTGCCTGAGTGGCTCAGTTGGTTGAGCGGCTGACTTCGGCTCAGGTCATGATCTTGCTGTTCGTGAGTTCGAGCCCCTCTTCAGGCTCTGGGCTGACAACTCAGAGCCTGGAACTTGCTTCGGATTCTTGGTCTCCCTCTCTCTCTCTGCTCTCCCCCGCTGGGGCTCTGTCTCTCTCTGTCTCTGTCTCTCTCTCTCTCAAAAATAAATAAACATTTAAAAAAAATTTTTTAAAGTCACCAGTAGCATTGTGACTTTTGCACAAAAATGCCCCCCATGTCTCCCCTTCCCAGTCTGCACGATGCATGCACGGTGTACAATTGTCTAGTTCCCGTGTCCCTGAGTTGTGCCTCTTTTAGGAAACAGTTTCTGCAAGATTCTCAGAGACAAAAGCACCCAGAGGTCACTGTGTTCTTTGTTCAGATGGCCTCAAAGGCTGAAAACACTGGGGTTATTTGGACAGATTTCATCATGTTGTGATTAATTAGAGCCTACACTTGACAGGCTAGGAGAAGGTCACCACAGTGGTTCCCACAGGACTCACACCATCTCTTTATGTCAGAATAGTAAGAGATGGGTGAGAAAGTGATCTCCAAAATGAGATGGCAGGAAGTAACCCTGTAATGTGGGCTGCAGGCTCACCAGATGTAAACTCCCCTAATGCTATCTTCTGAGTAGTAAAAGTGAAGGTTTATTCTGTAAAATGCAGAAACACAAACGCTCCACGGACATGCAACCTGCAGATGCGGGTATGTGATTGACGTGCATGCTGGCTAATGACTGCACGCGCTACAATTTCACTGGTGCTTTGAACCAGGCACTACTCATGAGGGACAACGCATTAAACTCATCATGTTATGTCACCAGACATATCATGCAGTGTTGACATGCAGTATCAACATACTAGCCATTAAGTATATTTGCCTGGGTTTCTTGGTTTTATTGCTACCATGAAGAATACCAAGAAAATATAGACATATTTAATTTAGACACATGACAAGAAGACAAATGTTATTAGCTAAAAATGATAAATATGATATGCCTGTCAAAAGAAATCACATGTAAAAAAAAAGAAGAAGAAAAGAACCTGTATACTCATGTTTAGAGCAGAGAAATATTTCAGAGAACAATCATATAAGGAAAACATAGGGGAGAAAAAATAAGAAATTTGACCCTTTGAAAAATTGTCCTTCTGAAAATTACAATGAGACCCTCACCAAAATCTGACTTTCATTCATTCATTCTGTCAACCACATATCTCTCCATCCATCCACTCAATAAACGTTGACTGAATGCCAACTATGTCCAGGTACTATCATAAACAATTAAAATGTGATCCTACGCAAAAGTCATACTAAGTCCCCGTGCTCATGGAGCTTAAATTCTATTGGGGGAGACAGACTCAAACTCATAAATTCATAATCTGAATTCATATAGTCAGAAGCACTGGTATAAATGTCCAATAAGCTTTAGCAAGGGAGCACTTGATTTGTAGCTTTTGCCATAATGTAAATACTCCTACACTGGGCAACCTCAAACATCACCAATGCAATGTCATAATCAATGCAACGATGTGATATGTACTGTCAGGACTGTAGCAGAGTAGTATAAGCTGTATAAACAGTATATAAGCAGCTACAACTCATACCTAGACATGGAATGAAGAAGCAAATCATGGCAAGGGGCTAGATATTACAGGGAATGGTGGATCTTTTAGGTAAGTGGTTGGAATAATTCTTGGGCTAATGACATTTGGGCAGTGACCTGAATGAAAAGGAAAGAAGCCATGAAATCATGAAGTAAAGAACTGAGGGGACTGGGACAGAAACAGTAAGCACAAAGGCCCTGAGAGAAGAGATATTTGTATGTCTAAGAAACAGAAAGGCCACTGTGTGAGGAGAGGTAGTCAAGGGCTAGGTCATCTAGGGCTTTGTGGGCCCTGGGATGAATTTGAATTCTTTATGTAAAAGATAGGAATTCAAAGAAGAGTTCTGAGCAGGCAGTGATGTGACCTGACTTATCTTTTTAAACATTCAGTCTGGTTGCTGAGGAAAGAACAGAAAACAGTGCACTACAATAAAAGTGCCCCCTGCAAAGGTAGAAACATGATGACCACTTAGGAAGGTAAGAAATGAAAGTGGCTGGGAGTAGAATGGTAGAGGTAGATGTTGGAAGAAACACTCAGGTTGGGATATAATCGATGGGTAAATCTACCAGAAGTCACTGATGGTGAAAGGAGAAAGTAAGGAGAAGGAGAATAGGTGAATAGGAGAAAGTAAGTGATAAGACTAAGGCAATCTCAAGAATTGCTTAAACTTAACTACTATGTGAATAACAGTCTTAGCTACCAGGTAAATAAGAGGCTTGGCTATCATGTGGTACCATTAGCTGAGATGAAGAATACTGAGGCAAGAGCAGGTGTAGAAGCAAAATCACAAGTTCAGTGTTGGTCATTTTAGGTGAGAGTTACTGACATCCAACTGGAGATGTCAAGTAGGCAGGAGGATATACAAAAATCTTTTGCTTAGGGGAGAGGTCAAGAATGGAGATACAAATTTGGAAGTCACCTGCTATCACTAATCTTAGTGATTATGCCATTGAAGCACTGTCTGAGAACCATTCATTTAGAATGACGAGACTTCGACTTTAAGGGGCCCCTGGGGAAGAGGCAACCTGTTACAGGGAGATATGTGAGACCTATCTCTCCGCTGTCAAGCAATTCGTGTTCCTGAAGCTACAGTTATTAAGAGATGCTCCTTTTCCAGAATGACCCTGTTAATATCCATACAAATACCTATTAAACTAGAAAAAGATTTCTTACCTATCCACTAGAAAACTGTGTGTTTTGATGTTCAGAAGATAGAGCAAAGGTTCTCAGCCCTGGATACACATTATAATCCCCATGGAGCTTTGAAAAATACTAACACCTGGGTCCCACCCCAAGTGATTCTAATTTACTTGCAGCATGGTGGTAGGAGGCACGGCTTTATTTTTCAAGGAGTTAAACCGGACAAGGGATAAGAAAAGGCAGTGATAGAACCAAAAACCGGAAGTCCTCCACAAAGTTGAGGATGCTTTTTAAACTCATCTGGGAGGAGAGAAGGATGTGGTCTGAGAGGGGGTGATGACACTGTGATTTTGAAGGCGGTTCTGGATGTGGCACAGGAGTTGAGATGAAGGAGAGCAAAAAGATCACTGGGGATGAAGGAACTGAAATAACCGAAGGAGGCAGGGTGTTGGAAAATCTTTGGGAAGCTTGCAGTGTTTGTCTTTCTGTGTCTAGCTTATTTTACTTAGCGTAATATATTTCAGTCAATCCATGTTGTCACAAATGGCAAGGTTTCCTTGAAGTTTGCTGAGAAAGCAGATCTCTAGTGTGTATACACACACACACGCACACACACACACAATTTGCTTTGCCAATTATGCCTCAACAAAGCTGAAAAAAATTCATTCCAAGTTTCAAACAAGTACCTTTTACAATATAACTATTGATTAGAAGGGGCCCGTTCTTACATGCAATTTTATTTGGAGAATACTGTTTAGAAATCATTCCAATATTTAAATCTCCATCCTTTTATTTTATTAATCTACCTAGAGTGACAAAACACAAAATCTGCATTTCATTTTTGGGCAGTGGGAGTAGTTCTCAGAAACTATGAAGAACAATGTTACAGCAATACTGTCTCAATCTCAATCACTTCCCCAACATTCCCAGATGCCCACCACTGCCACTATGGATACCACTAACCTGCATGCTGTTTTGCGATTTGTATTCTCTTGATCATGAGAAAGAGAGGTCCAAAGATTACTAAGTGCAAAGAAAACTTCTTTTTCTTCCTGACTCCTGATTCCCTCATATTGTTAAAAAAAAAAAAAAAAAAGAAAAGAAAAAAAACCCCACAATGCAGACAACAATTTCCTGATGATGGTTAATGAATGAAGTTCAATATCCGGCAAAGACTGTGACCTCCTGCCCAACGGGGAAGGACTTATAAGAAATAAAAAGACATATAACAAAGAAAAGCTAAAGTTTTGAAAATCTCCAAAGATGTGCAAGCAAATAAAAAAATAAGCAACTACCAAAATATTTCTTGTTAGAAGTTTTTCAGGATTGGTGACTTTCTCTTGTTCTGAGTAATATAAAATATGCTCTCCCCAAAATAACTCTCGAGCACATTTTTTTTTCAAAAGCAGTTTATTCTGAGCACACATCCTTCCCTACCTCTCATTCCTTAATCTAAAAATGTCCTGTCAACTCTTCCCTTTCCACTGCTCTCTATCCACCAAAAGGGAAAGGGGTATATTTTAGTCACTTGTATGTGGTCAATTCAAACCCTGTTATCACCATGCTGTGGCCTTTGGTTTGGGGAAATGTCATTCTGTTTCCCTAGAAAGAAGAGACCACGGCATAATGAATGAATTTGCTTCTCCAGGCACCACTCTTACTGCCCCCAGAAGACCAGGAGGAAAACAACATGTTAGAAGGGCAGCCCCAATGCCCCCTGCTACTCTTCTTCTAGCATTTCTCCTGGCAGAAATCTCAGAGAACATAAATGAGATGTTCAGAGTAACCTGCTGTCTTTATATTTTAAGCATCTCTTGAATAGGTTCAGTTCTTTCCAATACCACCACACCATTTTGCCCTCAACTCTTGCATGGTCTACAGAACTAGCCTGCTCACCGAATTCTGTGTTTCCAACTGACCTCTTATCTTCTCAGCAACCAGAGTAAGCTTATTTTTTTTTCCTTTTGAAATAAGTTTACACTCACAAGCAATGGCAAAATTAGAACAGAGAGTCCCTTGTCCCCTTCATTCAGCTTTCCCAATGATAACATTTTACATAACCATAAACACAACCTCGAGGAAATGGATGTTGGTCAGTGCTGTTCTCTAAATTCAGAGTGATCCTTTAAAAATGCAAACCTAGGGGCGCCTGGGTGGCGCAGTCGGTTAAGCGTCCGACTTCAGCCAGGTCACGATCTCTCGGTCCGTGAGTTCGAGCCCCGCATCAGGCTCTGGGCTGATGGCTCAGAGCCTGGAGCCTGTTTCCGATTCTGTGTCTCCCTCTCTCTCTGCCCCTCCCCCGTTCATGCTCTGTCTCTCTCTGTCCCAAAAATAAATAAACGTTGAAAAAAAAATTAAAAAAAAAAATGCAAACCTATGGGGTGCCTGGGTGGCTCAGTCGGTTAAGTATCCGACTTCGGCTCAGGTCACGATCTCGCGGTCCGTGAGTTCGAGCCCCGCGTCAGGCTCTGTGCTGACAGCTCAGAGCCTGGAACCTGTTTCAGATTCTGTGTCTCCGTCTCTCTCTGACCCTCCCTCGTTCATGCTGTCTCTCCCTGTCTCAAAAATAAATAAACGTTAAAAAAAATTAAAAAAAATAAAAATAAAAAAAATAAAAATGCAAATCTGATCATGCCAACTCTTCCCCCTTTGATAAACCTATTACTGGCTTCCCATCAACTCTTAAGAATAAGGACTAAAATTCTTAAACTGGCCTTAAATACTGTCATCATCATTACGGTCTGGCCAGGATAGACCGGCTTCTCACATGTAGTGCCAACAAACTATCCCATTTAGCATTTTAGTACACTCAAAAGTATTGAAACTGAGAGTTCTGTGTCTAGTCTGCCTGTGGAGACATCCAGCTTTTGTCTTGTGCCACTCCACTTCTGGCTCCTCAGCCCCTGTGACACAGACCTTCTGTAAGCTCCTAGGATAGGATGCTGGATGTACAATGCTTCTTCCTGTCCCAGGACCCTTGCACATGTTCTCTTTGCCTGAAACACTTTCCCTCCCCACTCCCCACTTGCCTTCTTAGCTCCTACTTGTCCCGGCTGAGCTAAATCATCACTCCGTCCCCAGACTAGGTCACATTTCTCTATTAAATGCCCTCACCATGCCCTGGACTTCTCCTTTGAATTGCTTATCACAGCCATAATTTTATATTTGTTCCTATAAATAGAGTAAGCTGTAAGAAGTCAGAGGGCATATTTGCACAATATTGTATCTCCAGAACCTGCAGGAGCTTGCTACATGGGATATGATGACTTTGTAGCTGAGAACTGAATGAATAAAAAGCTCAGTTCACAGCTTCAGGAGCAACAAAAGCAAAGTGGTTAATGGATTTAAGAAAAAACAAAAGCAAAAATCTCTTGCATCATCTTTGTAGGGCGCTCCTCACATAGCTCATTTATAATCATTTCAAAACCCAGCTTTGGGGTGAGACAGACCTAAGGTTAAAACTTGGTGCCCATTAACTGAGGAACTTTGTGCTAGCAATTTAACTTTTTTAAGCCTTAATTTTTTTCATCTGTAGATAGCAGTAGTAGTAATAATGATACTAAAGTCATCTGCCCAATAATGACAATTATAATTATTATAATAATGTGATAATTATATAATTATAACAATTATTAAGTACATAATAATTATTATTATAAGTAATAATAGTCATCACACTTTTGCGAAGGTTGAATGAAAAAAATGTACAGTGCTTAACACTCAGGCATTCCTAAGTGAACATGAGCCCTATTATAAAGTTGTTTTAAGTGTATCATTCCCATGTCTAAGACGATTTCCTTGTTTCATAGAAGACACACAGGGAGGACTTATTGATCCTCACCTGGCACGGTCACCCCATCATTGGCTCCCCTTTGGTCTCCTCGGCTCCAACAAGCAATGCTATCCTTGCCCCCAACGGGGCCAAACCTGGCACCTTCTTTGACTTTTCACTTCTCTCTTCCACACGCCACATCCATCAGGAATGCTGGTCTGCTTTCTCCTTGAGATACATTGAGAACCCTGACACTCCCCATTCTACCTGCTGCTCCCCACCCCACCTTATCTACCTGGATGACCTTCAAATAGGTCTCCCCTGACTCTGCCCTTGCCCTGAAGAGCAACCAGAGTGCCACTGTTAAAATGCAAGTCACATCAGATCTTTCTCCTGCCTAAACCTTTCAAGGCTTACGGGGCCCCATGGAATAAAGCAGGACATGTTTTGTGAAACCTGCGTCCTCTCTTGAATTCGCTCTGGTCATTCCCCCTTTCAGATCTTCTCTCAAAGGAGAGTCTTACCCAAACACCCTACTTAAAGTCACAACCTCAACACTCTACCCCCTCCCTGCTATGATTTCTTCAGACCACTCAACACCTTCCATACCTTGTGCTTATTTATTTTCTTTATAATCTGTCTTCCCCACTAGAATGGCAAGTCCAGAATGGCAGGAAATTTTGTCTGTTTGGTCCCTGCCATCTCCCTAACATCCACCACTGTGCCTGACATGGATTAGATGTTCAGTAAATAGATCTGGAATGAATACAGGGGTGAGTGAATGAATGAATGAATGAATGAGGCACCACTGCTCCTAAGACAAGACCTGTCCCGGAAATAATTTGGCATAAGTTATGAGGCACAGACTAAAACTCTAAGCCTGTGTCAGTCATGTGTTCAGAGGTCCAGGAAGAGAAGGAAAGTTAGGGCATACCTAAGCACATGCTGATGCCTGGCCTGCTGACAGCAGCTGCATCAGTCTTAGCATGGACAGTGATAACAGCTTGGTAGTAGCAACTACCTCGCCACTTTAGGGCTGCTGAGTGGCTGAGTAGACAAGGATGAGTGTGGGTGCTATCCATAAAAAGGGAAGCAAGTGTTCACATTCAGATAGTGGCCTGAGCTGGTGGGCCTACCAGTGATGTACGTGGGCTGCCCAAATTCAGGAAGATGTCTCACAGAGAAGACTCTGGACAGAAACCCTACTAGCTTGGGGGCCAAAATGAGTCTGTTCTGATACTAGCCAAATTAATTTCCTTTTGTCAATATGTATGGAATTTCCAGAAGCACATATGCTGAGAAACTCCCTCAATAGCCACTGTCCAGATGTTGTCAAAATACAGGCCAAAAAAAAGAAATATTTAAAGTCGCTTGTCTATCTTGTGACTCTACAGCCTTTTGCCAAACAAACAAGCTTGTCTTGTTAGAAGCTCGAGAATGAGCCAAGGCTCTGGGTGGACTGGCCTTAAAAGAAACTTTGGGTCGTATTCAAACAAACTTGGACGGAGAAAAGGACATTGAATTCTCAATTAGAATGAGGTTATTCACAAACTCAAGGGAAGTGAACTTTGACAAGAAAAATATGCAAGAGCTATAGTACTGAGACCTTGTAAAATCAGCCTACAAATATGAAGCCTGGATTATCTACTACTATCACGAAAAGGTATGAAGCTGTTTGTACAGAAGGTACAAACTGGAATATTACTTAATATCCCAAGAAAGGAGACCTTCCCACAGTCTTTAAGGCTAGAAGGCACCTAACAGACACTCTGGTCTAAGTATCCCATATAAGTCCCTTCCAGATTCTTGCCTGCAGTCTCCCTTGATGTTATCACATCAGTTTGGGGTAAGTAACAAAATCTCCAGTAATCATGGTCTAGGGAATTCTCAGCAGTTAGTCTGATACATCAACTAATAGACAAAGTCCTATAAAAGATAACTGAATCACTACCTGGCTTATTAATGATAAAAGCAAATTGATGGTCCAAGCCTTCTGATTCCTAACAGAATACCTTTACCACATTAGAAGGGTAAGCAAAATAAGTTAGCTTCCAGTTTTTCTAGTTTGTGTGCAAAACCATATATAACTTCCAAAATATTGAGACATTATAACCATCTGGGCAACATGTCCTAAAATCTTAGAAAACAATGCTTAGTCAAGAGTGTCAGTCAATGTATGTAAGGTATACAATAAAACAGCCTGAAGAGGTCACTTTAAGTGACCAGAAATATTAACCACATACATTCTAACTAGCTTCTATAATAATGTCATTATCTAGATGAAAGATAAAGCAATTCTGGATGGTTAACATGGTGTACAATAAAATATTTACAGTTCTTAACATTTGTACTTAAAATAATTGCTTGAGGCCTTCACACAGAATCAAAATTAAGCATTTAATAGCTCATTGACCTTTATGTTTATCACTCCTAAAACTGGATAAGTGAAAACAGATATTTTATTCAAATGAAATCATATTTTTGTAGCTCAAATTTTTTTCTCTAGCTCAATTTGGTAATAGTGTGGTTCTTTACATGAGTGATTATGAGGCTATCTTAAGCTGTAGTCATTGCCCTAAAGAAAATGTTTATGGCCTGACTGGGATAATTATATTCTCCTATTAAATATCACTCCTCCAGGGCTAGTTATTGTTGAGTATAAATGTGCCACTTTATATGCAAATAAAATGTACTGAGATTTGAATAAAAGGTTCTGCATATATCTACTCACAAATCATCTTATTATGATTCATATTAACAGACAGAACTTCTTAAGACATAAGATGCTAATACCGCATACAAGAGGCAATTCTTCCCTTGAACTTTGGTTTTCAAAATGTTTAGATACAGCTGGAAATATTTCCTCTTCTCATAGCTACAGCGGATTGGGATCTGCATTCTGAGTTGTATTTGAGCCAAAAGATTTTACAGTATTGTGATTACTTATTACCAAAACGTGTTGTTTCTTCTGACCCCAATTTCTCTGCAATCCTTTTCTTACATACCTACACACCTGAAAAAAGTCAGGACACCTCAGAGTCCAGAGTTTTCAAGGCTTCTTAAATTCAGCCTAGAAGAGAGCTTCCACAAACATTGCAAAGAGTATAGTCATTTCATGCCACATATGTGAATTTTCTCTTTAAAAAAAAAAAACTATATTCTTTGAATTAGAGCTTTGAGCAAAAATAGCACAGTAAAACCCATGATTCTGTTTCTTGCATGTGAAGAAGCAATTTTTTTTTAATTTTTATTTGGCTTTGAGAGAGATGGAGAGACAGAGAATGAGTGGGGGAGGGGCAGAGAGAGAGGAAGACAAAGAATCCAAAGCAGGCTCCAGGCTCTGAACTGTCAGCACAGAGTCCCACACGGGGCTTGAACTCAGGAACCCCAAGATCATGACCTGATCCAAACACTTAACTGACTGAGCCACCCAAGTGCCCCTAGAAGCAATGTTTTTATCTCAAATCCAATCTCAAAGCAGTGCCTTATATTTTTATTAACCACCTTTCATGGTGCTATGAAACAACTATTTTTTTTAATATGATATTTATTGTCAAATTGGTTTCCATACAACATCTAGTGCTGATCCCAACAGGTGCCCTCCTCAATGCCCATCACCCACGTTTCCCTCCCTCCCACCCCCCATCAACCCTTAGCTTATTCTCAGTTTTTAAGAGTCTCTTATGGTTTGCCTCCCTCCCTCTCTAACTTTTTTTTTCCTTCCCCTCCCCCATGGTCTTCTGTTAAGTCTCTCAGGATCCACATAAGAGTGAAAACATATGGTATCTGTCTTTCTCTGTACAACTTATTTCACTTAGCATAACACTCTCTAGTTCCATCCACATTGCTACAAAAGGCCATATTTCATTCTTTCTCATTGCCAAGTAGCATTCCATTTTGTACATAAACCACATCTTCCTTACCCATTCATCAGTTGATGGACATTTAGGCTCTTTCCATAATTTGGCTATTGTTGAAAGTGCTGCTATAAACATTGGGG
This sequence comes from Lynx canadensis, assembly GCF_007474595.2. NCBI lineage: Eukaryota > Metazoa > Chordata > Mammalia > Carnivora > Felidae > Lynx > Lynx canadensis. The sequence goes on from NC_044310.1 coordinate 124,242,577, forward strand.
AACAAGTGACCCTATGCATTAGCACTCCTGTATCCCTTGGGTAAATTCCTAGCAGTGCTATTGCTGGGTCATAGGGTAGATCTATTTTTAATTTTTTGAGGAACCTCCACACTGTTTTCCAGAGTGGCTGCACCAGTTTGCATTCCCACCAACAATGCAAGAGGGTTCCCGTTTCTCCACATCCTTGCCAGCATCTATAGTCTCCTGATTTGTTCATTTTAGCCACTCTGACTGGCGTGAGGTGATATCTCAGTGTGGTCATGATATTATACATGGAAAATCCGATAGACTCCACCAAAAGTCTGCTAGAACTGATACATGGATTCAGTAAAGTCGCAGGATACAAAATCAATGTACAGAAATCAGTTGCATTCTTATACACTAATAATGAAGCAACAGAGAGACATATAAAGAAACTGAACCCATTCACAATTGCACCAAGAATCATAAAATACCTAGGAATAAACCTAAACAAAGATGTAAAAGATCTGCATGCTGAAAACTATAGTAAGCTGATGAAGGAAATTGAAGAAGATACAAAGGAATGGAAAAACATTCCATGCACATGGATTGGAAGAATAAATATTGTTAAAATGTCAATACTACCCAAAGCAATCTACACTTTCAATGCAATCCCAATCAAAATTGCACCAGCATTCTTCTTGAATCTGGAACAAGCAATCCTAAAATTTGTATGGAACCACGAAAGACTCCAAGTAGCCAAAGTAATGTTGAAGAAGAAGACCAAAGCGGGAGGCATCACAATCCCAGACTTTAGCCTCTACTACAAAGCTGTAATCATCAAGAAAGCATGGTATTGGTACAAAAACAGACACATAGACCAATGGAATAGAATAGAGACTCCAGAATTGGAGCCACAAAAGTATGGCCAACTAATCTTTGACAAAGCAGGAAAGAATAGCCAATGGAAAAAAGACAGTCTCTTTAACAAATGGTGCTGGGAGAACTGGACAGCAACATGCAGAAGAATGAAACTAGACTACTTTCTTACACCATTCACAAAAATAAACTCAACATGGATAAAGGACCTGAATGTGAGACAGGAAACCATCAAAACCCTAGAGGAGAAAGCAGGAAAAAACCTCTCTGACCTCAGCCGCAGCAATTTCTTACTTGACCCATCTCCAAAGCCAAGGGAATTAAAAGCAAAAATGAACTATTGGGACTTCATGAAGATAAAAGCTTCTGCACTGCAAAGGAAACAATCAACGAAACTAAAAGGCAACGGACGGAATGGGAAAAGATATTTGCAAATGACATACAGACAAAGGGCTAGTATTCAAAATCATAAAGAACTCACCAAACTCCACACCTGAAAAACAAACAACCCAGTGAAGAAATGGGCAGAAAACGTGAATAGACACTTCTCTAAAGAAGACATCCAGATGGCCAACAGGGACATGAAAAGATGCTCAACGTCACTCCTCATTAGGGAAATACAAATCAAAACCACACTGAAACAATTATTTGAAAAAAAAAAAAAACTAGGTGATGCATATTTTGTCCCTATCTGTGCAGAGTTAACAATATAAGATGAATACTAACTATTTAAGGAAGAAACAAAGAAAAGCATTTCATTACCATTTTCACTACTTTCCTGCAGCTCTGCTACCCTTGCCTGGAGCCATCAGAGGAATATGGGAGAGCCAAGCAGCATGAGTGCTGAAGAATGAGCTCTAATTTTCTGGCCAGTGAATTGAACTCCCAGAGTCAAAGGATCAGATAGATGAATGGGAGCTAAAGGAAAGGATGTAAATGAGGACATCTCAGGGCTGTTTCACCAAATCAAGACATTAGCGTACATTTGGGAATGTAATTACTTATGTTGAAATGTGGAGAAAACCCTGTTTCCCACAACCTAGAAAGTCATTCATCCAGTAGTCAAAATTAAATATTTATACTTCTTGAGAAATACCTACAATTTTATTTTTGAAGTCAGAGTCTGACTATTATACTTTTTAAATCAGAGCTTAGGGGTAACAGGAGATATCATCAAGTTAGTAGCTGCATTAAATTGAAAGAAGTGGGGAGGCCTTTATGTTCTTTTCTAGAGAGTACAGAAAGCCATGTTCATTGTCAACATTTCTTCTCATACAATTCAAAGACAATTGGTAGACACCTGTAAAATGCCAAGGGGCTGAGATTCTTGATCAACCTGAAAAGCAAGACCCGTATAAGTGGTATTATGGGATATATTTATTAGACTGAAATTTCCAGAAGGGTGACGTTCCTGTCTGCTTTGCACGTTACTGCTTCATTCTTGCTGAGAACAGTTCTCACCTAGTAAGCTCTCAAAAACGTTTGACAGAGAGATGAATAAATGAGTGCATGCTTTTCCATTCTTAGATATTGCACTATTTCTTACCCATTCTTCCAAAACTATAGTCACCCAACACTTATTCCTAATACTTGGGACACACACACAGACACACACAGACATATATGAAAATACTTTTCACTAGACTTTAAAAAAATTCTTCAGTGTCCATAATTACTTAGATGTTCTGCCTCAAAGCAGAGAAATGTACTAAATCTATCCTAAAAATGAAAATAGTTTCCATAATACAATAGCAAACCAATTTAATTAACACTTAATGGTAACAGGACATAGCTAAAATCACCCTCAGAATAATGAATTTAAGTAAAGATTGTCATGGATAGAGAAGGCACAAAAGGGCCAGCATGGAGTTCATTCTTGCTCCCTGATATTTGAGACAAAGAGATTAGGTCACTCGAAAAGTTTGTGCCTCAAAAATGACCTCTTTATCAATCTTCTTGTCTTTAGTCTTGCCCTCGCCTAATTCCAATTTGCAGAATGGAGTCGGGTATCTATCTAAAATGCAAATTGGGTCATGTCACTAGCTTGCTCAAAACACATCAGTACTTCAGTAGCTCCTACCTACCTTTTTGAGAGCAATTGTTTTGGCTCATTTGCTTGGCATAAAAGGCCTGACTTGAACTGTATCCCTCCTACAGATCCAAGCCCATTTCCTTCCACCCCTGGCCTTAAGTGATGATAAAACGAACATGGTAGTTTTTACTTTGCTGAACACATTGTATTAATTCATACCTCTGGACCTTTGCACATACCACTTCAGTTGTGTGGAATACCATCTTCCCCTTTCTTCACATTGTTGACACTTCCTCCCTTTCAGACATGTCAAATCTCCTCTAAAGAATGCTTGATTACATGCCCTTCTGTTACAGTCCAGTATAAGCATGAGCGTATCTCAGTATATGTGCTGTTACATTGGAATTAACCAATTACATGTCTGTCTGTTTCTGGCCCTACATTCTAAGTATTCCCATTACACAAATTATGTCAAAGTCATCTGTTTGCTTCTAGCCCCCATTTTGAAGTCAGAGTCACAGTACCAGTGGAATTAATATGTACTGAACCAAACTGAGTATGTAACATTATCTTGCTCTTTTGCCCATCAATACTGCCTAAATCTTCAATGTTCTGTTGTGGCCTGGGAGTTTCCAGAAATCATCATCCTCTTTTCTTATATAAATTGATTAATTGAGCTACTGATATCCTTCGTAATCTATTAGTAAATAACATTATATTAAAGACTCAGGTGGGAAACATACCAAAGCATGAGTTCACTTTGTGTGCTAACACTATATTATTAAAAATAATTATTTAAATTGCAAGGGATGTTTGCATTAAAGCATCACAGTTAAATTTTGTAGTAACTCAACTACACATAAACTTTGCATATCTGGAGTGCTTCTACATTTTTTTTAATTTAAGAGCTCAAGCAAGTTTTATAAATTCAAAAAATAATTATAAAATCATTTCTCTGTGTCAGTCTAGTAAGGCCAACATATTCCCTAGAGAGATTTTCTTATAGTTGTGATAAACTCAGAAAAAAGTATGATAGAAATGCTAACTTCCCTTTAACAATGGTGGTTCTAGCTGGCCCTTCCTATTATCAATAAACACTGTGGACCCCAGTCTCCAATCTCCAGACAATGCAGTGACTTAATCAATATTCTCCAAAGCACAAAGCACACAATCTTTTTTGTCCTTTGTGCATTTTTCACATCTTAGGATTGTCCCCCTTCAATCTTCCTGAGTGCCACCTACCCACACATCCATCCCACTGTATATCACTAGTCTTTACAATTTCTTCTGAGTTTGGTTTTGTTACTGTGCTGAAATCTTATGCATAATTATGTGAAGTTGCTATGGAGATTTTGTGTGATTTGTCATGAAGAAAATCTATTGTGTTTGAGATAATTCTACATACTAATGACTCAGGTATCCATTTCCCTCCTTATTTTCTCTGGGATTATAACCAACTGCATATATTTGAATATCTATAAGCAAAAGTCATTTTATAAATAACACAACCAGAAAAGTTATTGAACTCACTACTAAGATGAAGTGCTTTGGTGCAGCCAGACCAGTTTTTCATGATTTAGAAAAAACTTCTATTACAGGACTTTTTTGAATACCAGCTGAATTCTTGCCTGCATCCTTTAGGAAGAGATCCCAAAGAAGTTCTTTTACAATTATATCTCTTAGAATTCTATCACTGATTATCTGATATATATTTTGGCTGTACTATCACTTCGAAAATGTAATTTTGAAGAACGTATTAAACTATTTAAGTGAAATTAAGGACAAATTAAAAAAACCTTACTAAAAATCATTTATTTGTCATTTTTATATGTCAAAGACGTTTTGGAGGGGGGATCTAAGGGTGACATTAATTATTTGACATTAATCAAAGGCAGTTCAGACTAATGACTGGGATCTGAACCACAGAAAGCAAACTTTAGAACACCTAAAAAGGTTCATGATTTAATCTTTCTTGCCTGACCTCTCCACTACCAACCCTGGACAGAGGAAGTTCTGAAATATCATATCGATTATCATTAGACAACTCACATAAATCTCTCTTCTAGCCTCTAGATTGGCAAAGCCGATTTCGGGATCGTGATTGATCTTTGGAGATGGACATTCCTAAGTCACCTATAGGTAGAAGAGAATTTTGATGAATCTAGCAATTTGCCGTCAGAAGAGTGGCATCCGGCGGATAAAGATAGAAGCTAGAGAAGTCAAATTTCAAATCAAAGGCAGACCAACTACAGAAACAATTCCTAGGCAACACTTCGTCTGAAAACACAACCACGTTACCAGTTTCGCAAACAACCAGTTCTGAAAAGAATGTATGATATTCACTTAGGATAATTTAATTGATACCACAGGTACCTAGACAGAAACCCAGATGGAGCCGAGATAACAAGGAGATGAGAAGGGGGGGGAACAGAGCTGGAGAGACTGAAGTAGATGCTGTGGGACAAGTTAGATCAGAGCCAATGCTTGTGTGGTCCTTTTAAAGGTAGAGCTGATATTGTTTTGTATAAATCCGGGCTGGTGAGTAACCCTTAACTACTAAGGCAGAGAGGAGAAAGAACAAAAAATAATAAAAGGAAGGAAGAGGAAAAGATAGACATCACTAAACTGCCTATTCCCATGCTGTGATAAAGGAAAGGTAAAAAGGAAACTGTATAAGCAAACTTGGCAGAGAGGAAGTCTGCATGTCAAGGCTCCCGGAGGAATTTAGGTGCCCTGACAAAGGACTCCAGATCAGTCAGGCACCAGATGAGTCTGGACAGTAATGGGTTCCTTTCATTGCCCTGGTGGTAATGCAGTGAAGTACCTTCTTCCTCTAGATTGGCAAAGTTGATTTCAGGGTCATGGTTGATCTTTGGAGAGGAACATTCCAGTCTCAGGATTATCCATGAGGAACTTGCCAGTTAGGGTCTTTAAAGTACCAGAGCAGGTGACAGATCGTGGGGAATTATTCTCTGTGCCACAGCTGATTAGAAGAAAGAAGTGTTTCTGGAAACAATAGAAGATCATCCATGGAGGAAAACAGGAGACAGCTTTTGTAAGAATGTGAACAGAAAATAAAACTAGTCTCAAAAGGCTGCTGGGTAGAAGATCATGGCAAATCAAATTGGAGCTGGACAGGAACTCAGAAACTGGAGCTAACAAATGCTTAGAGGGTCTTCTCTTGGGAAGAAAAAATGACCAGTTCAGAGGGAGGATTCAGAACCATATTGCAAATGGTAGACACAACATAGCAACGGTCAGGGGACCTGCTGTGGTCCCTGGACATTTCTTACAAGGCTTCAGGGGAAAGTGGCCTCCTCATATCACCAACCAGGGCTGTGGGCCTTTCCTGGGAACAGGTATCTGAGGTGAGAGGGACAGCCTCACCCACTCCACAACCAACAAACATACCCCACTCTTAATTCAGGTAGAGCAATGATAAAAGCAGAGACACTGGCAGGGAGATCTCTGGTGGCTTTAAAACTCAGCAGAGAAAATGAGAGAAATCTTGAGAGTGCAGGCAGGCATGTCCAATTCAAGAATGTCTAGGAGAGGAAAGAGGATCATTTGGGGAGTAAATAGCTGAATGATTAGAAAAAGTAAAAAAGATTTGGTTATCTCAGTTAAGAATCCTTAAGCAGAGCGGCAAATAGAGATTCAGAATTTCCTCAGTATCCAAAGTCCTCTTATAAAATTTTTACAAAACTTTAATAAATACCTTTAAACAGTTTATCTCATATTAGTGGCATAAAAATAAACATTAAGTATATTCAGAATATATTAATAAACAACTTCTTATCAAATACCGCCATGTGGTCCAGGGTCATCTTTGTAGTTTTGTTCATGATTATCTTGTCAAAAGCTAATAAAAAGAGAACAGAAGTAGACTAAATGGGCTATTCCTGCCACAAGTAAAGGCAAAAATGATGTATTCACACATGAAACTAACATTATGTAGCTGGAAGTGTGAAAATTGGAAAGACAGCTGGTCATCTTCCATCACAAGACTGTACAAAGCAACCAAATGCAAAAGAACCTACACCTAATAGAAAAGTCCACAGAAGACTAGTCAAGATATAAGTCTAGCAGATGCTTCAGTAAAACACCATGTGTCATTCAATTCATGTTATATATTTAAATTTTATCTGGTTCTGTAATTAAATGAAAAGAATTAGCAGTAGAACGTACGGAAGGAAAAACAAGTGATGAAGGAAGAAAGAAACAAGTCTGTAAAAACAGCATCAAAAAGTCCAGGGTAAGCCATGGCTTACAAAACCTGGTGAAATCTACAGGGTGTCGAGTTACGACTGTGTTTAGAGTTAGATGAGGACAAGGACAGAATTGACTTACTGCTTGATGCAGCTGATGTCATGCTAATACAGAAGCTGGAGAAAAAGCAGAATCATTCAATTCCTGTATCGCTTCCCCCTTTGCTATCAAGGCAAATGATCTCCAGGTTGAAAAGAAGAGGAAAATGTGAAGCCCAAGATAAGTGACGAGATCCCAAAGGAGATCAGCAAGCTTCTCTGCATAAATCCAAGTCTCAGCAATAAATTACACCTTGGGGTAATAAATGGACTTCAGATGGGATGAGGGAGGCATTGTTGGCCATCTCTGGGGAGTCATGAGGAGTCAGAGAGGGGTCCATATTAAAAGCAGGAAAATGTGTTTATTTTTTAAGAACATTTCAGAATGGTTTTTATTTTCAAAATCAAAGGAATAAACTGCACTTAGAAACTACAAATCAGTTTCTAGGCCAACCTCTTGCCCCTCGCCCTCCACACAAATCATTTCTAGAATGCAATGTTTTAAAAGAGGGTGTATGACAATTAGAAAAGAAATCAATGGTCACTTGGAGTTACAGGGGCTGCCTAAGAACAGCTCCCATCCATATCTTTTTGGAAAAAGTCAACAAGACTGAGAGACAAAGTGAATCTGGAATTCTGTTGGGTGTTTAACAAAATAATGCTTGATGACCAAGAAGAAGGATACAGAAAGAGGAACAAGATGATGGTTTGAGGGAAGTGAAGCCAGAGAGGCACACTGCAGTGTCCTCTGTCTACCACGTGTGCTAAGGATGCGCCTAAAGACCATGAGACGCCTGGACTCAGAGTCAGAAATCCCATACTGAGTAAGTCCTTCGCCTCTGCTGAGCACAACCGTCCACAAATCTGGTGCACTGCCTGTTTTTGTTACGTCAAGTTTTATTGGAACACAGTCACTCGTATTTGTTTACCTGTCATCTGTGGCTGCTTTCGTGCTTCAGCGGCAGAGGAGAATAGCGGCAGCAGAGACCCATATGGCCCACAAAGCTAAAATATTTACTATGGAGCCCTTTACAGAAAAAGTTTGTCAACCCTCTGACTTGTCACATAAGCTAGGATGGAATATAACCTCTGATACTCATTTTCATCTTCCATGGTATTAGAGAGTGATGGTAGCAAATGCTTCGAAAGGGATTTAATGAAATAATGTATGGGTTGTAATGTGCTATATGTGTAGAAGTCACATGTTACTAACATCATTCTGTCTGGTCAAAGATTAATAGCAATGCTTTGCACATTAAAGACTTGCCAGTCTGCAGTACATCAGAGACTCCCCCAAAATACTGAATGGGCTTTTAGATGACTGGATGGATGGATGGATGGATGGATAGATGGATAGTTGGATAGAAAAATGGCTGACTGGCTGGCTGAATGATAATAGTAACCACACCTTACTTGGCAATGACTATGTGCCAAGAAGCTGTTTTAAAGACAATGGCTTGTTTTATCCTTGTAACAGACATGGTACATTATTTATATTTTAATGCTGAGTAAAGGAAAAGAGATCTGAACAATAACAACAACAGTAGCAACAGCCAGTATGTGTGAGGCACTTGCTATGTCCCAACCACTGTGCTAACTACTTGTTAAATGTTACTTAACCGAACCTCTCAGCTCTCCCATGAAGCAGCTCTCCCATGAAGCAGCACCACCACCACCATAATCATCATCATCATCACCATCATCCCATAGTTAGTGATGAGAAGATGGAGGCCCAGCAAAGCTAAGTAATTTCTCAAAGTCAAACATCTGGCAGGTGGTGGAACTGAAATTCAAAACCTTGTCTTCCTGACTCCAATAGTCTAACAATCATATGCTGGGGCAACCGATTTACATCAGTGAGCCTAAGTTCATTGAGGATAAATGTCAAGTCTTATTAAAAATAAGTCATGATTAAAAATGAACTGTTTGAAGTGTCTGATGTAATGAACCTAGAAGCAGTTTCTAGGAAAAATTTGGGATCCAGGCACAAAAGAATGGCAAAAACAGTGCAGAATTCCCATGATATTCCATATCCAGCTTCCCCTGATGTTAACATACTGTGTAAATAGAACATGACAGTAAGAACCAGAAAATTAAAATGGGTACAGTACTGTTACCTAAAGATCTTACTTGAATTTCACCAGTTTTTCCACAAATGCCCTTCTTTTGTGCCCGGATCCCATCTGGGATCCCACTATGCACCTAGTTGCTATCTCTCCTAGACGCTAACTAGTCTAGAGTTGCTAGACTCTTCTAGTTAGTAACAATTCTTTCCCTGTCTTTCATATGTTTGACACTTTGGAAGAATATTGATTAGCCATTTCCTCAGATGTCTCTCAATTGAGTTCATCTGATTCTTTTTTCCTCATGACTGGACTGAGGCTACCTGGTTTTGGCAACACTCCAGAAATACTGTTGTGTCCTCAGTGCATCATACCAGGGAGCTCATGATGTCAACATGTCTTGTTATTTGTTCTAACAGACTACAATCTCAGTAAGCTGACACTCATGCAGCCCAGGTGTTAACACACACACATACACGCACATAAATACAAAATCTAATGACAGTCCTAACTGTGTTAAGAAACTTTTGAAAACCATGAGCAAAAATATTAATATCAGTCCTACCTTTCTTTCCAATGTCTAGATTATTGGGAAAGTGCTGGGTTGAGAGAGAGGCTATGAGCAATCAAGTTGACTTGCTCTGCCTCGCTGTATCCCTACTGGCTGGGGAAGCATGTTGACTGGACTCCGGTGTATGCATTTAGCCTGAAGATAAGACCAGCTTGGATCATACTTCAAACACTCATTCAGTTCCTGGTGTGTGCTGGGCTAGCCCCAATCTCCTGTCCCACCTGTGGGTCAGCCTTATTGGATGATGGGCTCTAGGAGGAAGAATCTTCCAGAATTCCACCATTACACTTGACCAAATAATACCAATATATTCCTTGATTCTATATTTAGATTCAAAGATCTAAGTTCTGTGAAGATAAGGGGAGTTTATTTTTTCACATCTTCTTTAACAGCACATAGTCAACTTTAAAATTGCAACACAGAAAGAGCTCACTGTGCATATGCTAAAAATCTATCACTCTGCTCACACAGGCATAATTATGGAGGCTGTAAGAAGACTCACTTTTTATTTATTGATCTGATTTCTATAAGTTGCCTGCATTTCAACATTTTTTCTCTCATTTTTCTGCTAGATTTATACTGTCTGAAAACTATAGCTTCATTCCATTTGAAATGCGGACACTCTACAATTCAGTCACTTTAAGAAAAAGCCTTTAATAATTAAAGTAGCTGGCACAAAAACAGACACACAGACCAATGGAATAGAATAGAAACCCCAGAACTAGACCCACAAACGTACGGCCAACTCATCTTTGACAAAGCAGGAAAGAACATCCAATGGAAAAAAGACAGCCTCTTTAACAAATGGTGCTGGGAGAACTGGACAGCAACATGCAGAAGGTTGAAACTAGACCACTTTCTCACACCATTTACAAAAATAAACTCAAAATGGATAAAGGACCTAAATGTGAGACAGGAAACCATCAAAACCTTAGAGGAGAAAGCAGGAAAAGACCTCTCTGACCTCAGCCGTAGCAATCTCTTACTCGACACATCCCCAAAGGCAAGGGAATTAAAAGCAAAAGTGAATTACTGGGACCTTATGAAGATAAAAAGCTTCTGCACAGCAAAGGAAACAACCAACAAAACTAAAAGGCAACCAACGGAATGGGAAAAGATATTTGCAAATGACATATCAGACAAAGGGCTAGTATCCAAAATCTATAAAGAGCTCACCAAACTCCACACCCGAAAAACAAATAACCCAGTGAAGAAATGGGCAGAAAACATGAATAGACACTTCTCTAAAGAAGACATCCAGATGGCCAACAGGCACATGAAAAGATGTTCAGCGTCGCTCCTTACCAGGGAAATACAAATCAAAACCACACTCAGGTATCACCTCACGCCAGTCAGAGTGGCCAAAATGAACAAATCAGGAGACTATAGATGCTGGAGAGGATGTGGAGAAACGGGAACCCTCTTGCACTGTTGGTGGGAATGCAAATTGGTGCAGCCGCTCTGGAAAGCAGTGTGGAGGTTCCTCAGAAAATTAAAAATAGACCTACCCTATGACCCAGCAATAGCACTGCTAGGAATTTATCCAAGGGATACAGGAGTACTGATGCATAGGGGCACTTGTACCCCAATGTTTATAGCAGCACTCTCAACAATAGCCAAATTATGGAAAGAGCCTAAATGTCCATCAACTGATGAATGGATAAAGAAATTGTGGTATATATACACAATGGAGTACTATGTGGCAATGAGAAAAAATGAAATATGGCCTTTTGTAGCAACGTGGATGGAACTGGAGAGTGTAATGCTAAGTGAAATAAGCCATACAGAGAAAGACAGATACCACATGGTTTCACTCTTATGTGGATCCTGAGAAACTAAACAGGAACCCATGGGGGAGGGGAAGGAAAAAAAAAAAAAAAAAGAGGTTAGAGTGGGAGAGAGCCAAAGCATAAGAGACTGTTAAAAACTGAGAACAAACTGAGGGTTGATGGGGGGTGGGAGGGAGGGGAGGGTGGGTGATGGGTATTGAGGAGGGCACCTTTTGGGATGAGCACTGGGTGTTGTATGGAAACCAATTTGTCAATAAATTTCATATATATAAAAAAAAAAAATAAATAAATAAATAAATAAATAAATCTACTTTCCTCTCTAAAAAAAAAAAATAAATAATAATAATAATTAAAGTAGCAAAGGTGCACCCTGCTGGCTCTAAAATACTCTGGTAAGATGTTAGCCATCAATATTTCTACAGAAAATGCCCTATTCAACAATATGTCCTTATTATTTCACTTATAGACAATTATCTGATAGCGTGCATTTAAAACCTGTAATAAAAGAATAGAGGGAAAAGAAGATTGGCTCATATTAAAAACACCTGTCTAAAAAAAAAACCTGCAGAAGTGGGGAAACTAGCACACAAATTTTTTTGAAAGTTTAGTTTTTGCAATTTTTGATGACCATTTTAAGTAACAATTACCATTCTGAGAACCTTTCATTATTAATTGCTTATCAAGAGTAAAAGAATAAAGAAGATAAAGTCAGAAATGTGTTAGAGATTTTAAAAATAATACTGAGGATTTAAATGTTAAATAAATATTTTAATTAAATACCAGCAACTAAATAAACACTTGTTTTGATGGAACTTCCTTTTCCAGTACTCATTAAATTCAAATGACATTTTAAAATTTATAATGTTCCAAATATTAACAACAGTAAGGAGGCATGTGAAACAACTTACTGATTTAATAAGTCTCCTATAATCAAGACTTGAAGGGACTTGAAGCATCACATGGGGTATAAACTGGTATGATCTTTCTGGAGGACAATCTGACACTATACACATAGAAGAGTTTTAATAATGCATGATACTTCTGCTCTCCAGATTCATCATAAGGAAATGGTAACATAAATATACGATAACATACGTTCATTTTGTTCATATGGCTTTGCTTGTACTAAAACTTTGAAAATGACATAAGTCACCCAAATAAATTTTAAGACAAATGGTCCTCAACTTTTAGGCCTTCCACCTTGAAATAACCTGAGCTTCCAAGTAAGATCCTTCCAATTCTCCTTCTATGCTCAATGTGAGCTCTATCCATCTGTCCAAAAAAGACAGCCAGAACAAAACAATGGCAGAAACATCCACAACAAACCCCTTCTGGGCCAATGAATGGTGGCACTCTCTGCCTGGCCAGTGAGCCAGGTCACATGGCTGCCACACTGCCCTCCTTAGTATCTCAGAGCCTGAACAACTGTCAACATTTACTACAGCTGTTTTCACCAGAGCAGAGGTGACCTTGGGGTGGAGGAGGGACTCAGTGGACCAATCTCTGGGTTCCCTTCTAGGGAGAAGAACTTTTATCTTGACTTTTATCTTACATAAGGGGTTGGTTTTCTAAGCGAGATTTTATCTGAAAACACTCACTGTTGTAATGACCCAAAGTAGTATTATTATTACTTACTTTTTTAAAGTTTTTATTTTAATTCCAGTTAGTTAGCATTCAGTGTTATATTAAGAACAATTCACGGGTGCCTTGGGTGGCTCAGTTGGTTAAGCATCCGACTTCGGCTCAGGTCATGATCTCATAGATCATGAGTTCGAGCCCCGAACTCAGTAGGTTAACTGTTGACTTCAACTCAGGTCATAAGATCGCAGTTCATGGGTCCAAGCTCCACATCAGGCTCTGTGCTGACACTTCAGAGCCTGGAGCTTGCTTCAAATTCTGTGTCTCCCTCCCTCTCTGTTCCTCCCCCTCTCGCGCTCTCTCTCTCAAAAATAAATATTTAAAAAAATTTAAAAAAAAAAGAATGATTCAGCAACTCCATACATCACCCTGTGCTCATCATAACAAGTGCACCCCCTAATCCCCATTACTTAGTTTACTCATCCCTCAGCATTACCCCTCTGGTAACCATCAGTTTGTTCTCTATAGTTAAGAGTCTATCGTTATTTATTTTTTTAATTGAGTGCAAACAAGAAAAACAAAGTGCTAATTTTAGACACAGGGATTGAAGATTTCATCAATTTAGAACAGGGCTACAATCTCTCATTCAAAACCCTTTGTAGTAGATGCATTTTTCAGGGCTCCTGGCTGGCTCAGTTGGTAGAACATTGTGACTCTTGAGCTTAGCGTCATGAGTTCAAACCCCATGTTGGTCATGGAGCTTAATTAAAAACAAACACACCAAAATGTGAGGTGATTTGGGGCACCTGGGTCGTTCAGTTGGTTAGGTGTCTGACTCTTGATTTTGGCTCAGGTCATGATCTCACGGTTCATGAGTTCGAGCCCTACATCAGGCTCTGTGCTGACAGCTTTGGTTTCCCTGTCTCCCTTTCTCTGTCCCTTCCCCACTCATGCTCTCTCTCTCAAAATAAATAAATATTTAAAAACATTCAGATGCTTTTTGCAAATCAGACTATTTTATATTTATCAGATAGTTAATAGAGAAATGTATTCTATATTATATATCACTCCCAGGAAGGACTTAGGGCTGCAACTCACAGTCAATACATTAGTATTTCTTATGTGAAACATATAAATGTTTGCACCAAATGAATTACATAAAAGCCATAAATTGCCTCACATCAATTTATATCAGGTTTTTCTGCCAACTGAGTTAGGCCAAACCTTTAAAAAAAAAAAAAAAAAGAAAGAAAGAAACTTTTTTGATTTCTAGAGCTGTTGGATATTGGGATTGGGGCAAAGGGACTGTGTGAAGACAAAGCTGGACTATCTGAGGAGTCGGAAGCAGAGGCCTCAGCCCAGTCAGACGCACCCACTGGACTGGTGCCAGCCAACGAAGGTTCAGTTAGAAAGGCAGAGAGTCAAACAGAAAGTTCTGTATCAAAGGTAGAAATAGCTCATCAAAGATGACAAGCAGGATAGGACTTCTTTCAGCAGTCAGTAATGATGTCTATTCTGATGTCATTCCTTAAAATATGGTTTAAAAAGTGTCTATATATGCTTTAATATCCAAACAATTCTGTAATCATTTGGGGAAGTGAAAATATGTGCATTTTGTCTTGTTAAGCAGGGAAAGCTAACAACAAATAAGTATTTTCCCCATTAGTAGATAAATAGATGATTGATAGGTAGATAGAACTCATACTCATGAGTACACATGAATTAAAATAAATCTATCTGAAATGAAAAATAACAAATTGTTAATAACAGTCTTTATCTCAGGGTTGTACAAATTGAGCTAATTTTTAATTTTTGCTTTAAGTGTTTCTGTATTGTTTAGAAAATTTTTTAGAGTGAAAAATTATTTTTATAAAAAGAAGCAGCTCTTTACCTTTGGTGACAAATGTAATTATTTGCAGTTTATATATAATTTAGATCTTCAGGGCTCAAGTAATTCACCCAAAGCCACAGTGTTCATTTGTACCAAAATTGTATCTGGACTCCAGTTCTTTAACTTCAAGCCCTGCACCCTCTCCATTTTTCCAAGGCTACATTTCAAAATGAGGCATGAGTTATGGTCCCTGTCTTGGAAACACTAATGACTGAGGAGGAGAGGAGAAGACACATATAGATAGAAAGCAATGATCAAATATCACAAGATGCTATCTACTTAAGTAACTTCTGCAAATCCTTTTAGAATCAGTGTGTGGTGAGGGGATACATACAAATCTCAAATAAAAAAGTATAACATTATATCCCATACCCATCACAAGTCTCCATGAATTCAGAGGAGGAGAAGATTTAGAAGTACCAGAGAATACTTCATGGATAAAAGATGGATTTACTTTGAATAGCCCAAGATTCAAAGGAGGTTATTTCCACAAGGACATACATATCCAAACAGCACGGACAATGACTGACAGCAAAGATAAGATTCCTGTGTGGGGCATGTGGGTGGCTCAGACGGTTCAGCATCCAGTTCTTGGTTTTACCTTAGGTCATGATATCACTCGTGGTTTGTGAGACTGAGTCCCATGTCTGGCTCTGTGTAACAGAGTAGAACATGCTTGGGATTCTCGCTCTCCCTCTCTCTCTGCTCCTTCCTCACTCGCTCACACAGGCTTGTCCACTATCTCTCACTCAAAAGAAACAAATAAACAAAGAAAAAGGATTCAGAGGCACCGGGGTGGCTCAGTCTGTTAAATGTCTGATTCTTGATTTCGGCTCAGGTCATGATTTCACGGTTTGTGAGTTTGAGCCCTGTGTCAGGCTCTGCACTGACAGTAAGGAGCCTGCTTGGGTTTTTGTCTCTGTCCCAATCTCTCTCTCTCTCTCTCTCTCTCTCTCTCTCTCTCTCTCTCTCTCTCCCCTCTCTCTCTCTCTCAAAATAAATATTTTTTTTTAAAAAGATTCGTATGTGTTGGGGAGAAGGGGGAACTGACTAGACAGGTGGAGTGGGGCCAGATCAGGAAAAGCTTTGGGAGCTACACAAAAAGTGATTTAGATTTGATGAAGAGAGAAATGGGAGCAAGGGACAACTTCACCAAGAAAACGGTATGACAAAAGCCATATAACTGGTGTGAATCGTCCAGCAGTGTATAGGATAGGATTGACAGGGGGAGCCTGCATAGCAAGCAAGAGGTCAGATACACGGCTGTGGAAATGATAACAGGCCATGCAAATTGACAAAGGATCAGAATCAGGGCTGGAAGTCAAAGGCTGAGTCACAAAGATGCTAAGGTTTTGAAAGAATGCCTTTGAAAACAGTGATCCCTTGACAGCGACAGATGATTTTAGTTAGGTTCACTATCTCCGAAGGGAGAACAAAGAATTAAAAAACATGAAGTGTTCCCATTCATTAATATTATACTATGATTATTTAGCTTTACAGATTTGAGTACTGAGGCCAAGGGGCCATTCAAACTTCCAATTTGCAACAAAGTGTGATTCTGTCCTGAAACTGAGGCCACATTTCTGCTCATTCTGTGCAGCTATCACAAATGCAGGGTTAGGCCGACATTAAGGAGCACAAGTCAATACAATTAAAGGAAGCCAACAATTTAAAAAAAAAAAAAAGCAAAAATCTTCCAAATATGAACACTAAATCAATAGCACTTTCTTTTCACAGTGGAATAGGACCTTATGTGGCTTGAATAGCATTCAAATGTGTTCTTCTGATTTATTTGTAAAAGAGAAAGATATTACAAACGTAGAGACTGGATAAAAATTTAAGCGTTTATGTCTTCCCTGTGTCTGCTTGGGTATTTTATATTTTGTTTGAAGTGTTTTTTAAGAAATGATTTATTATCTTCATCCAGTCTGCCTCACCAGGGACACCCCACTGGGTCAGAGTGGCCAGTTTAGTTGGGATCCCGGTGCTTCTGAACCTTTAAATAGACAGTGCTTTGAATTTCATCTCCGGGATCAGGTCACATCCAAATCCACTTAACATTTCACTGGTATGGTTTTTGATGTCATCAGAGACCTTGATGAAATTACAATCCTATTAGTCACGATGGGGGAAGACAGGAGACCTTAGGTGGCTAATGTTCCATTCATAACAAGAAAGAGACGTTTAGCATTTGTAAAGGGCATTGATTTCTGATAGTTCCCTAAAGAACAAGGCTCAAGTGAAGAAATATAACCAGAAAAGGCTTGGGGGGAAAAAAAGACAGAGAAGGCAAAGTTGCACTAATCCAAACAGCTTTAACTCCGTATACTTTTTACAACTTTGCTTGAATAAAAAGAATTGTGTATTCATGTAAATGTGGGTAGGGGGAAGGGCAGTGCAGGACAGGAAGGACATGCCTTGCTCCACAGAGATTCTCTTACTTAGAAATCTGGGAAATTACACTGAGCCCTTGATTGATGCCAAAGAGGTGCCTCTAAATATAAAGGGTAAATGGAGGTTACATGGAAAGGGCTTTTAATCTGAATGATAAATTGCCAGATTCCATTATGCTTAATGAGTCTCATCAATGCATAGCTGGACTCAAGAAAATAATAAGATCCCTTTCAGAGCCTAGTATAAACAAATTAGAAGAATTAATAATAAAAATCCTGTTAATTGTATGCAGTTTTAAAAAGTTAATGAACTCAATTTTAAAAGTTTGGCTAATGTATTTTTAGCATTTAAAAGAAAAATGTCGGGTCATCAAAATGGATTCATTCTTTAGTTTCTTTTATGCAAGCATGTCCTGCATGAGACTTCAAGGATAACATTCCTTTTGGTTAACTTTTCTCCAGGGAGAGCCCTGCTTAGCAGTTCCAGGATGTGACAAAGAGTGTCGCAGGCCCTAACACGCTTAAGATGCTTACTGACCTGAAAGTAACAAATGAGATTCATTCAAGTGAATTTGCCCAGCCTCATAATATGCTTCCTACCCAAAAGGATACTACAGGAACACAGAGATTCTCAGTCACCAGGCTGGCTGGTAAAACACAAATCTTTTGATTCTTGATACAGTCCCAGGTAGCACACAAGAAACAGGATCTGAAAACATCTATGCAGGGCTCAAAATAGAAGGGATGGTCTCCCATCAGCTAAGACCCCTGAGCCTACTCAGGAGACAATTTGCTGGTTTTGCATCAACAAATATTTGTGCAATACACCATCAGTCATGGATTAGAAATCAGGCTCTCACTTCTGGCCATCAGGGTTCTTTGAAGCCATCATTTAAGAAAGAACCTCAATGCTCAAGCATATAATCAAAGCATGTGGGAGATGAGAAAAAAAGGTAGCCTCTGTTTTATAGTTAAATCCCTAGGCGAGAAGACATAATCAGACATCTGTGCTTAGTTAGATTTCCATTAAAATGAATGCCATGTGCTCCGTAATGCAATGTGAAATAACAGAACTCATGGTTTTCCAATGGCACCAAGGGGCATGGAGATTGCTGGCAATGATACCACCTCCAAAGTTAGGAACAAACCTGTTTATAATATTACAAGATAATATGTATAGTGTCTGGCACACAGTAAGCACTCAATAAATATTTCTTCAGATTTGAATGGAAGAGTGACTTCTTTTATATACAATCTGCTATATAAAGTTTGTACATCCTCTATTTTACTATAAAAATAATATATGTTCTCATGCACATCTGCTTCAACCTCTGAATCAATAAGGAATGAAAGCCAGTCTCTCCTCAAACATTTTCCCCCCACTGGGCTGCTAATGGGCTGCATCCACACCTCTGAGGGCTGTGTCTTTAGCAGGCTTCCTCCTCCTGTCACTTGTTGCTGTCTCAATCCTGTTTTGTTTTTTTTTTTAGCCTTTTTAAAATTTATTTTTATTTATTTTTTGCAGTTACTCACAAAGTCATTGAGTTTCAGGGTTTCAACAGATGTCTTTATGCAACCTTGTCCTTCACTATTCACAAACACACCATTACACTAGATTTTATAAGGGACAAAGAGTGGAATGAATCTAAAGTCTCAGTGTTTATGCAATACAGTGGAGTAAGAAACGAATGTACACACGCAAGGTTAATGATTTTAAGGCCACACGCGTGAGCAGGCCCAGAAGAACCATAATCAGAGAGGAAAGAACGTCGTGTTGCTGCTGGCAAAGGAGCTGAGATTTGACTTCATCCTGAAGGATGAGTAAGATTCATGAGTAAGATTCATGCATGGACAACTCTGGGAGGAGACAGTATCAAGAAGGTTAACTATTATGAGCAAGGATGATGAGGATGGGAAAGTATGTAGCTGGTATGGGGTCAGTGAGGAGACTGTTATGTCTGCCACAAAGGTTTCATTATGGGAACAATGAGGTAGATGATGGGCAGGCACGTGAACCCACCTTGGGGTCCTTCAAATGCCAGATTAAGGAACGAGATGTTATCCCATAGGAAAAAAGGAACTATATGGGATTTTAAGCATGGAAGAGACAGTAACAATGGTCTGCTCCCCCATTTCCTCTGACTACAGAATACTTTCTCAGAATCTCATCACTGCATGCTTGTTCCAAAACGCTTATTTCTTTTCCCCATGTCCAGGGGCTCAGCCATTAAGCCATCCAGGCGCCCTGACTACTACCTGTTATACAATGAACAAAATATTTAATCTTGATACTCCTCTTCCTTTCAACCACCCCATTTCCTTTTAAGCCCACTGCAATCACTGTAACTTAGAATTTCCTTATCTGTGACCAGTTACCACCACAGGCACCTTTTGGGTCAAATCTTCCCCTCCAATATCAGTACCTTCTTTGTAGAACTCACTTGGGCTCTGGGAAGACAACATAACAGGTTAGATCAGTGGTGCCTAGATGTCTTAGTGGTGCTGATTCTGTTGATGCAAACACCTCCCCATTAGAATGGGAAGGAAGTTGAAGAAACCTTCTGGGAAACTCAAATCAGGATCTGATGACTCATTCACTCTATCTGGATATGGGCCAATCTACCAGTCCTTGGTGGCAATCCCTCCCCTCTTAGGCAAGCCACTCTCCAAGTAAATCCTCAATGAAGATACCTCCTCAGCGCTCTTTATGGTTGCTTTCATAACCTAGTTTCAAGGATGATATAAGTTTCAAAGAGATCAGCAGTTATGTTATGATTTCAAAAATCTTTTCCTCACTCATCCCAACCTATCACACCCCCCATAAGCATCTAAAGTATCTCTAAACCATGATTGGTTTCAACTCAATGCTCCCAAATGAGGTATTCGTTCAAATGACTTAAGATTTGCTCTCTTTAAATATGTTACATTCCCCAAAACTCAAGACCTATCTGCTATTTAAAATATAATATACTGTTTACTCTTAATGTAGGGCTTAGGGGCACCAATTTCCTTCATAGCCAAAAATCTGTGTATAACTTTTGACTCTCTGAAACTTAATTACTAATACCCTACTGTTGCCCAGAAGCCTTACTATTAACATAAACAGTTGTTTAACATATATTTTATATGTTATACGTATTACATATTGTATTATACAATAAAGTAAGCTAGAGAAAAAGAATTATTATTAACAAAAGCATAAGGAAGAGAAAATACAATTACAGCACCATACCTACATTTATTGAAAAAAGTCCATGCATAAGTGGACCCATGCAGGTCAAATCTATGTTGTTAAACAGTCAACTGAAAGTTAAAAGAAAAGATTCTGGAAACAGATTATCCTGGTTTCCAGTCCTAATCCTTCTGCTTACTTTGTGTAACTTTGATTACATTATATAAACATTTCAGTCTCAATTTCCTCATCTATAAGATGAGAATGATACGGCTGTTGAGATGATTTAATATATATATATTTGTCAAAAGGCCAGCATATGGTAAATACTTTCTAATGTTAGATATTATTAGTATTCCATTGTGTTTTTATGCTTATATATTATGTGAAGGCATTTATCCAATCCTCACTCAGTGTTGAAAAAAATGGCAGAAAAAAGCTATAGATGTAGGACACCAGAGTAGAATAAAGGGATACTGTCAAGGGTCAAATGATGTACAGAAAAGATGGCGGGAGAAGAGGGAGAGTGGACACCAGACCTGGCTTGCGTCAGAATTTGAGGCATGAGTGGCCCTGCCTTGGCAAATGATTTACGTGAGCCAGATTTGCTTTCTAAGAAAAACAAGATTTTATCTGACAAAGAGGAGTACAGACAGCCTGAGAGGACATATAAGACAAGGTAAAGATCCCTTTAGATTCTCACAGGACTCTTCCTGGAGTTCACAGAAAAAATCTCTCCATTTCCTTAGAAGATAAATATTTTGGTTTTAAAATAAATTATTTTAGAAGTCACAAAATGTAGTGGTATATTTAGCAATACCAATGCAAACAATGCTCTTATTGTCAAGGGATTAAGTTAAATTAGAGGAGTAAGAATAGATGACTATAGGCACACACATGTCACATACGAATAGCCTTGAAAACACCAGCGGGAGGGGAGAGGCACATAATACTTAGGTTCAAAGACTATATAGAAACCCATTGTATGTGCTTCGTAGAAAAATAAATAAATAAGTTGCACATTCTCAAATAGCCACCCTCCTTTCAAACATAATATTCAGCCAGTAGAAAATGAAAGAGGTAAAAAGTGAAACAGAATAGTAAATAGTAATTAAGCAAACTTTGTTTCCCAACAACAAAACTCAAATTCATGAACAGAAATTTTCTTTTTTAAAGTTTTTTTAAACACACACACACACACACACACACACACACACACACACAGAATCCAAAGCAAACTCCAGGCTCTGAGTTGTGAGCACAAGGCCCAACCCTGGGCTCGAACCCACAAACCGCGGAATCATGACCTGAGCCGAAGTTGAATGCTTAACTGATTGAGCC
Organism: Lynx canadensis; assembly: GCF_007474595.2. Classification (NCBI taxonomy): domain Eukaryota; kingdom Metazoa; phylum Chordata; class Mammalia; order Carnivora; family Felidae; genus Lynx; species Lynx canadensis. Next base: position 124,264,555 of record NC_044310.1, read on the forward strand.
ACGCAGGCGTCCCCAGAAATTTTCTTCTATTTCCACTGTCTGTAACTCTCTTTTTCTTCCTCCCCATGGTACCACTGACTCACACAGTTTATTCCCCCACACACTTCATGCACAGATCTCAGTGATTAGCAAATGTGATGCCATCATTAGAAGCAAAATGAAAGAGATCTGTTTATAGAGCAAAGTGCTCTGATCCTGGACCTGCCAAATTATTAGTTTAAACAAATGACTACAAGTCCGTTGGCCTTAGTTCCCTATATGAAAGTGAGAATCCAGGTGAGATTCCTGAGGCAGGGCTGGGGACCAGTGCTTCCCAGGTGTATAATCCATGTGAACCTGAATGGCTGGCCTCTCCCACCTTACAAGGCCTGGTCTGTAAGCCTTGTAAGGCTTACAAGAGGCTGACCCACAACCATCCTCCACTTCTCCCCATCAGTCACAAACCCAGGGAGGGGATGTATGGGCTTGTTAGCAGCAAATGCGTTTCCAGCAACTCAACAGTGCTGGCTGAACTTCCTCCTCCTTTCTTTTGGGGACCTCAGTTTTCCCATTCCCACACCTCTCTATTATCAAAAAGAGTGAGCAGCATATATGCGATCTTGATCACAGATGTGGAATAAAGGAAATTAGTCTGTGAGGCAGGGTTTGTTCCTTCTCTGTATGCATCCTGTGAGGGATCAGAGAGAAGATTCCCTGGTGTCTAACACTGTTCATTCTCCATCCCAAGAAAAAGAACTTTTCTTTTCTTTCCCAAGAAAAGGAACTTCCTAGACTTTGACCTTCATATTGATTCTCCCTTCTTTTATGTTATCCACCTCCACTTAGCAATGCCTTCCCCCAGACAGCACTGAGTTGCCTTAGTGTGTAACCTGTACCCAGGCTGATGAATCACCTAGATATTCTCTCCAGTTGGGCATGCTGTTGCTAGGAAACACCAATGGGGATTTGCCTTTGATTCTCAGAGCCCTCTAGGATGGTGGCTTCCTCTTCTCCTTAGATTTAGAGAGGACAAGTCTGCTTTGCTTGGATCCAGCTACATTGCCCTGCCTGTTTCAGGAAGCAATTTCCTCCTCAACAGTAAACTCCTCTTCCAGACTTGCACCTTCATCTATAGTTATCCCCAAATTCTTTCACCAACCCATCTTTCTTAGACCCCTTCTAACCAGATAAACCCTCCTGATTCGCTTCTCCATACTTTCAAGTCTTTCTTTATTTTTTTTTTAATGTTTATTTATTTTTGAAGGAGAGAGAGACAGAGTGTGAACATGGGAGAGGTAAAGACAGAGGGAGACACAGAATCCGAAGCAGGCTCCAGGCTCTGGGCTGTCAGCACAGAGCCCAGTGCAGGGCTTGAACTCACAAACTGTGAGATCGTGACCTGAGCTGAAGTCGGACACTAAACTGACTGAGCCACCCAGCCACCCCTCAAATCTTTTTTAATTGAACATATTCTAGTTGCTATCCAATGGCTGAAAATTTCTTTCTTATTTTCTTCTTTAACATCCCCTCTCCTACCACCACCACCCAAGTCCATCCTATCTCCAGCCAACATCAGGTCACACAGATGGCAAACAAATCACAAAATAAGCATGGGACCTACTTTTCTCTGTGCTGTTGGTCTTTAGGGAAAGGAGATGCATCTCCAAATCACATTACAGTAAGACCCACACAACTGGAGAAGTAATCAGCCTCAGGAAAACACTTATTAGACTTTGTGCCTAAGACCAGATTTACTGTCTTTCCTCTGCTCATAAATACTCAGAAGACTCCTGCAATTCCATTTTGGATAGACCCCAAGCCAAAGGGCCCTCCAACAACTGGATTTCAAACTCTTCTAAGTGGGACAACCCTAAATTCATAAATTCATAAATACAGTCACTCTCCATCCCTATGCCCTTCTTACGGTATTGCCACAGCCCTGCAGGAGGTAAGGAGAAATAGTGTTTCTCTGGAAATGGTTCAAATCCCCAAGAGGATGGTTTTCAGGTGGAAAATTCTACCTGAACTGTTGGTTCCACCTGAACTGTTCCAGTTCCACTACCATATGAATTGGTAGATATTCAAAAACATACTGTTCCCATGATATTACCCTCTTTGTCATTTTAGAGCTTACCCACCCTAATTTCTCACATTCCAATATATATATATATATATGTATATTTTTTTTCTATGGTATTAGTCATGTTGTAAAAAGACAAAATTAGGCCAGGGTTGGCCAAAACTATGAAATGAGCCAGATGAAATGAATCTACTAGCATATATTTAAATATCTGGAAAAATGGATAACAACCTGAAAGACAATATTTTTCACAGTAGGCATGTAAATGAAAACACAAATGTAAAAAGGTAAATGGGTCTAATGTCTAAATGACCAGCACAAGCAGGAAAAAGAATGCTTTAGAAGATGGCCATTAAGACCAAGTCAGGGAAGTTGGCTCTCCAGGACCTAAGGCCTGGCTAGGCATTCAGGGAAGTGTGGTGATCCCCATCAAGGACTGGGCAATAAATGAAATCATGCACAGGTACAATAAGAATGAATAGAAGACATCAGAGTTTTTATTTCAACGCAAGTCTGGCACACATCATCAATAAACACAACAAACATCTGATGAGTGAATGAATGTATGAATGAATGAATGAATGAATTTATAAAGAGATAGGTTTCAGAAATAGTGAATTACCCCCATGCATTATAAAAGGTATCTCAAATTCAGTATACTCAAACCTAACAAAAATGAATAATTTATAAGACAATATAATTGGTATTACCAATTGGGAACAAATTCCAATAAATGGTGATTGACAACTGAAACTCATCATGCTCACACCCAACTAAAACCATTTGCAATATGGTATCACTATTCACCACTCACAAACCAGGAGTGTGGGTATCATCTTCAACTCTTCCTCCTCCTCTGTCTGCTAGGGTACTATGCCACCAAGTTCTCTTGGGCCTACATTCTAAATATTCTTTAACTATATCCCTTTCTCTCCAACTTCATGGCCAATGTTGTTACAGTTATGTCTTAATTGAGCTTCACCAAGACCCTTGCAAACACTTCCTGACCAGTCTGCCTGTTTCATACCCCCTCTCACCCACCCTCCAAACAGCAGCCATGGTGGTCATTCTAAAACTTAGATTTGATCGACACACCTTCCCGCTTCAAACCTTCCAGTGACTTCCCACTGTCTACAGGATCAAGTCCATAGCATTTAGGCCTCACATATCTTCCCAATCTCATCTTTTGTCATTTCCTATCTTCACCACTCCGAGGCTACAGATATGAAAGGCAGAACAGCGCTGTCATGAGCCAGTCTATAGTAGTAGCACTAGCTATTGCTGGGGATGTCTGTCTGAAATAGAGGCCAGGTTGTCACTGATATGTCCCATTCCTGTAGAGAACTTGGATTCTTTTTTGGACAAGCACACCCAACCTCACAGCTCTATAGGGAGGCCTGAAATCAATTCTGGGAACTGTTCATCTGGCAGCATGGGCAGAAATACATTAGCTATCAGACATAATGTTTAGGAGTTCCTGAGTAAAGGTATCAGGGAAATAAAACAAATTTTAAAAAAATCATACAGTGCCTCATCCTGCATTTCTGAGTCACCAAAATCTGTTCCTATACACCAGACTTTCTCACTCACCTACAACTATCCACTGGAAACTGATATATCTCTATTATTGCGTACTTTAGCTTAACTCTGCCAAACTAATAATCAAAATAGAAAATCTGCTACAAAATCCAACAGTACTATTAATTCCAAATTACCATGACTACAACTAATACTATTAATAACAGTAATGACTATTAATTCCAAAGCTTAATATAAATTATTTGAGATCAGCCAAACTTTAAAAGTAATAAGTCTGTCAGTGAATTTTTAAAAGCACACAACTTTAATAAATACAGTAGAAATGTTACAGCAACCTTCTTAAATTCTTAGTAAATGCTGCAGCAAAGCCTTTGCCACCAAGTACACTATTTAAAATTCACTAGACAAGTAGGAAATAAATTATTCCCATTATCATTCTTTACCTGGATCAAAACTGGGAGGAAAAGCAAAGGGAAAACACTCAACCGAAGTATTTCACATGAAGAACCTTGAGGTCGAACAAAGGAAGTTAGAAAACGGGGTTACAGAGCAACTTCAAAATCTACCTGGCCAGACATCCAGTGCCCCCCCCCCATTTACTCAGAAATAATTCACAGACCACCTACTATGTGCAAAGCAGTGTGAGCGTTAGACTGAAGGCAACATTCTGAGTGTTCCAAGGAGTGCATATGATGTATAAAGACAGCTGACTTAAGGGCAGATGGAAAGCAGGGCAACAACGAGGGAGGTGAGAGCTGGCCAGGATGAGTGAAGGAGTCAGCAAAGCTAAAGGCCGCAAACCAGCCTTGGTACCACAAGTCAAGTGCAAGCTCTGACCCAGGCAGGAAGCAGGACGTCGGCCTGTGCCAGTGGTTGCTTTTACAAACTGCCCTGAAAGTCAGCAATCACAGGGAAACCAACCTTGGGCAAACCCAGGGTTTCTCAGGATGTGTCGTTATATGTACCCCAGGGGGGTTTGTGGGATGCCTGCAAGCAGCTCACAGAAGAATATATTTGTATCTTAATAGCTATGTGTTTATTTCAGTGTGTATCAGAAAAGACATATAAATAAATAAAACTAACTTTTTATAATAGTTTTATGATGAGATCAACCTCATGATTTCATTAATTTTTGTGCTTCTAGTTATATCAAGAAAAAATATAAAGAACAATTGTACAGATAATATAAATAAAAAAGCTATAAGTGAATGATGGTGCCGGTCTTACATATAGAGATCAGAAAGATTATACTGAAATGACTGACGTTTGGAAAAATGGGAACTTAACCAAAGAGGGAAGGCATGTCAGTAGAACTGAAAAAATCTAATGTTACCATCAAAATGATACACTCGGAGAGGTTTTCTTCTGCTTTTCAGATCAATTTCAGACACAAACCAATCTGAATTCTTATGTAAACTTCCAAATTTTCACAGAATAACCAGTTTGGGGAATCTGAATCCAACTTCTTAGCTCCCATCTGCCAATTTTTACATCCAATTGAATAAAGTCAGACCGGAAGGGGTGTCTTCCCTCCAGAGCATACAAATCACAGCTTGGGGCTGGGGCCCCAAGAGTGGCAGGTGTAATTAACCTGGCCGACCTTCCTCCCCAGGCCTCCTCGTCCCAGCACAGGGAGAGGCCCACAGCCGGGAAAGGGTATCAGAGGAAAGCAGCGTGTGTGCCACGGAGGAAATTAATTGAAAAGAACAAAACCTCCCTCCATTCTATCTCACCCCGATTCAGAACATCTTAATTGCAGAGAGCCTAAGCTCATTAAGTGCGGCTCAACGGTTGTCAGAAGATTATCAAGTATTAAATTTAAAACCTATATAGTCTTCACGCCTCCTGATAAAAGTTTGTAAGGGTATTTTTTCAGAAGCCCTGTCTGGAATGACTGTGCAGTGGTGATTTGCTAAGGAGCTTATCCTACCAATGCGGGTGTGAGTAATTTGTTTCTAATTATTTCAATAAATGGGCTATATAAGAAATCCGAATAACAAAGTAACTTATGCCACAGAAGAATAAATCCTGGTGCTCTCAATGTCCAGATAAGTAACCATGCTATTAAGAGCTGCCTCGTAGATAATTGTAGTTTTGTATAATGATAGAACTCTATTTACATAATATGCCAAAGGTGTCTAACGCAAAATAGGGTTTACATATAACCTTGTTGAATCTGCAGAATGAATTCATATTCCACCTTGCGTTGGTCAAAAAACATTATTTCACACTCCATCGCCCTAACAAATAAATTAATAAAGCTTACCGCTATTCCTGTAAATCCCAATATGTGTATCTCTCTGGATTCAATATAACAACAACTTCTTAGTCTTGCCCTTGCATGTCCTTTGAAGCACTCAGAGAGAGAGAATTATTCTCCAGACTGCCCCACCCTGCATCTGACCTCCAGATGTATTTCACCAAACTGGATTCTGGCCAATGCTGGGGAAGAAATCTCAAGGCCAGTGATGGCCTCATCCTTTCTTGTCAAACGAAGGAGGCAAGTTACCAGGATTCTCTCCTTCTCTTCTTAAAAACCTACAAAATACCAGGTTTTATATTTCCACAGTAAAATTCTAGTAAAGCACCCCAGGCTCTTTATCTTTACGTGGTTGTCAGGGCAGGGACAGTGGCCTTCTCATTTATTCGCCTTTATAACCCTAGTGTCTGGAACACGTGGATAGATGTTCACTACCTGGCCCATAGTTGGTGCTCAATAAATATGTATAGGATAGATGAACAAGCATTATTAGTGCTGTATCCCAGATATGAAGAAACGATCCATTGTGATATCAGGACAGCTCAAAGGTCTGTAAAATTCATGAGGCCTGTATTTACCAGGCATCTCAAACCTGTCTCTGTGTAAGGTATTTTGTAAGACATAAAATAATAAACATTGCGATTTACAGTCAGATCGAGGGAACCAGCTGAACACAACCAAAACCCTGGCAAGCAAACGGTTTATGCACTTATTTGGAAATATGTTTCAATATTATAAGTGTCAAAAAGCCAAGAACAGAAATATGGAAGAGAAAGGAGAGAGGAAATCTCACTTTGGGCTCCTTTGAATCTCATCCTGCGGGACTTAAAACCTAATTCCCACTTTTAGAAAGGAAAAAACCTATGTTTGTTTTTCCCTCTAAAATCTTTATCTGTTGTTTATGCTGTTGTTTATGTTTATATAGACAGACAGACAAGATTTACACAAGCACAGGAAAAGTCCAAACTGTTCACACTGATTAATGATGTTATTAAACTGAGGGCTAGGACTTGGAGAGGGTACTATTTCACCTTCTATTTTATGTATTTCTGCATTGTCGGAATTTCTAACAATGAGTAAGTATCATTTTTTATAGTTAAACAAAACAATTACAAATTTAAAAAGAAAACTACAATTAAGTAACTACATTTTATGGTACATATTGAGCATTCTAGGAGCTCAATAAAACATTAATTGTCCAGAATGCAATTAACCAAAGACCTCAATCAACTGGTATTTTTTACTGCATTATACTCTTAGGAAAAAGAAGCAAGTCTTATAATTCATACCGAGAATTTAGGGAGCAGTACTGTGTGTCAAAAGAAATCAGTTTGAGGGTATGGCTAACTACCAAACATTCAGTTCCTCTAACTTATCTACCTCCACCTTTGTATGCAATTATGAGTGCTGTTTAGACATTTGCTATTCTTTTTTTTTTTTTTTTTAACGTTTATTTATTTTTTTTGGGACAGAGAGAGACAGCGCATGAACGGGGGAGGGGCAGAGAGAGAGGGAGACACAGAATCGGAAACAGGCTCCAGGCTCCGAGCCATCAGCCCAGAGCCTGACGCGGGGCTCGAACTCACGGACCGCGAGATCGTGACCTGGCTGAAGTCGGACGCTTAACCGACTGCGCCACCCAGGCGCCCCTAGACATTTGCTATTCTATGTGTGGCCTCGGACAAGCAGTCTGTCTGAATCTCTGGCCCCACTGAATCAGAAACTCTGGGGGTAGACTCCAGGAATCTGAATTTTAACAAAATCCCCAGCTCATAGATATGTACATGAATGTTGACAAGCACCAGTACAGAATATTAACCCTGAGTTGCTTCATGATTCTCAATCCACAAAGAAGGACATATTCATTTCCATTATATTGTCCTTTTAAAAACAGAAAAGGAGGCATTTTATATTTTCTGCAGGAACACTAAACAGTATTAACCGATAAACAAAATGAACTAGACACATAGTTATCCCTCTCTTATTATTCCACAAAATTGTTGGAAATGACATTAGAACTTAACACAATAAAAGATAGTGGAACACTCCTGTTCCAAAACCACTCTGTGAAAAGTACAATCCTGCAATTACTTTCTTAACCACTAAACAGTGCTCATGCATTGTCAGGACAAACAAATACCAGATCCCAGAACTGGGACAACAAGGCATGGCACTTAACATGATACCATTCCCCATTCCACGCCAATGACAGACATTACCAATCAATCATGGCACTTTATCCTTCCAGCCATGATGGTGCATCAGAATCCCCAACAGAGTACCATAGTTAACCATGGCCCATGAATCAATATTGGCATTTATGAGGAAATATTTATCTATATTTAAAAATTGCTAGAAATGATAATAGCCTGATTAAGGAATGGTAAATGAAGGATCTGTAATTTAAGGTCCCCCTGTGTAAACAAACCAAATGAGATTACAAAATGGCCAAAGATTATCCTCTGTATCTAAAACATACTTATCTTCATTCTCCAAACTGTTTGATTACAGAAGATAAAGATTAGAAATTAGAATCAATGATATTCTAGACCCAGAAGGACTCTTAGAGACCATCTAGCTCAGCTGTTTCCATTACACAGGAGGAAATATTGACCTAGAGAAATCACACTGGCCAAGTCACACAGCTAGTTATGGCAGAGTCCAACTGGGAATCGTTCTGTCTAACCAAGAATTCTCCCACTGTATCAAAGAGTTCCAAAAACCACAAGAGCCACTGGTAGGATGAACTGGGCATAATATGCATACAGATTTGGAGATAGAGGACAATATCATCCTCTAGTCTAGGGATGAACCAAATTCATGTAATGGTACACTGTTCTTGGTAGTACAAGCCCATCCTCAGCCATCAGGTGGAGTAGAGATAAGCTACAAAATGGCAAGATCCACCAGGGGGCACTGCACAGCTACTTCTGGAAGTCTTGTAGGAAAGGGCACCAGGAAGGAATTTCACAGGTCAGCTTTGAGGCTATATTTGCAGAACATCTGTTCTTAGGTCTCCCAACGATACTCAGACTAAAGACGTCCAAAACAAACTCATGGTTGGCACTGTGTACCTGTGCCAAAGCAGCAACAACAAACCTAGTCCCACTCTTCCAGGTAGTTCTCTCTCAAAGAAACCACTATTTATACAGTTATGCCTGATGGAAGACTAGGGGTCGTTCCTGGTTCCTCCCTTTCCCCAACCTAAATCCAATCAACAACACCATAAATTTTATCCCTAGATATTTTGGGAATTAGACCCTTCTATGTCCCCCATTACTTGGGTATCCTTGAATGCTGCCTTCTCTTGCCTAAAATTCCACAGCAGCTCATTAGCTGGTCTTCTCTTACTTACTATGCTCTTCTCCCCAGTCTGTTCACCATTTAATGGCCAGAGTGATTTTTTCAAATCAAAATTCTGTGTCACTCTCCTCCACTTAAAACCATTCAATACCTTCTCATAGGTTTTAAGAAGACGCTCAAGTCTTTACAGAATCTGACCCCCTCCATCTCTCTTGCCTTGCCCCTAAATTTTCCCCCAACCTTCTGCACTCCAATACACTGGTCTCTCAGTTTCCTGGCTCTTCATTACTTCTTTTACCACAGGGTCTTTATACATGCTACCTCCTCTTTATTTTCCATCCTTCACACATCAGTTCCAGGCTCACTTCCTCAAAGAAACCTTTTTAGACTCCCCAGTGTAGGTCACTCCTCTACAATATATTCTCATGGGTAAGTATTTGTTTCCTTGGGAGGACTTACATGAGTTTACAATTATATATTCATTAGTCTCCTCACCCACCAACCTGTTCTCAGTTGTCTGCAGACTCCATGAAAACAGATCCATTCTGCTCACTGTTTCATCCTCAGTGTCTAATCAGACACTGACACATAGTAGACATCCAGCAAATACTGAGTGAATGAATGAATGAGTGAAGGCTTGGTGTTTTAGCTCATACTACTGCTCATGAAGCAACCAATAATCATTTGCAGCTTCCAGGCATGTATGAGGGTCAGGAATTCTAGGATTTCTGAGGAAAAACAGCTTCTTAGCTATATCAGTCATTCATAAAGCTTATCATCATAATTCTTCTGCAAATGGCCTGTGCCTGAGAGCGGTATCTATCCTAAGCTCCAAGAGAAGCCATTTCTCTGGGTTCAGACATCACTGCCATGACATCTTATATCCTGTCATCTCAGACTGATTCTCCCTTTCAGGTATCAGCCTCACAATGTGAGGCAGAAATGCCAAGTATGTAAGCACCCTAGTCTCATGCATGGGATAACGATGAACCTGAGAACTGTCAGCAAAAGAACATACCAGGGTGCAGATCCTAATGCTCTGGTACTTGTGAGAGACTCATCATGGAAGGTCAACAGAGAACACAAGGTGTTCCTGCTCTATACCATAGTCTTAAGGCAGTTTCTAATATTCAAAACTGATAATTAACTATACTGAGTAATCCACATATTTCTGAAGTATGCCACAGCCAAGTGGACCAAAGTGTTTTCCAGAGAGTCGAAACAATTGGAATGTATGCTTTTGCGCTTGCTCATACATTCATGTGGCTCTCTCTCTCTCTCCCAACCCCACTGACCCTCACGTTCACTTGCTCAGGTTCCCTCTCTCTCTCTCTCTCTCTCTCTCTGTGTGTGTGTGTGTGTTCTTATTTTCCAAATAACTCTAATGTTGAACAATGAACTAAATATGTATCATACAAAATTACTTTTCTTTTACAGAGAACGTCTAGGGACTTGTTCTGCAACAAGAGAATCTTGAAACTGTAATTAACGTTCGGTTAATTCAGTTAACAAGCTGAATTACGGTACGGCTTTCAGGTCACCTAAATTATGCTTTGATTAGAACAGTTCCCCTATTTGGAAAATACTGGAAGCATCTCAATCAAATCCTCAGCAAAGATACCTTCAACCTTATCTCCAACAAATTCCCTCACTAAGAATGGTAGCTACTGTTCACATGGTGACACTTGTCTATTACTAAAAATATGAAAAGAAATTAGGTGCCCTGTGTGCAATTCCTGGCAACCTGGCCCCCTGCTGTCAATCCCTGCATCTGTACACACACCTGTACACATACCAATATCTTATAGGAAAAGACCATGTTTGGTACCCTTCAGGACCCACGATGGGGAAGACTGCTTCCAATGGCTTCTACTTTACAACTGGAGACTAATTTAGTCCCTGGAAATGTTGTGGGTTCTAGTCAGTCATGACTAGGTCCTTGACTTTCTGGTTTAAAGTACCTATTATATGCATATCAAAGAGGACATAAAGCTACATCTACATGGCCTGATGCATCGAGGAACATGGGCCTATTTCCATACTAGTTCCTCCTTTTAATCCAGCTCCCCAGTTTTCCTCAAAATCTTTGCCTTCTTTCTTATGGAATATGTTCTTTCTAATTGTAATTTTCTCATTTTCCAAAACTACAACACTCCTTGTTTTTTTCTTGGTTACTTTTCCATTTCCCAGTCAGGACTTCCATCTCCTCCTTGCCCTTCCCAAATGACTTATTTCCTCTAAAGCATTAGTTCTACACGCTGGCTGCATGTCGGAGTCACTTATAGATGTAAAAATACACACACACGTGCATGCACCTATGTCTAAGCCCCACACCAGAACAATTAGGTCAGTACTCTGGGGAATGAAGTGTGGTCACTGATAATTTTATAGGCCTTTCAGTGATTCCACTCAAATACTCAGGGGTGAAAACCTCTACCTTACAATTTGTTTACCTAATTATACCTTTTAATTTTCATTCACATACTAAGAACTTATTTATCAATAATTTATTCATTTTTGCTTATTGAAAACTCCATAGGTATCATTTTGTTAGACACTGAAAATGGCTAGATATATAGATGTATCCCTCTTTGATGTTGATGTTCTGAATACTTCTATCCTCAGTCTCCATGTTCTTCTTACCTGTACTCCCTACTCCTCACCTGTGAGAGCTCTCTGCCTTTATCATGATGCCAACTACCTTCTACTTCCTGAGAGCTCTAAATATTTAGTCCAGACACTCACCCTGATATTCAGACTAGGATATCTAACTGCATATTGGACCTGTTGATTTGAGTGACCTATGGACAAGTCAAATTCAGCATGTCAAGAAAAGGTTCTGACTTCCCCCTGAACTCACTCTTCTTCCTACATCCTCTTAGTTGGTGTTCCCATCATCCAAATTTAAACCTGAGAGTCTTGCTTCCTGTCCCTCTCTCCTGCACTCCCACCCCTCACATAACTTTGGTGTTGTCTCCAAAACATTGTGTTCATCCACACTGTCAGTGCCCAATGCCCTAATTCTGGCTACTGATGGGTATCCCTGCCCATATTTTGCTAGCTACAGTCCCATCTTCAGCAGAATCACCAGAGTAAGTAGTCTAAAGGGAAAATTGACTCATGCCACTGGTTTTCCTTCATTCCTAAGTAAAATGTAAGGTCCTTAACCTGGCATACAATGGCCTCCAAGATCTGATCCTACACAACTCTCCAGCCACTACTAGCATGGATTACTAACCCACAATTAAGGCTATTACAACACAAAATGGTGTACAGCTTCCATTTTTCAGCAGGGATCTTTCTCACTCCCACCCCCAACATTCCATTCAGTCACCTCAGTATGCAAAATTCAGCACCACCTACCCCTACACTCTTTGGTTAATTATATTGCCCTTATATTAAGTGCATATCTCAAACAATATGCCACTATTTTTTTAATGGTATAATAACCTATCTTTGTTTCGATCTGCCCAGTTACACGGTGAACTCCGTAACTACAGTAACTACAACTGTATTATTACTGTTTTTGTTATTTTTTCTTTATATTTTCAAAATGTAGCATAATGGCTAGTATGTCTCAAGTACTCAGTAGCTACTTATGAAATGAATGAAAACTTCCCACCCTTAAGAAGCTTAAAATTTTTTAAAATATTATTTTAACTTTTATGTTCATTTATCAAATTTCAGACATAGTTTCTTTGCTCTCTAACTTTAAAAATGTACCCCCAAAGCCCATTACGCTCAAATACAAATAAGACCATTTAAATCTACCTCACTATAATTTTCCAGGAATATAGAGGGATCATATATACTACTAAATTATACGATTGATGTAAAATGACACTCTTGGGAAGCAACAGAGCTTAAAACTGCCTTGGTGCTTCTTATAATTTAAATGTTTTGCAGAAAAAGTTCCCAGCAGAGGATGGAGTCTACAGTCATCTCCATATGGAAACCAAGTTACACAATCAGACAAATATTGAGGCTGGTCAGCCAAATTGAGTGATATTGACTGACCTGGTCCCGCATTCAAGTCAATGAGTGCTTTTTGCAAACTAGACTTTTGGATGGTATACCAAATATGTGAATGAGTAGAGTAGAGCTTTCCTGAGGAGGAATTACAAATAGGCTTATTTTATTAGTGATTCAAGCCCTGAGTAATAAACTCAGTTTGACCCTGTCAAAATCCTACATCTAGCAGCATTTTGAGAATTTGTTGGTTCCACTGCTTCATTCCAAGTTGTTTGTAGTTTAGTTGAGCACACGGAAGCTTTCAGTTATCAAAAATGTGCTTAAATATGCACATTATTTCACATTCATCTGCACCTGCTAGCAGTCATCACCAGAGGCCCAGGAATATTCAGGGAACCACTGAACTGTGAGCAATAGTTAATAAAAAATTCCTGCAGTTTTAATTACAAACAAAAACCAAGCATGTTTCGACTCTATAAAATGGATCTGGAGTATCCAGGGAGCTGCTGCTGTTTATAACCACACATAAATTATATTCATCTTTCACATTGAGTTAGCGCAGCATCACAGATACACGGATAGATAAAGCCAGCAGGATTCAGTATCATAAAAATATTAGTTCTACCACCTGTTTCAGGAATTTTCTGGAACAAATAGAAACTAACAGACAATTTACTCATCTTTCCTTTCATGGGGATTTTTTTTTAAGTCATCTTCCTATCCATGGAACTAAACAAAGGACTACTAAGAACCTTGATGCTATAAATATTGAGAAGTAAAATTTCTGTGCATTATCCAAAAATCATTAAGGGTAGGAAGAAACCAAGAAGTAAGCCAAACATCACAGATTATCCTTCCTTTTGAGCTCGGACTACCGAGAATCATGGTGAAAGATGTCTGAGATTCTTATCAGGGCTTTAGGTCTCCATTTGCTTATTCCTTCATTTATCATGTATTTGTGACCAGGTCTTGTACTGGGCACTCAGCACACAAAGGCAAGTTAGAAAGGTCTCTGCCTTCTTTGCAGAGATGCCCTCTGTATAATGGGTGATTCACACAAGCAATCACACAATTGGGTAAATGTGAGGATGAAGACATGCCTCTTTTACTCACGTTTTCAACAAATATTTGGACTTGAGTTTTAGAATTCAGACACTGCATGAGGCACTAGTGAACTAAATCCAGTGCTTGCCTGTGAATCGTTTATGAAAGGTGTTCACACAGTAAATACACAATTACAAAATAGTGAGATTGGGCCAGGGTAGGCCAAGTACACGGGAACATCTGTCAAGGTCCCCCAGTTCAGACACAGGGGTCAGGGAAATTCTGAGAAATGGAGCATCCAAGACAAGAGCTAAGAATGGACATGCACTAGTCTGATGGAGGAGGTGGTGGGTGTGGGGATGAGGGCAACAGGGAGAGGGAGCTGCATGTCAAGGGACCTCAATGCCAGAAGAACGTATGCACTGTAATGATTTAAAGACTAAAGTTGGGATTATAGTACTTACGCCAAAGAGTTTTTGTATGGCAAAAGGAACATGAGATATTACAATTCCTTAATATAAGATTTGTAAATGATTATTCAAACCTGGCAAGGGAATCCAATAAATAAGAATCTGGGGGGAGGAAGCTCAGAAAACACATAACAAAATTAGATCACATAAGGGGAAAGGCAACTCGATTCATCAAAAACGTCACCAGAAAGGTGTGAGGAGAAAGCAGACCAAAAAATTATGAATCGTCAGCCCCAAAGTTAAGCCCAGGAAGATAGGATCAAAGCTTTAAATCACATGTGAAAACGCCTAACCCAGAGCCTGGGACAGAAATATTTAAAAGGTAGATTTATTTACCTGGTCTTGAGATAATAGGAGGCACCATTCCTACTATTCCGCTTGAAATGCTAAATGAGAGAAATGAATACTTAGCGGTATGCCTGCCGATATGTTGGCTGCTATTGGTCACTGCTGTTGGTACTGTTACTATCAGCTATGAAAAACCAGTTAATAATTTAGACAGTGTATTAGTTCAGCTAGGAAGGGCATTTCTTACTTCAGGAACCAACAGTTCAGGCTCAAATATTAAAGCTTTTGAAAGGGATGTGGAGGGTACCCAGGCTGGGGTGTGAAGAGCATGCTCTGTCCTCCTGAGAGAGATGGATGAACTGGAAGAATTATGTAACTAACTCAAGGTCGACCACAAACTTTTATTCACAGAAACACCCTTCAACACTATGAGGAGGACCCTTCCGTTCATATAGATATAGTAGCTGGGGCTGAATATTACCTTGAAAATACCCAAGCCTTGTTTGGGTCAGAACAGATAAGATCAATAAGCCCTTTGCATTGAATGGTATTGATTACCGTTTGGCCTTGTGGTTAACATGCAGGAGAGAGACTGAGCATCTAGTCATTATTTAAGTTGTGTGTATAAATATTTCAAGGAGATTCAAAGAATTATCAGATCATTGTGTAGTCACTTCTGTTAGTTTCCAGGAAAAGAATCCTGTGTTCATCCACACATCTTCTATTCTCCTTAAGACCCAAACTGCCACATACATAACAAAGATAAATTATCCCCTACTCAGCACACCATTTTCCTAAGCCTACCCCCTCCCCGTTTTCTTTCTCTTTCACCTTTCCCATTCATTGGCTGTGAGTGTATCATGGAGGAATAACTGAATTACCAAGACATGCGAAATCCAACAGACAGGGCCAGCGAGGTCGGCAAGCTGAGGAAGGTTGTAAATATCCAAGTTGGAGTTTAATCAAAGTACATAAAGTTCAGTGAACTTTGTCTATTCCAGTAAAAGGGAGAAACAAAATTATTAGGCATAAAGTGAAACCCCAGCTAAATGAACAACATCATAAGGGCTTTTTCAGTTTTTCAGGCGCTTGCATTTACCTGGCCTTAAGCTCTCCCCGCTGAGCTAAGCCAAGCTGGTTTTCACTGAATAAGATTTGCTTATCCCAGGCTGATGATTTCCTTTTCCAAACCCACAGTGGAGCCCAAATGCATCTCACATTGTATGCAGACACCCAACATGGGTTTCAGGATATTTATCCTTGGCTTCTAAAAGCATGTGAGTTAAGATACACGGTGTATTAGCTTGCTAGAATGGCAGAAACAAAGTACTACAAACTAGTGGCTTAAACAACAGAAAGTACTTTCTCACAGTTGTGGAGGTCAGAAGTCAGAGATCAAGGTGTGGGCAGCACTAGTCCCCTCTGAGGGCTGTGGGGGAGACTGTGTCCCATGTCTTTCTCCCAGCTTGCAGTGGTTTGCTGACATCTTTGGCATTCTTTGGCCTATAGATGCATTACCACATCTCTGCCTTTATCTTCACATGGAGTTCTCCCTGTGTGTGTCTGTCCACATTCCTCTTTTTTTTTTTTTTATAAGGACACCACTCATACTGGATTAGGGCCCATCCTAATGACCTCATTTTAAATTGACTGCTTGTGTAAGACCCTGTTTCCACACAAGGTCACATTCTAGAGTACTGAGAGTTATAACTTCAATCTAATGGAAGTAAGTAGAAATTCTTTTAAATACTATGAATTTTTAGGGGACTATCCAATCCATAACACACAGTAACATCTTTACCATTATCATTATTCAGCTGAGTCTAATAATGGGAAAGACACAGGCTTGTAGTTAAAAGGACTTAGCTTGAAATTCTGCCCTGTCACATGCTCTGAGCTTCCCTACCACGTGAGACAGAGAGAAAATCCCTATCATGCAAGAATAATGTGAAGAAGAAGCAGGGAAAGCAACTTCTATAAAGAAGTAATGACAAACCTTGCACATTACAGATCACTGACAACCGTTTACACCCAGCTAAAATAACCTGCCAAGTCAGACCACTCTTTGAATAAAATAAACATAAGACAACAAAATCAAACTTATTTACTTCCTCGTGAAAAATGAAACCTCTTAAAAATAGTTTCAAAAAAAAATCTCTCAACTCTCTTTGTTTACCTCTGAGACTCCAAATACCCCTTTTTCCTATAATAAAGGTTTTTATTTATGGTGGTTCACCCAACTGTATAGAAAGCAATCCAAAGTAATCCTTTCTGTTTGCCTTTTTATATTTGAGTTTTTCTGATTCTTTGATTACAAACTCTTGGAATGGAAGAACAGTGTATTCAGTGATATATGAAAACATGTCCCAAAGATAGTCTTTTTATTGACTACCTTCTCTATGTAATTCAATGGGAATTTAGTGAAATTGTTAAGGGCACCTCTGTTTTTAAGTGCACTGTCTACTGGGGTATTATTGTTGCCTCTGTTAGGCAGAAGCCAGACATGAGCAGTGAAAGGAATGCCCTGAGGTAGAGTCCCATGTCCTTGAAGGGGAATGATAGAGACCCGAGCTGGAGGCAGGCAGGGTGATGAATAAACTACATATCAAAGACGTGGGGGTACAACATCCTGACCTGTGGCTGACAGATCAAGAGCCACAGGTGCAGAACACGTGCTCTTCTCTTCCACCTGTCAGGTATCCCCTAAACTCATTATAATGAATTTTCATGGCAGGTACAGCAACCCCATGGAGAAAGGCTACCTTGACCTGACAGTTCTGATACAAACCTGATACAAAAACTCCCCCTCGCAACCTGTGGGAGGAGGCCCCCAAATGATTGGAAGCAGCCTCCATTAGAGACTACCCCACTCTTCGTAGCTCTGGGCTGATGGCTCAGAGCCTGGAGCCTGTTTCCAATTCTGTGTCTCCCTCTCTCTCTGCCCCTCCCCCGTTCATGCTCTGTCTCTCTCTGTCCCACAAATAAATAAACGTTGAAAAAAAAATTTAAAAAAAAAAAAAAAAAGAGACTACCCCACTCTTCGTTATAGCTCCTCCCAACCCAGAAAGACCCAGCCAATTCCAAAACAAGCTAGGGGCTGGTTCCACCTAGGAACCTCCTCCTCTATCCCACCTTGAGAGTGTACTTTTGCTTTAATAAACTGCTTTGTGCTTGCCATTTCCTTCTATCTCTATTCTGAGCATGGAACCCCACATAAATCTTCTCATGGGGAATCCAAGGACCCAGACCTCCATTCATACAATGCATACTCTCCCACTGGTAACACCTCTATCCTTATTATCTAAATCTGCTTACAGAAAAACCATTGGTGCATTTCTGGGGATTAAGTAATAAAGTGCCCTGGGGCTGCTGGGTAATATCAGGCAGGTTGTAGACTGCACAAGAGTGCCTCAACATAACCACTGTCAATTTTTATATTTATTATGACAATTCTCTAGCAGATAGTTGCAAAATCTTGTTCTACTATAAATGTGTAAATTATAAAAAATTTGTAATCTGTACAACAAGGGATGATTTCTAAAATTTGTATAAGGCAATGCCTGGGCTAACTTTGTCCTTACTGCTGGTAATGCTTCCATGTAACTCTTTCAGGCTATTCTCAGGCAAGAAGATTGAAGCCAGAGGAAAAGAGCCCGGTGCCATCTTTAGCACCAGTCATCGTGAGGAACTGAACTGGAGAGAATCTTCTGAAGAGTCCCGTATCAGGGTCGGCTTCCACCTTAATGTCAGCTGCTGGAGGACAATTTTAGTCAGGAGGGTGTCCTGCGGGAGCGGTGAGTCTGCTGCCCATCAATGATGCTCACCAGAGAGATGAAGGAGCTAAAATATGAAGTTCTTTTTGGCAAATTTTCCACTTTTTGGTCCCCACAGAGCAGCAGAAATCTGATCCCTGCAGAACTGACAACTGTCTTCACAACTGAACTTTCTGAGAAACAACTGATGGAAGGTAGCATGTGGTAGAAATCTGGCATACTGGTATGTGATAAAGACCTTGATTTGGTACATTTTAACATATCAAAGGGAGATTTTTTTTTAATTTATTTTTTGTTTGTTTGAGAGAGAAGGGGTTGTGGGCAGAAGGGCACAGAGGGAGAAGCAGGCTCCATGCTCTGCGTGGAGCCCAGCACAGGGCTCAGTCCCACAACCCCAGGACCATGACCTGGGCCAAAATCAAGAATCAGACACTCAACCGAGTGGGCCACCAAGGCACCCCAAAGGAAGAGTTTTTTATTGTCTCAGTACAAAATAGCAATCTGACCAATTAGGTCAATCGATGGAATCACTCTGAACCATATATTCTAAAACTTAATGAGCATAAGAAGTAGAAGAGGGGCACCCGGGTGGCTCAGTCAGTTAAGCGTCTGACTTCGGCTCATCTCATGGTTCGTGAGTTCAAGCCCTGCATTGGGCTCTGTGCTGACAGCTCAGAGTCTGGAGCCTGCTTCAGATTCTGTGTCTCCCTCTCTCTCTGTTCCTGTCCTGCTTGCACTCTGTCTCTCCAAAAGCGAATAAATGTTAAAGAAAAAATATATTAAAAGGAATTTAAAAAAGAAGTAGAAGAAAAAGAGTTTGTTTTAAACAAATGCATACTGTAGGTGCAGAGTATAAAAAAGTCACAATAATAAATTTGCAGGGGTGGATAGCAAAATCATCTGATATATCAACACCGACGTAATTGGAGAAAAATGTGTGGGAGTGATTGAGAGCAAAGCACAGTGCATGGAGGTTTGTGAAAAGCAGAATGGAGAGAGGGAAGCCCCTCAAGCTTAACAACTCCCCCAGCAGGAGCAGTGCAGAACACCATGGGGCAGATGGGAGGGAACAAGTTTTAAACACCTGATTCACAGTCAGCCAATAAAAAACATCGGGAGGCACAGTGTGAGAATGTATAACATGGAGTTGGGCTGGCAACTGCCATCACAGGTAATGGTGTCAAAAGTCACATAAACCAAGATTCTGCTACAGAGGCCACTTTTCAAAGTGTAATGAAGAAAACGAAAAATTTGAGAAAGAAGGAGCCAAGTAGATATAAAGAAACAGACACAGACAATCAGAGGAGTATTAACACAGAGACCACCTTCCAGCTAACTGAGCGCTTCCTGAATCCCAGGGTCAATTCCTGCCAAGTGCATTTCCTTCCAGAGGGAGCCCCAGAGCCTGGCCACAAAATGCCCTCACTCTTTATTCCAGCTAGCCTCAGTGAGTTTATGCTCCTTATAATCACAGCTTTGTAACAAGAACTCCAGGAATGCCAGGCACAGGAGGATAAAGTCTGAGGGGGGCAGTGAAGGACAGTTCAAGGGGAGATGTCCCTGTGGGAGAAGGAGAGAACCAGGTTATGGTTTCTGCAGCCAGAAAAGATCCAGGGTTTTTACTGCACAGTTAAAGAATGACTCATTGGCCCTAAGATTAAAAGACCAGTTATCATTATGGAGCCAGAGGAAGGGTGGGGGGGAGGTGATGGAGGGGCAGTAAGCAGCAGAGAGAGGAGAGCTCTCTTAAGATTATGCACATATTCATAGCAAGAATTCAAACTGGGGAAGTCTACTTCAGGATGTTTTTTTTCAGCATTTTATATGAGGTTTTAATGCCTCCCCAACATTTCCAATGAAGAGAAATCCCCTTCAATAAGAACACTTTCTGCAGATTATTAAAAGGGACAGTGTGAAAACTTCACTAATATTTAGAAATATATGTAGGAGAACTAACTTGATTCCCTCATCACATTTTCAAGTAACTGGTGTGGGCTCCATTTCTGACCACATAGCACAGTACAGATAGACTTTTGTGTATCAAAATTAATGAAAAAAGCGGGGATTTAGGGATCTCAGTAGTTCTCCCAATTTAAATACGCTTAAGTAACTGTGAAAACCGGTCAGTTTACACATAAAGTCATGCCAATTTAAAACAGAAAAGTTCCATTGATATTGACCACATTTTTGGCTCCTATTAAATTGCTACATAAATATATAAAGCAGGTCTGTAATACTATATGTCTGCAAAAACATATTTTTGGCAAACAGAAGTCTTTCCATTTTTAATTTCAATCTTCCTTACTCAGTATTCTTAAATATTTCTAAATTACTTTTGGTTTTAAGTATCTTCTCTGCCCTCCACTCCCCCTCCACCCCATCACCCTTTTTCCATCTTGAATTTATTCATCCTTTTCTTTTACGGAGTCATGCATAAAATAGTTTGATATTCATGCAGATTGTAATTTCCGGTCTCTCAAAATCCAGCTTCCAGTTGTCAGTGGAGGAATATTTGAAGTGTGATGGTATGGGACAATGGTTAGAGTGGGTTGAATTGTGGTCCCCCCAAAAATACACCCATATCTGAACCCCTGGAATCTGTGAATGTGATCTCCTTTGGAGAAAGAGTCTTTGTGGATATAGTTAGGTTAAGGATCTCCAGATGTGATCATCCCATATGATGTGGAGGGCCATAAATCTAAAGGCAAACATCATAATAAGAGATACTCAGAAGACAGATACAGAGAGAAGAGAAGGGAGAAGGAGACCAGATGAAGAAGAAGGCAGAGACTGGAGGATAGCAGCCATCAGCCAAAGAAGGGCCAGAGCCACGAGAACTTCAAGGGGCAAGGAAGGAGTCTCCCTGTGGCCTTCAGAGGGAGGGGACCTTTGTTGATTTCAGGTGTCTGGCCTCCAGAATTGCAAGGCCAAAATTTGTGTCATTTTAAGCCAAATGTACAGCAGCTCCAGGAAACTAATATAACGATTAAATGAGATCTCTTTATTTTTCATTTGCTTTTCATTAAACTTGTGAATCATACAAAATGCTGATATTTTTGCCAATATAACCCCTAGAATTATTAAAAATAAGTATATTGGAATAAAACATTAATAAAATCAGAAGCCAAGATAAAGTTTATTTCTGAGTGCTGTTTAGTTTAAAAAAATCACAAAATGGTGTTGTTTTTTTTAATTTTTTTTTCAACGTTTATTTATTTTTGGGACAGAGAGAGACAGAGCATGAACAGGGGAGGGACAGAGAGAGAGGGAGACACAGAATCGATAACAGGCTCCAGGCTCCAAGCCATCAGCCCAGAGCCTGACGGGGGCTTGAACTCACGGACCGCGAGATCGTGACCTGGCTGAAGTCAGACGCTTAACCGACTGCGCCACCCAGGCGCCCCACAAAATGGTTTTAAACGGCAATGGTGTTTACATATTTATGCACTTTCTGGCTTAATGTTGTCAGCTGCCACAACAATTGAATGAAAGCTATAACCCATAAGAAAAGACCCAACTCCCTCTAGTTTTAATATATTCTGCAAAATAAGAGCTGAATGAAGCCAGTAGAAAGTACAACATTAATGAGAGCCATGCTTTTGGTATCAGAATTAATATGTAGTTCAACTGAATTCCTACTATGTGTCAGGCACTGTGCTGGGAGGAGAAAGAGGTCTTATCTCTCTATTAAAGTGCATTTACTCTACTATGGGGATAGGTATATAAGTAAATTGGCTAATTTCTAAATTAATTAAATTCAGAATACAATGCCTGGGAGTTTTAGGAGATATCTCACCTTCAGTGCATTATCTAGTGATTCTGAGTCATTCTGTAATTTAAGACTAAAAATTAAACTCAAAATAACTGGTTTCAACATAATCCATATTGACAAAATCTGTAAAACATATTCAGAGATTAAAACATCTGACATATTAAAATTGGGCAACCCCGGTAGAATACTGCATGTATATTAAAATACATATTTGAAATTGGTTTGGGGTTATTTGACTAATAACAATCCCATTAGTTAATTTAGGGCTATGTACACATCCTATGGCAATACAGTTAGCAATTTAAATACAAAGTAGCCCTGTTCAAAGTTAAGAGATTTAAATGTCTACAGAGAACAACTGGCCATATATATTATAGCATATTCTGCAATTGTTGAAAATAATGTCTATGAATATATTTTAATCACAGAAAATAATTATGAAATAATTCTATCACATTAAGTGATAGAATCAGAATACCTAGCTGCATCATGACCTCAACCAGGTAAAAATATGCATAGTAATTATCCCTGGGAGTTTATATTATGTGTGGTCCTGGTAGTACCCAGAACAATTCTGGACAGATTGTTAAATAGTATTACACAATCAATTGTTGAATATCTACTCATCGTTTCCACAATGATGATTTTAGCATTTTTTAAACAAAGAAAATGATAGTTCTATCCTCATTTGAACTAATAGGACCATGTTTTCAAGGAACCTAAAAGAAATGCTAATTTACAGATAATTCCCCAAATCTGTGCCACAAATAAGGCCAAAACACCAGAACTATCCATGCTATCGTGTTCACTAACGCATGATACGTCACTATTAGAGTTGCAATCCATTGTCTCCCAGTAAAATGCAAATATCACCAGGGGGACCTCTGATCTGGAAGGTGACACCCCTTGGCCTGTTGCATCCCATAGAGGAGACTTCCAGCTTTTGTGATCCAGGCACATCATAAACTTTGGTATACATCTGCTGACATAGCTGCCTAATGAGAGGAAAGGCAGTTAGTGTGGTTATGTATATGGGGCACTTGGTAAGATAACAGTGAACCAAAGGAATCTGGAATGTGAGCTAAGTGCAGGTGTAGAGCAGGAATAAGTTCCAGACTTTTTTGCAGGAGGAGATAGGCCAGAACGAGGAGAATTTAGAAGTGGGACTAAGACAGAAAGACAGAAGAACAGGAAAATTTTTATTAGTAAGTCACAATTAAAATGGGGGAGGGTAACTAAGTGGTAAAGGCATCAGCCAGGCCAAATGAGAAGTAACAGCAGGCATTTCTCATAGAAGAGATAGCACAGCTCTGAAGGTCTGGGTTAGCATTTCTTTGGTTAGACTCATGGTAACTGGTGTGTTCCCTCCACCCTGATTTTCAAGTCAGAGTTCTACCTGGGCTCTTATGGAAACCTCTTCCTTGCTTTTCACCTTCACTGGCTTCCATTGTCCATAGGGAAAAGTATATCAAACACTTGGGCATTGCAAGGAAGGCTCTTACTTACCACTCTGAGCTCCTCTCTTCCTATACCTTCTCTTGGACCAAATGCACTAGTCTAATCTACTCGTGGCTTCCAAACCTGCCTTCCATGACCTCTCAAGTCAGCTCAAGGAAGGAGACTGTGAAATCCCTTATGCCTTCCAGGGGGGCCATACTGTCAGCCTCCATCACAACCCATATAGTTTCATCAGGGATGCGTTAAAGATTTTTGTCTTTCAAATTAATAATCTGGAGCATTTTAGTTAGGATTCAATCCAGGAGGTTACTTCTGGTAGATGGATAGAGGAAAAGGCAGAAACCCTGGGTGTTCAGAAGGCCCCAGTGCCAAAGAAGGTGGATTCAACTTGCAGTGTTGTTCAAGCCTGACTGGCACCATGTACATTCAAGCCTTCTGGTGATACTGAAAGCAGATCCATTCAGAAAGGCCTCATGAGAATTAAGGCCCTGAGTGGTCATCCAGAGGTGGGGAAGAGATGAGAAAGGAGATTGGATGGAAAGTAGGGGCTTGGATTAGGATGCTAGCTTTGGTAACTGATGCAAAAACTCATTTCCCTTTAGGTTGTAGAGATATGGCTGATGCAAGATGAGAGAATAGCTGGAGGTCACCCAGGACGGTAAATTAATAGCAATGTAGAATATAAGACACAGCTCTTTGGTGGAAACACATCCTTATTTACTCATCTGGCCATATTTCTCTAAGAATTTCTAGTGAGTTGTGAGGGACCAAAAGATTATCTTAGTTGTGTTAGTAATTGGCCAGAGTTATGTTGTATATGCCAATGGAGGAAGATCTCCAAACCTAAGATGGCATACTACTTACCTTTGAACAGTTTTGAAAACAAAATCATGGGGCGCCTGAGTGGCTCAGTCGATTCAGCATCCGACTTCAGCTCAGGCCATGGTTTCATGGTTTGTGAGTTCTAGCCCCGCATCAGGCTCTATGCTGACAACTCGGAGCCTGGAGCCTGCTTCACATTCTGTGTCTCCCTTTCTCTCTGTCCCTCCCCTGCTCACACTCTGGCTTCTCTCTCTCTCCCTTTCTTTCCTTCTCTCTCTCTCACTCTCTCTCTCTCTCAAAAATAAACATAATTTTTTTTTTAAAAAATCATATCACAAAAATCAACTAGTGATGTGATTTGTCAATTATGCTTCAGAGAGCTAAGAAAGTCCTAGGTTTTCACTAATAAAGTGGGTCTGTAAAAATTCATGTCTAAAACAAATAACGTAACACTAAGTTCATTAGGGTTAAGCCATTTGTTTTGTAAAGAAAGTGAGTAACGGATAATTAAAATGCCATGCATCACTGATTATTAGCGACAATTGGTATTTTCACAGCATTCAAAAAATACAGAAATTGATTTAATTAAATTTACTTTAGCCAGTACCTCATAAGAGTAAAGTAAATGGCCTGTGGCGGATACATATGACCACATGGCGTTATGAGTTATTTCTTATATGCGTCACTAAAAGTATTTCGTCTAGCCGCCAATGTTTTATTGAGTTTTTAAATATCTGAACGTCTAGCATTTAACACAAGCCTCTTGGTTCAAAACGACTATATTTCACATCCATGTGAAATGTATTAGATTTTCAGGAAAGTCCATATATTGATGTAATTCTAAGAACTCTAGGCTGACGTTAGCTTTAAAAGTGGGGGCTGCAAACTGGTTTTGTCAGCATGGCCCTTCCTGCCTCCTCCTATGCCACATGCTGTCCTCTCAAACATCCCCACTCAGGGCACAGTCCCTGTGATCCTCCTAGGACTCTTTCATCCCATTTCCACCAGCCTCAAAGTCCCCTCTGAATAAAATGGAACAAAGAGGGTTCCTGTCATTTCAGTTCATCCTTGTGTTCCTGTCAGAGGGTAAGAAAATGAAATTGCTTATCCAGTGTGTTCCATCACTGAGCTCCCATGGGAGCCCTGGAGCTGGGCAGGGTGTGTGGAGAGGGGAGACCCCCGCCCCCTGGCAGACCTGAGCTAGTGACTGTCCTGCACTGGGCCTCCCCCGGGGAACCAGCTTGCTCTGCACACTCAGGTGGCCTGGGGGGGGGGGGGCGCTGCTTGATCTACGTTACCTGTTACTTTGAGTGCTCTGAATTGAATCAGTTAAGAGACTGGCTTTGGTTTTGTCAACATTCTGACCATGACTGGGGGAGAATGGGCATTTGGGCTCCCTGTCCCACTGAACTATTGAAGTAGAACCCCCAAATTGAGCAAGGTATAGCAAAAGCACAATAGCATGAAAAGCAATATGAGGAATTAAAGTTTTGTTACAGATTTCATTTTAAAAAGTGTTTTAATGTTTATTTATTTTAGCAGGGAGAGGGGCAGAGAGACAGAATCCCAAGCAGGCTCCACACAGTCATCATGGAGCCTAATGTGGGGCTCAATCCCACAAACCCGTGAGATCATGACCTGAGCCAAAATCAAGAGTCAGATGCTTAACCAACTAAGCCACCCATGTGCCCCCAGATTTCGTTTTATAAGCAGAAAAACTATACCACTCTATGCTTGTATTATGCAAAGGGACATTTGCCAATTGTTCTTTCTTGCAAATGACTGTCCTTCTCTCTTGACTTTTGGGATATTCATATATCCTTTATTTCAATAAATGATGTTACTAGCAGACGACCCCCTTGCCTTTCTCTCTCCAGCCATCATTTTTCCTCCTGGATTTCAAAACTCACTTTCAACTGTTCCTTTTCTGTCAACTCTCCAACAGCATTTAAGTACTCAGATCATGCAGTGGAGGGATTCACTACCAATGGTCAGCCTTCCCACATTTGTCAGACCTAGATTCAAACATGATCTATCTACAAGATCATGATCTAGCATGATCTACAAGAGCAAATAGAAAGTGACCACTGCCTACATTTCCTGTTTCTTATCCAAACAATATTCTTGTTTGTTATACTCCAGCTACACTTACCTCTATGTTTCTTAGCCATGTCAACTTCATTCCTACCTCAGTGCCTTTGCACTTGCTGCTTCCCCCTTCCTAGATCACACTTCTCCCAGATCTTTGAAGGCCTGCCTCCCTATTATATTAGTATCTTTATTGTCATGTCGGTCTTAACTGCACCCCCCCCCCACAAACCACCAATTCTCCCTTGGTCCTAACTGATCTAATCCCTCTGTTTAATTTCCTTCCTACCATACATCTTTCCCAGGTGTTCCTATACTACTGCTATCTCTCCTTTTAGAGGTATAGCTCCATGGGAACAGTGGCTCGTCTCTCTTAACACTGTATCCCAGTATCTACAACAGAACACAACACAGTAGGTATACATCTTTACTGAATTAATTAATGGCAGCTGTTTTTATAAGTTGTCTCTTTTGGTAAAATAGAAAACAGGCCATCCTTTGATAGTATCTAAGCTTTGGGGGAATAATTTAAACACCTATAAACTCCCTAATGTGAAGATCCACAGCTTTTTAAAAGCACCTTCTACAAAGCTCCAGCCTATTATCATTTCTCGTCATGTTGGGATTTTACTTAATCACAGATGTCATCAATAAATCAACAGCAGCATCTCAAATTAGAAGCCTGATTTAACCTTTGAGTGAAGAGGGGATTTTAGGCAGTTTTACCCTAGTATTGATATAGTTATTCTCTTCTCTCCCAGATGAATGAGGACAATTTCCCTTCACTTAGCTACATTGATTTGCACTAAAAGAATGAATCATTCTGATGAGTCCTGAGGAGTTCTGGAGAAAGTCCACTTGTGAGAGAAGATAAGAAGTGGGATGCCAGGGGAAGGGGTTGTGTGGGTAGCTAGAATGGAGCATAAAAACCCTGGAATCCCAAGTCAGAAGGGCCAAGCTATGACACAGGAGGAAAGAGACGGGGCTGGGAGGGCTTTCACCAAGCACCTCCCCATTCCACACTTTCCCTGAGGCTGGGTCTGCCTCATGTCCTTTTGGTACGGCCCCAATTTGTTCAACAACAACAAAAACTCTTAATAAAGATGGAAGGAAGAAAGGAGAGAGGGAGGGAAGGGGGAGAGAGAGAGAAAGACACTGAAAAACAGTAAAAGGAGTTTAATGGGGGAAAACAGTTTAATGATTAATTAAGTTAATAGAAGATCAAAGTTGGGAATCTATTTGTGGCAGGAATGCAGACAGAGCTTTCTGCTGAGTAAACTCCATGCACGCAAAGGCCTGGGCAGACACAGACCACACTGGTGTGTTCCCAGGGACACTGACCTAAGCCACACTGTAGCTCCTTCACCTTCACTCAAAGAAGCAAAGTCCATTTCAAGATCCACCTGGCCCTGCCTTCCAGGAGGATTTGCACTGTTCTTATCAACCAGACTCTTGTCTCTCCCACTGGAGGCAGGGGAGTCTTCAGTCTTTAGCACTATTTTTAACATGAACCCAACCTTTCTGACAACTCTCCTGAGTCACCCTGTGTCTCAGATCCAACAAGAAGAGCACTCAGAGAGTATTCCCCCAAATAGGAAAACGAGGCATTTCTGGGCCCCAGGTTCATACCAGACTCTAGCCACATCTGTTCTGCCAAACAAGTGAATTCATACAACACCAAATGAAAAGCACAGGAGCCTGAGTTTTATGATAAGAAATGCTTATCATAAAGAAATGCTTATTAAAGATGAAATAAGGGCTCCAGGAATTTTGCCTTAACTTGCAAGTAAGGAGATGCTATTGTTCAGGTGCTGATCAGTGGAGATTTTCAAGTTTTCTTAGAAGCACAAGTGTTTGCTCTCAGGATAACTACATTGTTTTCCTTTAGGGCTTGTCTGTACACCATGAAAACAGAGAAACCAGTCTAATCCTGGTCCCAACTGTTGGCTTCTTTTAAAACCTTGAGTGGTTTGTAGTCCAAACCAGATTTGCCCAGTTTCCATTGAAGAAAAATCCATTTACCACAGCATTCAAAACAATTCAGCAAGCCTGGGAAGAAGATGGGCAAGGGATAGGGCTGGGGGCTGGGGCTGAGGCTGGGCGGGTGGGTGGGTGAGATGGAGGGGAGGCAAACAATCACATTCCCTGCACCCCTACACAGGATGGGGAGAACGAGGCAGTCCCCTTAATAGGCTGAGCCCAGGGCTCCTTTAGAAGAGCTCAGTGCCATGGGGACATCTGGGTGGCTCAGTCAGTGAAGCATCTGACTCTTGGTTTTGGCTCAGATCATTGTCTCACAATTCGTGGGTTCCAGCCCCACAATGGGCTCTGTGCTGGCAGTGAGGAATCTGCTTGGGATTCTCTCTCTCTGCCCGTACCACACACATGCTTGCGTGCTCTCTCTCTCTCCTCAAAATAAATAAATAAACTTTAAAAAAGAAAAGAAAGAAAAGAAGAGGCCAATGCCATGAATGAGTGTGTCCCCAGCTCCCGAGCTGACTGCTGTGAAATACGCATCACACTGTGACTATTCTGAGAAAAGATACCCCATAAGTGCCATCCCGGACAGTGCAAAACACAGAGAACACTACAATTGATGTGCAACAAATTCTTCAACTTCAAATCATGTAACAACAAAACCAAAGTCTGGGGTTAGACAACAAATTTACACACACACACACACTGTATACATACACAAGTGAGCCTGATTTCATAGTGATGTTTGAGAGGGGGAGATTACAGGGTATCAAGACTAGCCAGCATTAGGATAGGTGAGAACAGTCTCATAATTCTTAGCTGCCCTAATTGGAGGGGATCTAGGCCAAAGAGAACCCAAAGGCAGATCATACCTACGTATCTGGGGTCACAGACTTCATGAGCTAGTCTACAGGTCTCATTTTCTAAGAGAAAAATCCAAGGACCCAGAAAACTTAAGTAGTGTCCCTAGAGGTACACAGCCCATAGACCTGGTCTAAGTGTATTTTCTTCTCTTCTCACTGCTGAGTGGGGACAAAACACCTGACTGTAGGTGTGACCACAAAAAGGGGAGTCATGAAACCACTGGTCTCTCCTCTCCTGGAGGCATGGAGTCCAGTCAGTGCTGCCACAGAACAACAGGCCCACTATTCCTACTCATACAATAGATTTGGGGATGGCCCAAAGTCTGTGCTCTCTGTGTGTGTAGTATATGTATTTTTTCAACTCAGTCTGAATGCTGCTCCACGGTAAACCTAAATGCTCTCTGAGGCACAAATTATTTCTTCCTTCTAAGACTAAAAGCTCCCCAAGGCCAAGAACTATGCTTTTCACATCTCTGATTCATTCCCATCTTGCAAATGGATGGCAATTGACACATACTTGTTAATGCTTAAGGAACTGACTGTAATTGACATTCCATTGGTGACTAAGGGGACAGAGAGGCCTTGTCTAAGGCCTTGTCACGTACCTTGGAGGGTGATAGATTATACTATCTGCTCATAATTCTCCTTTTCCTCCTACTCCTGCTGGTAGGACAAGTTCAAAGCACCTCCCACCACCAATGACTTTGGGCAGAAGTCACAGCCAGTTCCAAGCAGAGCCTTCTGGCCTGCTCCTCTTGTGTTTGTGCCTCTTCCAAGAGGTCAACATGCCCCTGCATAGCAGGGAGGATTGCTGCTGCAGTCTGGGCTCTGGGACAAGGTAGATGGAGCAGGCTCACCCTACAGGCTGGAGTCTAGCCTAGCCAAGCCTAGGAAGGACCCAGCAGAGCCATAGCAACCCCAAAGAATGACAAATAAATTTTGCTTATTGTAGCCACTGCATTTTTCTGGGTTGTTACCACAGCAAAACTTAATATATGGAATCTCTCTTGAAAGTAAATCTTCCATAGAGCCAGGGTGCTGTAAACTGTTTTCTACCAATCTGGTTGCACAAAACACAGAGGTCCTTTTTGGTAGATAATGACATCTATCAAAGAAGTCTGACCTTGCTACTAAGTTATATATAAAAAAAAGCAAACCTAGATCAGATGCCCCATACACATATGTAAATATTTATTCAATAAACATGGATTAGCCAACAGGCATGAAAAAGGCCTTAGAACCTGTTGGGCAAGTACAAGGAAGCCCCACATCTAGGTCCTGGTTATGCCACTCTCACCACCTGTCATGAAAGGTTTTCTAGAGGCAGACACCAAACATCCCAGAGGCAGTATGCTATTATCCTTTTAGTAGACATTGAGCAATTATAACTATGCAAAGACATAGGAAACAAGATTTGGGGTGCCTGGATGGCTCAATCAGTTGTTTGACTCTTGATTTCAGCTCAGGTCATGATCTCACTGTTGGTGAATTCGAGCTCCATGCTTGGGATTCTCTCTCTTTCCGTCTCTCTCTGCCCCTCTCTTGCTCTCTCTCTTAAAATAAATAAACCTTTAAAAAACGGAAACAAGATTCAAGTGCCATCTCCAAAGGAGCAAGTGACAGGCCTTACTAGTCTTCAACCCTGTTTATGCTTCAGTGGTAAATCAAAAGAGAGAGAGAGAGAGAGATAGGGAGGTAAGCTTACAGAATACATATAACTAACATATATACAAATAGCCTACCCATATAGAGCAAATACTAATACCTTGAACTTCACCAATGAGATCATTTCTAACATTTGTCAAGCTAACTAGCAATTCACTAATTTTACAACCAGAAGCAAATTCTGACGTTCACAAAACCTCAGGTATTAACAAATGGGTAGCTGGCTAAAATGCTTCTAGAAGCTTCCCCTGGAGTATGACTAACCACACCTGGCATGGGAATTCTCAGGAAATCTGACCGTCCCCTATGATGAAATTTAAACTAGCCAGCACATACTTAAAATCACACTGGTCTAAGGGTTTTGAAGTAAATTGTGAATATCATAACATGGAGATTACTCTCCCTGCTGCATCCTCCAAAGATATCCAGACTTCCATGCCCAGGGTTAGAATCCTCCCTGTTTGTGCCAGGTTGACCACAGAAACAAGCTTGGGGATTCATGCTTCAAGCCAAGATTGCAGAGAACAACATGAAATAAAGAAAAGAAACCGTAGGAGGCAGCTTTGACAATCTAAGCCCAAATAGTCAGGGTTCATGGCACCAAATGAAGTAGAGAAAACACAAGGCAAGGAGCCACACAGTATATATAGACTTAGTGTCAGAGACCAGAATACACTGACATGCTACAGGCTGACTCAGACAGAATACTCCCTGTACTCCTCCTGCTGGGCAGCCAACAGAAGTCTGGGGGTACCTTGTCACACCATAAAGTCCTGACATGCTGTTACAAACACAACATTTATGTCACAGTAACTACAAGTACTCAACACCTTTCCTACCTCATTGGTCTTATAGAAATCATTCATTCTCTGACATTGACTGAGTACCTTCCTAGCCAGACAGTGCACCTGACATTACAGATACAACTTCAGACAGTCACAGACTTTGTCATAGAGAAGCTTTGAGCAGGGGTTTCTGAATCTAGGGCCCATGGCTAGGATCCATGGATGAACTTCAGTGGTCTATGGATGCTCTGAAAAGCAAGGCCCTCTGCGTGTGTACTACTCTAGGGAAACCTACACTGCTCTTCAGGTTCATAAAGGAGCCCATGACTCAAGAATGATGAAGAAATGTGTGTCCATGAGGAAGCTCGTAAGAGATGACTTTATAATACGTGCATTTACTGGAGTGTCTGGGTGGCTCAGTCGCTTAAGCTTCCAACTGCACCTCAGGTCATGATCTTGCAGTTTGTGGGTTTGAGCCCCACATCTGGCCCTGTGCTGACAGCTCATAGCCTGGAGCCTGCTTCAAGTTCTGTGTCTCCCTCTTTCTCTGCCCCTCCCCCACTTGCACTCTGTCTCAAAAATAAATAAACATTAAAAAAATTTTTAGTACGTGCATTTACTCAGACTTTGCTATGGAAGATCAACCTATATGACTGACCACATAAAAATAGACTTTTTTAAATCAAAATGTCCCCAAAAACTCTTAGACATAATAACTGGAATAAGGTAAAAACTTATTTAGGAAACATCCTTGTAACATAACTAATGACTAATAAAAGTGGTACTAGAGATTCTGTAATAAAGCCAACTCCATCTTCTCCATTATAAAAGTCAATCACAGACCCGGTAAAGTGAGAGCCCAAGGCTGCTTTGAAACGTGACTCTATCCACAGGGTAATATAATGACTCTCAAGCCTCATTTTACCCTCCATTTGCCTCTTCATGTCAACTATGAAGTAGAATGGGCAGAATTTATATCCATAATTTAACAATCTACTGCACCTTGTTGGCTCCACTGGCCTAGAATATACATTAAAGTTAAGATAATCAATGTACAGGTAACAGGGGTATTTCCCTTTGAACTGTCCAAGCCTGTTCAGCAAGGAGTATGGCTAATGCCAATGAAATTCATGGACCAGGAAGTTATGTGATATTCACAGTGTCATTTCTATAATCCCTGCTACATCCCCATGTATTCCAGTTTGAGAAGCAAAGATTTAACCTCTGTGGAGTTCAGTTTCCTCCATATATTAAATGGGAATAATAATACCTAAATCAAAAGGTTCTTGGGAAGATGAAGTGTCACCTATAGGCTAAATCATATAATGTAATCAATCTGCCTGGTACTTAGCCGGTGCTCAGTAAGTATGAAGACCTATCTACGCCCCAAACTTCCATCCACATATGTGCAAAGTTGCGATCCCCAACTTTGATGTGCAGCAGCAGCCTCATGGGGAATTTGTTAGAAATGCAAATTCTCAGGCCCACCACAGACTTACAGAATCTGAAACTCCAGGACTGAAGCCCAGTGACAGCGTATTACCAAGTGCTCCATATAGTTCTGACAGGTGCTGAAGCTGATGTAGAGGAGGAATCTCAATCATGGCTGTACACTAAAATCACCCAGGCTGCTTTTAAAAACTATTGATACTCAAATCTACCTCAGACTAAATCAGAATCCTAGGCACTGATCATTATTAAAAGGTCCCCAGGGGTAAAGTGACTTACTTTAAAGCACTCAAGGAAGTCCCCTTCCCTCCCCTCCTGTAGTCCATGACATGAGGGGTACTGGAAATCCCATCAATATAAAGTCCTCCCCTGGATACGGAGCTGCCATACCTGTGAGACCTTGGAAAAGTTTCCTACACTTCTCCTAGCCTCAGTTTCTTCACCTACAAAAGAGAGACAGTAACAATCCCTACCGCATATTACTGTTTTCAGATGTGAAAACTGAAGGGCAAAGCCTCTGTCATTTGCTGTGTCCCACAGAGCAGGATCAGGAAGAACAGGACCCAGTCTTTGCCACGTCCTCTCTGCTCCAGAGTCATGTATACCAGTGAGGGAAGGAGAGATACCTGGGATCATAGAGAAGGCTGTTGCCTTCTGAAAGGCAGGGCTGCCAGGTAATGGCTGGCATAATGAATGTGCCATCTGGGAAGGCAACGGCAGGGCTTGTGGGACGCAAGGGAAGGCATGTGGGGCAAAAAGAAGGATCATCAGAGGGAAGAAGAATGACTAGTGTGTGTGCCCAAGGATGGATGCACCACTCATTTCCACTGCGTTCAGTGGAGAGGCAGGCAGCGCTGGCCAGGACCCATGGAGACTCAGCCTTCAGAGTCAAATTGAGGAAGGGCTTGGAGAAATCAGGGACAGTACAAAACAGAATAGGAAGAACACCTCTGTGCTCTCTGGTCTAACTGAGATAAAGGGAGTGGGGACCCAAGCACAATTTAACTCCTTTCTCCTAAAATTGATTTCTTTTGCTTGGTAAGGGAAGCATAAGCCCAATGATCCATTAATTCAATAGTGTGGGAGCCCAGAAACGAAGCACAGTTGACCCTTGAACAGTGTAAGTTTGAACTGCATGGATCTACTTATATGTGGAATTTTAAAAATAAGGTACAGTACTGTAAATGTATTTTCTCTTATGATTTTAACATTTTCTTTTCTCTAGCTTATTTTATTATAAAAATATGGCATGTAAAACTTTTAACATACAAAATGTGTTTTAATCGACTATGTATGTTCTCTCAGTAAGACTTCTGGCCAAGAGGAGACTATTTGTACTTAAGTTTTGGGGAGTCAAAAGTCATATACAGATTTTTGATCGTACAGGGGGGTTGGCACCCCTGGCCCCATCTTGTTCAAGGATCCACTGTAGTTAATTCCAGGGGAAATTTGACTTTGGGTTTATTTTCCCATTATTTCTATCCCCTTCTTCTTCCCCTGCTTCCTCCCTATGATATACACACACTTGAGAATCACCATTTCTGCTAGATGAAGATGGTTATTGTCATCTGAGAAGGAGCTTCAAACTAAGTTTTATTATTCCTACCTCCAACTACTGTTCATGCACAATATTGAGGGGTCAAAAAATGGAGAGAAGGCAGCTGGTTTTGGACTGTGACCCACCAAAGGCCATAACGGTTACTGTGTGCTGAGGAAACACTAGGCTATGCCCCTTTTCTTCCCTGACATGTTCTTCCTGATTCTGAACTCCACATTCCAATGTTGGCAATGGTACGCAGAAGGCTTTGGTCTCCCTTACTGTGCCTTCTTCTGGAGTAATGCCTCTTCCCACATTTTGTCATGGTGACCAGGAATGACCAGGAATGGCATGGGAACTATTTCTACACTTAGGTTGGAAAGGTGCCAAGGTCAGTGAGGACAATCAAGAAACACTCAGGGCAGTCTCCAGCTTCACTTATTACAAAACAGAAAGAAATCTAGAAGCATATTTCAACCCCAACACTCTGAGACTTTATTGGCATTTAAAAAAAATACCATAGAGGCCTTAAAACCATTTACAATAGAAACTGGCTTTTTATGACAGATGTTGTAAAAACAAAACAACTCCAAAGTTGTAATCTCCAAATCGTGAATCACTTTATTTAAACAAATATTTGAGATTTCAAAATTCCAGCACAAACAAATACTTTGGGTATACACCACCTTGAAGTGCTTGCTTTCAGTGTGTGTTAGGAGTTTAGGGGAGAAAAAGCAGGTGGGAGGGAATTTGAAGAAAGCAAGTATGAGATGGTTGTGAGTCCAGCGGGCCTGCAAGGACAGGCTTGCCTGAAGGACACAAGCAGAATCGACCAAGTTTAAGTGGAAGCTGAGGCCAGCATGTGGGTGGGGATGTACCATGAGGAAAGAAGGTGCAAGTGTCAGAGAGAGCCCACACTGCACACACAGACAGGCAGGGAGGGAGTGGAATTCAGACCGAAAGACTGGAAAAGCATTCCGGAAGGAAGAGCTAGGAGAGGTTCACCTTCTAGTAAAGTTCTAAACAGCTTTTCTAGCTTCAGCAGTGGGGACCCAAAGAAAGGTATGGGCCGGTCTCCTAAATCTAGCAAGAGTAATAATACACAGAAGCTGCAAGCAGAGGTAGTAAGACAGTCCAATCCTGTCCATCAAATGTGCTCTGATTGGTCTGCACAAAGTTTAGCAATAATGAGCCAATAAGGTCAGTGTATTGGATCCGTGTATTGGTGTCAATCTCCAGGTTGTGATCCCTGCTACCAGAGCATGCTAGATGTTACCATCAAGAGAAATAAGAGGAAAAGCATAGGGGATTTCTCTAGATTATTTCTACACCTGCATGCAAATCTACAATTACCTCAAAACAAAAAGTTTTTTGTTTTTTTTTTAATGAGCTAACCTTTACAAATCAGAAGAAATTTTATATAAAAATCTTCATTTCTAGCTGTTCTTGAAGAGTTGTTAGATCTGGCAACACCAGGCCCACACCATGTTCCTGCAGTAATGTGTTATCCTACCATAACAGAGGAAGCAGAGTAGCATTGTATTCCCCAAGAAGGAAATGAAAATCTATGCTGTGCCCCATTCTGCACCAACCCTGCTTGACTTATTTATGTTATTGTTCCAGTCCCAATGGACACTAGATTTTTCCCATTCTTCTGTAAAGAGTGATGGAGTTGAA
The DNA here is from genome assembly GCF_007474595.2 of Lynx canadensis. Lineage (NCBI taxonomy): Eukaryota > Metazoa > Chordata > Mammalia > Carnivora > Felidae > Lynx > Lynx canadensis. The sequence goes on from NC_044310.1 coordinate 124,301,356, forward strand.
GGGTTGGTTGTTCAAAAGGTCATAAGAGTTTGTACAATTTGTCTGGAGTTTAGCACTGCATCATGAGTGAGAATACAAGGACACCTCACTGTCCTGGTTCCCTTGGGGCTGTGCACATAATAGGTATCATTACAGTATTCTTCTATAGTTGCAGAACCACTTACGATGGGTTCCAAGAAAAATCAATGCCGTACTAAATGTCATGCTATTGCAATTTCTGTCATAACTCAGAAGTCACATAAAACATAGTGAGTTCTTAAAGTCACAAATGCTCTAAAATTCTTACAAAATAAGAATTAGGTTAAGGCCTCACTTAACCAAAACTGAGAGTTATCAGGACACATACTTTAATTGGATCTCTTCATATATGCACACTCTGTGATTCAGAGACAGGCTGTCATTCCAAACTGAGTCTGCCTTCTGGTTTTCTGAGGTTAAAGCATTTTCCACATTGAAAACCTGTCCCCTTTGGTTTTCACATGGTAAATTGTTCAAGTGGAATCATTTACCCCAAGGGCAATGAAATGCTCCCATTATCACTAAGCAGCAAAGGGCAAAAGAGCCAAAGGGTAAAGACAGGGAGGAAAAATTGAGGTCATTCCTTGCTTCATGAAAAAAAAAAAAAAAAAAAAAAAAGGAATGACATTGATTCACATTTAGGCCCATCCTTGTGTTTATGAAACACAAATCCTTCCTCGGCTCAATATAACGCCTATCTCTCTACCACCTTGCCCCACCATGTACATCATGCTCAGATGCCACAATTCTTTCTGGCTAGGCCATTCTAATAATGATGCTGTCACAATTTCAGCTATAAAAATCAGATTTCCTCTGTAAGAAGTCTGTTAGGGCTGCAAATGGGGACAAAGCATGATATTTTTACATGTTCTTTAATACAAGAGTTAACTTATCAAGAGAGTTAAATTGCATTTAAAATTCAGAGACAGATGTAGGCCCTGGCTAATGGTCCCTCAAGTGGCCTGGTGTGTCAGGGACTCACTGATAGGTTTCTCTCATTCCTCTCCGGTGTTGAACTCTGACCCGCAATATGTTCCCTTTATGCTTAGCCGTTTCCCAAATCAGTAAATACACAGAGCAAGCTGCTTCTCTCCACTACATCCTCAGATTTACTCAGTTTGGTTACACGGGTTAAGTCACTCCTGCAGTCCCCACTGATGCGACCTCACTTCATACTGGCAAAAGTGGGTTATTCATGTTGCCACTAGGACTGTGTCCTAGCCAAAGAGACTGTGTATCTGGAGTTCCTTGCAAAATGTCAGAAGTCTGTGAGTTGGCGGTGGCCAGGGGCTGCTGATGCGACCACAGCTCGTGCATTTGCGAAATTAAATTATAAACGGGAGGCGCTCCCTCCGCTAGTCTGAAAGTAATGGCTACGACATGCAAACCCAGTCATTGTAGATGAAATATGGAACTGGTCTGCACTGTGTGGGGCATCAACTGAACCCTGCCATAAGGCATCTGGTGGGGCCATGGGTCCCCTCCAAGTTTTCCTGTGTGTGACAGCCAGCTGGCAGAGCAGCTGCAGGCCAGTTTACTGTGGGTCCAGCTGACCATCCCCCCTCAGACAATCCATTGAAAGGTCAGAGGGGCTTTGGCTCTTGCTTTGAACAAGTGTTGTTTGCTCACCAGGGGTGCCATTGACCACAGGGCAACAGGACATGCAAATAATTTGCAACTTCCTTAATTAAGGTAAACTCTAATTCCCAAAATAGAGCTCTACCTCAAAATGGGATTTTTATTTCTTTCTCAAATATTTTGTTGTAGCCACACATCCCTTGTCTGTATACAGAGTTTTTTTTGTTTTTTTGTTTTTTTTTTTTTTTTTTGGCTTTTGGGGCAAAAAAAGGACAAAACTATTTTTCTTTTTTTTTTTTTTCCATTTTTGAAGTGCATCACTTATTCTGAATGGCTATATAGTCCTAGATACAGGTGCAGACAGCAATCAAGTATGGTTTTGATTCCCAGAGACAAATTTATCTGAGCAAAAGTAAAACATCACTGTGAGTGGTAGTGGTAAATTGAAAGCAACTTGGTTGGATTTTGAGAATCAGTGAGTTATACTAATAGTCACAGTGAATGAAATATTTCTATTCCTCATTTAGTGTCAGTCCTCTCTGCTGCTAAGAGATCTTAGGTTTCTGTTTGGCTTGGAGAAATCTCAGGTCTCCCCTACGTCTTCATGATGTGGCAGGTTACTACATAAAACAAGTAACTGGACAATGCCATCCTCTGTGCCAGGGGCCTCATGGGACCCTGGCTCCAGTGGGAAACAGGACAGATGAGGTCCCTTCTTTCCCAGAATGAAATCAGGACACATCTTATTCCAGTCCTCCTTTCCTAGCAAATCCACATGTTTGTTTTCTGAAACAGGCTCAGTAGAGACACCTTTTGGATGTGTTTGTCAGAAATCACATATCAGACTATAGAGAAAAAACATTTACTCTGGAACAACTTTTTCACATTTGAGAAAGTCTCAGTATTTGAGAATTTGGCACCTTTCGAAGGGGAGAGAAGCCATCCTCTGTGCTGCCTTGATGAGAACAATCCCGGCAAATGGACACCCTGGGCTTCTCAGAACGGCCTGGCTATGACTGAAAGATGCGAGTCCCCCTCTACTGTTAAATTGGATTTGCAGGGGAAAAGGTCTAGTGCCCAACCTAGCATTGAAAAGAATCGGTTTGGGCATTATCCAAACAAGTTCATTGGGTATCATGTTGAAACAGCCACACTCCACAGGATGTTTATTAGCTGTTTTTTTCTGTTTTTGTCACTCAATAGGATTTCAGCTCGGCCCAGACTACCCATTCTATGCTTGTGTGAGAAACCTCTAAGGACCCAAGATCAAAGGGGCTTATGCTGGAGAAAACTCTATTTCTAAAGCAACATGCGACTTTCCAAGTTTAGGAAAAACAGGCCTCCAAGTGCAGCATCTTTTTATTTTACAAAACCCTTCTCTGCCAAACATGTGCGTTTGCATGCATCTAAGCGTGGGTCAATGTTTAGAATGAGAGTAAGAAACACAAGTTTCAGTGAACGGGTTGCCAGATACTCTGCTTTAAAAATGTTGCTTAAAATGAAAACCACTTTTCTTCTCACACTTTAATATGAATAATGAAAATATCTTTCTTTTTGTCCCAGAGAGTATATTTTAAAATACAAAAAAAAAAAAAAAAAGAAAAAAAAAAGTAGCGTTTTGTTTTGTTTCTTTTAAGGGAGCACATTCTCTTCCATTTGACTCATCTGGTTTTTCCAATTATTGGCCCCTGATCATTGGCACTTTGCTGGGATCAGCCCCAGAGGAGCCAGAAGGGCCAGTTCTTCCAGTATCTCATGATTTGTGACAACCCCAAATGGCGATTTCCCATTAGCCTCCAACTGCCTTTCCCCCTCCCCCGCTCCCCTGCTCCCTGACAGAAGGCACACACCTCTCTCCCAGGAAGTGAGCTTGCGGCACTCCTAAAGATGTCACAGCACGGAATCAACCCCGGACGCTCTTTCTCAGGTTGATTCCGTGAGCTCAGGAAGTCAGCCTGCCAACCAGCCAGCAAAGCGCCCGGTCAGTGGCAGGTGTCCTTCCAGCAGAGAGCTCACGCCTCTGCGCACTTTGTGGGAAACATGCTAATCCGAGGGGTTGGGACGGGAGCTCCGGGCTTTGTGACCTCTCATTTGAGAGGCCTCAGTGCACTGTTTACAAGATGGAGCTATTGTCCTCCATGCCTTCAATGGGAGGATCCAGAGGACCACAATGCAGATCAAAGGATAGCAAAATAGGACCTGGGAGCAAAGGCTGAATCATCCCGGCATTATTTTGCCTGGAGAAGAGAAGGCTGGAGATGGAATATGGGTTGAATAGACCAGCACGGCAGAGGGCTATTAATGTCGTCAATGCAGCCAGCTGTTCAGCACTTTCAGTGAGAAGAAAAGGAGCAGGAGGGAATGAATGTCAACCGCAATGAGAGAAATTTGTCTGAAACTTGTAACAACAACAACAAAAAATTCAAACAATGGGGGTTGTGATAAATGCTAAGCTGTGACGGGGAAATACACTGTTTACTTTAAAACTAAGACGTCTCAGTCAAGAGTTTCAAAGGCAAACTTGCCTGAATGCAAGGAGCAGACAGGAAGAAACTTGGAGGCTCATTTCACTTAAATACAGGCAACATATGACTTGGGCCTTTACCAACTGCTCCCTACAGCTGACATTTTCTCAGAGGACAGTGTTACAAGCTACTACCTGGGACTTCTCCGCCCTTGCTTTAGCGATTTATTTAGCTGAGGCAGAAACCATCAGTGCAGCCAAGTGACCGACAAGTACGTTGGGTGATGGGCATCCTGGCTTCAGTTCTGCAGCTCATCACTCCACACCGTGAACGAGCACTGCACCTCAGTCTCATGAACTGTCAAATGGGAACAGCAAATTAATAAAAGGAATGAAAAGTACAGCAAACCCAAGTGTGTGGTACTTGGACTGCTCAGACCTCAGGGCTACTCCCAAACAGAGAAATATGCGGCTCTTCTATAACTGTTTTTATTTTTTTTATTATTATTTATATATTTAATTTTATCTTCTTAATTTATCATCAAGTTAGCTAACATGCAGTGTCTATAGTGCGCTCTTGGTTTCGGGGGTAGGTTCCCATGATTCATCGCTTACATACAACACCCAGTGCTCATCCCACCAAGTGCCCTTGTCAATGCCCATCACCCATTTTCCCCTTTCTCCTGCCCGCCCCCTTTTAGTACCGTTTTAAGTTACTCCCACACCAGCCTCTTGTGAGAGAAATGAAGAAGAATTCTAAGAGCAGTGAACTCAAGAGCGCAGCTCAAGCTGGTATCCAGGCTGTGATTTCCCACAGTCTGCAACCCAGCATCAAGGCACCACTGCGTGGCACCCACCAGGGCAAGGCAGACACATAGTGCTTTCATTACTGGGGCTGCGGTCTCGGCCACGTTTGGGCATCTTGACTGGAAACATTTTGCCATGAAATCCTCAAATATCAGAACTAGAGAACTCCATTGCCCTTGGTACTTGTAACAGGTAGGTTTTAAATAAATAAAAAATAGACAAAGTGTTCAACACAGTAATAAGGTGATGCATTTTTTTTTTTTTAGCCCTATGAGTTCAGGCTGAGGACATATTTGGTCACAATGAAAGAAAATAAAGCTTGTCCACCTAGAATTCTATTCACAGAGGAAATATCCTTCCAGAATGAAGGTAAAATAAAGGACCTTTTCAGCCAAAAGTTGGGAGATCCCAAAAGCTGGGAGAAGACCCACATTGTAAGAGGGGTAAAGGAGGCTACTTAGAATGCCTTCTGCCTTGTAAGTATGTCATCAGTTGGAACACTAGGTTTCTGTCCATAATATATTCCACATAATGTGTCAGAGACAGAACCCTGAACTGGGGCTGTCCTTATGCAAGCCTGGAACATTAGAGAAGAAAAGGCCAACTGAGCTCATTTCATCAAACCCCCTTATCTTCCAAATAGGAAACAGAGGGTCAGAGAAATGGGGACAAACCAAGAATAATGCAGTCATTGGAGGGACGACATGGGAATTAGCCCCAGATTTTATGGTCACCAAGTAATATGCTTTACCTCACTTGAAAGGCCACAAACTGATCCCCAGTGGGGCCAACGTGATTCACAAACGTATTTCATTTGGACCAAAAGTGGGTTTAAAAAATTAAAATTAGTTGCTTTAAAAAACGAGAAGACATTGCCACGTAAGCTCAAGTACCTACATGAGCACAATCAACTCAAGTTCCAATGTTTTCTGCCCCTTTTATACAGGATACATACTCTCTGGTTTGCCACAGTCACCCCCACTCCTTAATGACTCCACAACAATAAGGCCATGGGTGACTTTCTATGACTCGTTGCACTCCCAGAGTTGCTTAGCTCAGACATGTATTTCATTTATTTACCTCATTTCCCTGGGCCATTTGAACATTTGATTTTGCAACCCCTTCCCTTCCATATGCTGCTTCTATTTTCCTAAGCAGTAAAACCATTCATGATTTTTTTTTTTTTTTTGCAAACAAAAAGCGTGTTTATATGCATGCCTGGCACACACTTGACCCTATAGTGATTATGTATATAGAACTCAAGACATATAAAAGTTCACATAAGCTAGTACAGGAAGCTGGTTTATTTGATCCACTTTTACAGAAGACTTTAAACAGTGCCAAAGACTCATTTGTTGTAGAACAACATTCTGAAGGAGAGACGTGAGCATTTTGCCATTTCCCTTAACTTCTGCAGGGGAAAATGTGGCCTACCCCAGTATTTTCTATTGCACTCTCTCACAATTCCTCAGGAAGATGGGGTGGGAGAGCCTAGTTTTACAACCATATTAAAAAGATAAGATAGGAGCACCTGGGTAGCTTAGTCGGTTAAACATCCAACTTCGGCCCAGGTCATGATCTCACGGTTCATGGGTTTGAGTCCCGTGTCGAGCACTGTGCTGACAGCTGGGAGCCTGGAGCCTGGAGCCTACTTCGGAGTCTGTATCTCCATCTCTCTCTGCCCCTCTCCCCAACTCATGTGTTCTCTCTCTCAAAAATAAATAGTAAACATTAAAAAAAGGTAAGATAGACACATCTGTCCACACAAAGTCTGCTACATGAATTTCATAGTAGCACTATTTGTAACAGCCCCAAAGTAGAAATAATCTAAATTTGCACTGAGTGATGAATAGATAAATAAGATGTTGTATCTCCATACAATGGAATATTATTTGGCAATAAAAAATGCTACCACATGGAACCTTGAAAATATCATGATGAGTGAAAAAGTAGACACGAAAGATAACATACTATAATTCCACTTTTATGAACTGTCCAGAACAGCGAAAATCTATAGGGACAGAAAAGAGATCAGTGTTGTCTAAAACTGGGGACACTGAGAGGAAACGAGGAGTAACCACTAGCACATATGCAGTTTCTTTTTATGATGACAGAATGTTTCAAAATAGGTAGTGGTGATGGCTGCACAACTCTGCGAATATCCTAAAAACTACTGAATGGCACACTTTTTTCAATTTTTTTTTAACGTTTATTCATTTTTGAGAGACAAAGAGACAGAGCGTGAGCAGGAGAGGGGCAGAGAGAAACACAGAATCTGAAGCAGGCTGCAGGCTCCGAGCTGTTAGCACAGAGCCCAACGTGGGGCTTGAACCCACAAACCGTGAGATCATGACCTGAGCTCAAGTCGGATGCTCAACCGACTGAGCCACCCAGGCGCCCCCAATAGCACACTTTTAATGGGTGGGTATGAGAGTATGTGAATTGTATCTCAATAAAGCTGTTATCCAAAAAGAGATAAATGAAAATAAGCCTTTTGAAGTTGGGGAAGGGAAGCTGATATTTTGGATGGAATTGCTCCAGACCAGGCAGACTCCAGTGTGGCTTTATATGTCTTATTTCATTCAAGCCTCACAGCAACCAGTCAGGTGGCTTCATTCCATCCATTTCACAGATGAAGAAATACAGACCCCTGGAGATTAAGCTGCCTCGGTCACTTGCTAAGCTGAGATTTGAACCCATGTCGGCCACCCAGAATTTTCTCCTTCCCTAAAAGACAAGTGAAGGTACTAAAATGAAACTACTTGCCTTGGCTGTTTCTTCATGCTGCCTGTAACTATTTAATTATGAGCAGGACACCAGCTTTTCTTTGCTTAAAAACTAACCTGAGATATTTCAACTGATTAAAGTCTTTCTAAAATCAAATAAGGTGTTTTTCTCAAGGTGACCCGTATCCCTTCCTGAATGCAAAGCCAGACCTGCTTAAACCACTGCTCTGACTGCTGTCTGTTGGCATTTTCTCACTACCCAATATTCTCCTTGAACTCACCTCTGCTTGCTCCCTCATTTGATATGAGAGCTAAAAACACTGCCTAATGTATGTCTCCCTCCAGTCCCACCCCTGTATATACAAAGCAGCATCCAGGTAGCACGGCACACGTTCATGACCTCCTAATCCTATCGCTATGCATGCCTCTAATCGTTAGCATCAAAGAGCACTCACAAATGAATTCATATAGACAAAGTCCTCAACTAAGCATTCCAAAGGCATGCACCAGCATCCAACCCCAATCACTTTAAGAGCTTGTGTGAAAGCACCAATCATTTGGGAACGTGCTATGGTGGGGTGAGAGGAGATAGATTCAAACAGAACTCATGTTCCTTGCCTTAAATGAGGATCATTCCAAGCTGCACAAGAATGGGCGGCCAGCAGAGTGTCTGGGATGCCAGCCATCTCTGAGCCACAGGCACGGAGTCTGCATTTACTCATATCACAACCCATTATCTTCCCAGCCAGGCTCCCAACCTTACCTCTACTGAAGCAGAAGCCAAGTGAACCAGCGAATGACCTTCCTGGGTCATCAGGACCACTGCAGCCACTCAGTTTGGCTCCTTACCACCTCAGCTCTTTGATCTGACAGCCACAGTCAAACCTTCCTTTCCTCTTTCTGAACATTCCCAGTATGCTTCCTCCTGCCTGTCAATATTTAACTACCCTGTCAAGTTACATTACATCACCTGCACTAAATCCTACCCCAGCGATAGCTAAAGGGTGTGCCTGTTTGATTTAATTCAACTATTCTTTATCAAGAGCCTTCCATTCATTCATTTCTTTCAACATGCATTGAGCACTTACTGCATTTGGCACTGGAGATACAAAAGTGAAAGATCCGATCCCCAGAGCCTACTTGGAGAGACAGACAAGACAGTGTGGTGTGTGCTATGATGCTGAAGCACAGAGCACAGGACTGTCTTCCATTACAGACTGGCTGTTGAGAGATGCAGTGAATGGGACCAGAGAGTTCCTAAAGATGGCGGCACTCAGGGAGACCTCTCTGATGGCCCAAACTAGATCTGGGAAGTCACAAGGATGAATGCCTGGCCTGGGTCCTCAAGGAGCTTAAATTCAACACAAGGAGATCTGTCATTCTACAGGCTGGCAGTGACTTACATAAGTGCCACAGGAAGATTCAGAATATAAAAACAAACAGGATAGCCATTTCCTATATTTTCTTGATGAGTCTGATCATCAGCCATTTCTAAGACTAAATATTTGAAAAAGGTGTCTCAAGAGAGAAAACTGACTCCAGCCAGTAGACCCTTTAGTGTTGTAAATATGAGTGATTCCTGAGATCTCTGGAATAGCAGATAAACCTAGTTAGTAAAGGAGATTGCCTGCGACCCATTTTGAAGACCAGGGAAACAAGAATTCAGGTAAGAGAGTAACATTTTTCCCTGGCCAAAGGAGTTAATGTGGGACAAAATGGCTTGGCCACAGGTAAACCAAGATCTGTTACATACCCTTCTAATGGCTCCATGACTTTTCCAACACAAAATTTCCTGACATTTTACATAATATAGACAGACCTGCAGAGCCACTGAGTACTACTAAACTGTGGTCTTTAACTCCATCTGGGATCAGAAGACTCAAAAGCTACTCACTTTGGGATTTTTTTCAAAGTTTGAGTTTACCATCCAAGCACAGCTCACAAATATGCCCCACACAGTCTTTTTTCTACCAAATCTTACTGTAGCTTCATGCTCCAGAGAACAAAGTCCCCCATGTATGTATGAACAGTCAAAGGATCCCGCCACTGGGGAGCCTAAGAGGCTGCCATGGAAAGTACTGGAATATGTGAACTGCAAACTACGGCTTGGCAATCTCAATATATCTAATTTGGGATATGTTCCAAGCTCAAGAGCATCTCTGCATGGAAGCAGTTCTATTAGTCAGTTTCTCAGGTAATTTTCCAGGTCCACATGTACACTTACTTCTCCAAGAGTTTCGAAGGCAAACATTTACAGTCTACTGTTGCAATATTTTACTACAAGGTATTTAGGGTTTTGACAAATACTAACTGACATTGCCACCATTCCAGTGAAAACTGATGACCCGTATCTAATGCCTACTACTTGGTTGTGGCTGAAGACATTTTTTAGTGGGTTACTGATTTTAAGCAGAACACTGCTCCAGACCCCTCTTTTACAGTCTGGAAGAACAGTTTGATTTCAGCCTTTAATAAATCCACACTGCATGTTGAATCATCACAAAACTGAAGTTTTGCCACACTCAAGATTGTTTTTTAAATCAAGACTTTCTCAGACCCTTTTTTTTTTTTTTTTTGCTTAATAACACACAACACACTTGGCATTAGAAATATTATACATTATTAATGGAACAATTGTTACCACTAATTGCCAAATACCCAGGGATTTCTGGATCCAATTAGAATGGATTTGTGTCATTTATCTTGCAATCGCACTAGAAGGAGGAGGTACTATATGACCTTTGTTTGTTTTTATAGGCAATTCTAGCACACGTGAGGTAAATGTTTCAAATAATATTAATATCATAGGTAGTAAGATAACTAAAATTCCATGGAGAGTAACCAGCAATTGTGACTAATGTTGCCACATGTAAACCATGAAGAAATTCAGCTTTCAAAAGATAGAATTTTGAAAATATATCTGGTTTATCTCTGGGGTATACAGCTTTACAAAATTGAAGAAAAGAAGTTTTCAGGTTTTTGTTTTTAATAAGTCATCTTAAGGAGAAGTTCCAAAATAAAACTAATCACTCAAAATCCAATTTAATACGCAATACGTTTAGAGAGCGAGTAGCACTGTGTACCCACCATGAGTACAGATAAAGAACTTGAAGCCTCAGGCAATATTACATGACCCTGGGCAACCCACTACGTCCCCGTGATAAGGGTCTAAGCCTGCTTACCTCTTAAAAGGAGTAATTAAGGAAAAATGATTTTTGTTTAAGCTACACACCAATACTGTCACAGGGAGTATTGTGCCTTTTCTAAAAATGTTTATTTACTTTGAGAGAGAGAGATAGAGAGCAAGCAGGGGAGGGGCAGAGAGAGAGAGGGAGACAGAGAATCTGAAGCAGGGTCCACAGTGTCAATGCAGAGCCCGAGACGGGGCTTGAAGTCACGAACCTTGAGATCATAACTGAGAGATGCTGAATGCTTAATCAACTGGGCCACCCAGGCACCCTGAGGAATACTGTGACTTTTAAACACTTTGGGAGCACAAGATGTGTTCTAGGTCACAAAAGAGTTCTTCTAATGCCACTATTAACTGTCATAGTGTCCCCACACTGAGGCATTCCCTGAGAAGCACAGCTTGGAGTGCTGAAACCAGGAAGTCTTGGGAAGACTATGGGTTGACCACTCCACAAGCTCTATCTCACGTCATGTTAGAACTTCATCTTGGTCATATTGTTTCGCATCTTGTCTGAGCCAACAAATTCTGATTCTCCAAAATTCAGTTGATTTTTTGAAATAAATATTTATAGCTAAGCCTAATAAATAATACGGATTTTCAAGTTGTTTGAACCTATTCACGGTGTTGGGGCACCTGGATGGCTTAGTTGGTTAAAGTGTCCGCCTTTGGTTCAGGTCGTGATCTCACTGCTCGAGGGTTTTAGCCCCCGACATCAGGCTGTGGGCCGACAGCTCGGAGCCTGGAGCCTGTTTTGGATTCTGTATCTCCCTCTCTCTCTACCCCTCCCCGACTTATACTCTGTCTCTCTCTCTCTCAAAAATAAATAAACATTAAAAAAATCCATTAAAAAAATGAAACATTATCAATTACAGAGATTTTTTTTGAGGGGCTCAGGAACTAAATACAAAAACAAACTCAAAAAAAAATTTTTTTTTTCAGAAGGACTTCATGTCCTTGCTATTCAAAGTGTGGTCCACAGGATTAGCAATATTCCCAGTACTGGAACTTGTTAGATCTGTATAAGCCTGACCCACCCCAGACCTCCTGGGTCAGAATCTGCATTTCTATAAAAATCCCTGAGTGGCTCTGAGGCAGAAGCCAGTTTGAGAAGCCTTGTTTTAGAATGTGTTTAAGCCTGGGGTAAGAAGGAGCAAACCTCCATAAAAAATGTTTGATAGAGCTATAAAAATAAAAACATTCCTGCAACTCAAAGCATTTTGACCAAGAAAATGAAAGGCGTTATTGTAATTTACATTTTCTGGGCCTTGTGAATTTTACCTTCATAGTCCAGGAGGCCATAAAATGTAGCTACACTCTAAATGAGGCCAATGATTCAACGGTTTTGCTACAAGGAAACCTATAGGATGCCAGGATCCACTTCAAAGGGTACAGCCAAGGTGTGAGGGGACCTCCCTCTGTGCACAGGTCTGTACCACCACCCTCTGCCCCTAGCATCTCCCTTGAATAGGGAATCAAACCTGAGATGACTCCTGGATTTTAGGTTTACAACGGAAACATCAGTGGGCAGAAGAATGCATGAAGAGCAAGTTTCTGACATATAAGTCAAGGGGTCTATTTTGGAATTGGGAGGGGGGGGTGTGAGTGCTCTAAAAATCACCTGGGTAGAGACGAGGTTGGTATTTGGACATACTGGTCTAGAGCAAACCAAGTTACAAAACAGTATGCATATGACTCATCTTTGTAAAATAATTTGGGAAGATGTCAGCAGAGGGGCTATATCAGATAATAAGGGGACACAGGATTTTATAGAAGAGAGCATTTCAGGCCTAGAGGGCAATGGAAACTCATGTCCTGTAGCTAGAGGGGAAAGAGGGTAAAACAAAACAAAACCAAAGTGATATACCAAGAATAACTAAAAGTTAAAGTGGAATCCAAAGAGATGACAATAACCACGGTGAATTCTAATAATATAAGGGTTAAAAGTTTTCTGTCTTGAAATAGAAGATGACGTTATAATGTCCAGTACAGTAAGATTCTGAAACCCAAATTCTAAATATTTCAAACAGGGAGCCAGAAAGAGACTGAGTACAAAAATCTTATTTGTGTATATAGAACTGTGTCATTTGTACCTTACACACAGAAAATGCAGTCTTTTTTTATGTCTATTGGATATAAATTTACAGAAAGTGATTACCTATGTGGCCACAAAGAAAACAGTAACATTCCTTGAAGCAAATGAGGAAAGAACAAAAAAAATCCACAAAAATCGAAGTGGATTTAACTTAAAAAATAGTCTTCTAACTAATCCAAGAATCAAAAACGCAATAAATGTATAATACATGTTATTTAATATGAATATAACAATCAAGTATATTTCATATCAAAACTGGGATGCAGCTAAACTCAGAAGAAGATTTATAGCTTGAAATGTTTTTATTTTAAAATGAAAGGATAGGGGTGCCTGGGTGGCTCACTTGGTCAAGTGCCCAAGTCTTGATTTTGAATCAGGTCACGATCTCACTGTTCATGAAATTGAGCCTCATATTGAGCTCTGCGCTGACAAGCATGGAACCTACTTAGGATTCTCTCTCCTCCTCACTCCCTGCCCCTCCCCTACTCATGCTCTCTCTCTTCAAAAATAAATAAACATTTTTTAAAAATTAAAAAAAAGTAAAAAATGCTGAAAATAAATGAATTAAATATTTAACTTAAGGAATTAAAAAACCTAAGAAAACAAACTTGAAGACAAGAGCACAGGAAAAAAAAAAAACTGAAATAAGTTGGCTTTTAATCAATTTATACATTAATTCAAGAAACACTCATTGAACAGTGACTAGGAATTTTATTATTATTATTATTTTGCTACTCTTCTAGATTCAGGAATATGGCAGTGAATGATTGCTGATAATTAATAGATGAACAAAAAATTCACGGTTAAATAATTGATATAGATATTTCACACGCAATGAAAAGAAACAACTCCCTACACTTTTAATACAATCTAGGGACAGAGGAAGGAAAATAGTTAAATTCACTGTTGAGAAACCTGACAAATACTACCTGAGCCAGGAGATCAAGGTCAACGTTGTCTGTGATAGATCCTGTTAATAGTATATACCCTTGAAAAAAAAAAACATAACCCTTGTGTAATCATGAAAAATAATGACAAGTTTCAATCAAGGGGCATCCTACAATTTACCTGGTCAATATTCCTAAAAACTGTCAAAATCATCATAAACAAAGGAAGATTGAGAAATTGCGGTAGGCCACAAGAGTCTAAGGAGACATGACAACTAAAAGTAAATGGATTCTGGATGGCATCTTGGAACAGGAAAAGACCATTAGGTAAAGGTAAGTAAATGTGAATAAAGCACGATCTTAATTAATAACAACGTGTCATTAATTGTGACCAATGTACCATACTAATTAACATAAGCTGTTAATCACAGAGGAAACTAGATGTGAAGTCTACAGTAACCCTATAGAATCTTCTCATTTTTTTCTCTAAATTGAAAATGAATTCTGTTTGAAAATCTAAAAATCAGTGGATAACTTCAGATAGAGATACAAGTGATCAAGAACACAACATAGGGTAACGTAATAGGATGGCCTAGGATGGGACGGTGGCCATGAAATGTCATCAGCAAACTTTTCTCTGAGGCACTTGAGCTGAGACTTTCATAATGAGGTAGGGAGAAAATCTTAGGGAAGAGAAAGGGACAACATCAAAACAGAAACTCAAGCAAGCAAGCAAAGGATAAATTAAACTGAAAGCTGAATATTTCAAAAGACAAATAAAATAAGCAACCCTTTAGCATCCTGATTAAGAAAGAAAAGCACACAACACAGAGAGTAAGAAACAAAGTTTACTAAGGCAGCGTATCTTAATGCAAAAGTCTGATAAACCTGGCATAAAAAAAGAAACTCTAATTTCCTTTATAAAATTAAACGTGTTTTAAATAGAATGTTAGAAAATTATATTTAGCCTTGTGATAAACTATGACTGAGAACAGTTCATTTTTTTATATAAGGATGAATCAATATTTTAAAAATCAATTAAGTTTATGTTAACAAATTAAAATAAAAATGTGATTATGTCATTAGATGCTAAAAATCATTTACTACTATTTTGTAAGTACCCTTCTGGGGGTGCCTGGGTGGCTTAGTTGGTTAAGCATCTGACTTCAGCTCAGGTCATGATCTCACAGTTCGTGAGTTTAAGCCCCATGTCGGGCTCTGTCCTGACAGCTCAGAGCCTGGAGCCTGCTTTGGATTCTGTGTCTCCCTCTCTCTCTGTCCCTTCCCCACTTGCACTTCGTCTCTGTCTCTCAAAAAATGAGTGTAATATTAAAAAAAATTAGAACTCTTCTTGACTTTAAGTAAAATAAACATCAGAGGACATTTCCTATGCATAAGAAAGCATTTACCAGAAGCCAATATAAGATGCATTTATATTAGAGTCATAAATAAGAATGTCCTCTATCACTATTTACTTTTCTTTTTTTTTTTTTTCAACGTTTTTTTTATTTATTTTTGGGACAGAGAGAGACAGAGCATGAACGGGGGAGGGGCAGAGAGAGAGGGAGACACAGAATCGGAAACAGGCTCCAGGCTCCGAGCCATCAGCCCAGAGCCTGACGCGGGGCTCGAACTCATGGACCGCGAGATCGTGACCTGGCTGAAGTCGGACGCTTAACCGACTGCGCCACCCAGGCGCCCCCACTATTTACGTTTCAACACTGTTTGAGAGCAGATGTAATAAGATGTGAAAATGAAATAAATAATACAAATACTGGAAATAATCTAGTATATAAAAACAATTACTCATGGAATATATCTAGAACATTCAAGAAATATAACAAAATCTTTTTAAAATCAAACTGTAGTAAGGCAACTAAAAATAAGATAAATATAAGAATACAGTAGTGTTTACTTATACTATGCATTAACAGGAAATAAAGGTAAAATAAAAATCTCAAAACTCTTCTTGTATTTTGAGAGAATTTGTTTTACCGAGATGCCCAAGGACCAAAGAGATACATAGGAAATAAATTAGTACTACATTTGATAGAGCCTCAGAATTTGAAGTGATAATTCCCCAGAAGACAAACATCAACCAAACTTGTCTTTTCCATCAAGTTGGTCAATCCCACTCTCCATGTTTCCTATGTTTACATGAGCTGTTTCAAGCTGTCTCCAAATGTGTCATCTACTTCCAGCATAGAATTAATTACTGTATGTTGATGCAACAATTTACCCACTGCCCACTCCTACTCTGGCCTTTTAGAGACAGAAGAGGAGAGTTCCATGTCCAAGGTACACATCTCGGAAGCCCTGAAGGCTCCCTCTTTGATGTGGCCTTTGTGTTTCACTGATTTATTCCTGGAGAAAACTTGCTGGAGTTGTTGAAAGGTCAGCTGAGATCTCTGCAGGGTAAACAATAACACGAGGCTCTACAATCCCTGCAGAAACACAGGGGCACAGAGAAACAGGGTAACCTGGCTAGTGAGTGGTCTTTTGAATAGCAGGTTCATAATTTGTATATATATGAGAGGATTATTTTATTTTATTTTTATCAGTCATACCTAAACCTCAGAAGCAAATGCTTCCTCGTGATACTGATCTCAAACAAGGAGGAGGGGGCCAGAGGTGATGTTAATAAAGATGAAAAGGGAGAGGGGCACAATTCCCTTTACCATTAAAACAAGAAATAAGGAATAAGTGCTCCATGTGAATGAAGAGAAGCATCAAATGCATTTATGTGTAAAAAAAAAATAAAAAATCACAACCCAAGACCCCAACGCATGTGAATGATTCATAACTCTGTAAAATTATCCATATAAGAAGGGGCCCTGTGAGGACCTCTGTGAGGTGCGCCTGGGTGGCTCAGTCGGTTAAGCATCCGACTTCAGCTTAGGTCATGATCTTGCAGTTCCTGGGTTCAAGCCCTGCATTGGACTCTGAGAGGACAGCTTAAAGCCTGGAGCTTGCTTCGGATTCTGTGGCTCCCCTGCTCACACTCTGTGTCCCTCTCTCTCAAAAATAAATAAACATTAAAAAAATAAATTAATTAAAAAAATAAAAAGAAATAAAAAACTAAATATGTTTCCCTCTGAAATAGACACATTTACCACATACTTGGATCCAATGAATACCCAAAACATGAAATCTATCATTACAACATTCCTTAGCCTTTGCTCAATATCTGCAAATTAGGTTGAAAGTGAATTTTTTTAAGCACCTAATGTTGTTCTTTGTCACAGCAAGAGGTCATTAAACTTTGATAAGGGAACATCGAAGTTTGCAGTGGAACTGCAGGACTAATCTTATCCCATTATCTGTATCATGCAACAAACTTAGCATCATTATAGTTTCATGAGATACAATAAAAATTGCTCATTAATTATTCATACTCTGTTTCCAATACACAGGGTAAAAAAAAAAAAAAAAAAAAAAAAAAGTACACGAGAGAAGCAGAAATGCTGTTGTCCTAAACATTTAGTTAGGTCAACAGAAGACTCAACTGAGCTTAAAAACATTAGATTTCAGAGCTCCTAATAGCATTGATGGCCTGAGTGCTTTGAGAGTTCCACACCTCCTTTCCTACATGCTATCAAATGTTCCCATTACCTATTGTGTTCTTAAGCCACAGACAAACACAACATCAAGGTTATCTATCCTGTACATTGACTGAGTCAGCCCCAAACCAAGTCTGTCCAGTAAAATGTTTAATGCAAATCTTTAAACAATGAAAATGGCCCTCCTAAATACCTGGCCATGAAGGTAACATATTATTTTCATTAATATCTAGTTCCCTACCAGATTCTAAGCTTCCTGGGCTTGGTAGCAAATGGTATTATTTTGCTTACCACTGTAGTCTCAGAATCTGGAAAAGCACTTGACACACAAAAGACAAATATTTATGTCGAATAGATCCTAGACTAAGAGTATCTCTACTTTATGCACCTATAAAATGGGCATGTTATGGGGTGGCTCAGTTGGTTAAGCATCCGACTTCAGCTCACATCATGCTCTCACGGTCTGTGGGTTCAAGCCCCACATCAGGCTCTGTGCTGACAGCTCAGAGCCTGGAGCCTGCTTTGGATTCTGGGTCTCCCTCTCTCTCCACCCCTCCCCTGCTCATGCTCTGTCTCTCTCAAAAATAAAAAATAAAAAAATTTAAAAAAACTTTTTAAATGGGCATGTTATAATTTCTGTAACCATTTCTACATTGTTGGGCATTTAAGTTTCTTCATATAGTATTTTAACAATTGATGTGATTAATATCTTTATTCATGTGATTTCTTCATATTTTGGGCTCCCAAAAGGAGAATTAGTGGGTCAAAAAATCAGAACATTTTTATGGTTCTTGATACATAGTGCCAAGTTATTTATGGATGAACACGACAAGTAAAACATGGAAGAACAGGGGCGCCTGGGTGGCTCAGTTGGTTAAGCATCTGACTTCAGCTCAGATCAGGATCTTGTGGTTCATGAGTTCAGACTCCATGTCAGGCCCTGTGCTGACAGGTCAGAGCCTGGAGCCTGCTTCAGATTCTGTGTCTCCCTCTCTCTTTGCCCCTCCACACCTGCCTCTGCCTCTCTCTCTCTCTCTCTCTCTCCCTTTCTCTCTCTTTCTCTCAAAAATAAACATTAAAAAATTCTTTAAAAAACACGGAAGAACAAATTTTACCATGTGCCCACGAAGATCAGCTATTAAAACTTTTTTAAATAGTAGATAACTTAAGGGAAAATTGGAATGCTATCATATTTTTTCTGTAGTTTGTTCTTAATTTCTCAAATTGGGTATTTTTCTCTGCTTAAGTAATTGTATTTTCTCTTTTGTTCATTTGCCAAGGAATGATTGGGTCACAGCCATCCCTCTGTATATGGGAGCCTTTCTCAGATACTTAAAAGACCATAACTTCTCTGCCAATTTCATTCCTTTCGCTTCAAATACTCTTTCTCAAGAACACAACAGAACCTTTGAAAGCTGGAGTTTAGGTGATACTTCTATTGACCAGGGATCTTATTACTAAATGAACTTATAGGATAGGCCAGGAGCACGTCAGAGGTCATGATGAATCCCTCATGATGGTCATCTAGATTATTTATGTGTGTGTTGATAAACACTGCTAGAGGTGGTTACTCTGGAAGAATTAGTGATTTATTTTACAGAGTCAGGCCAGTTTTATAAGCTAATAAGTACTAGCCTAAGTAAGTCATAGTCAGGGACCAGCCTACACAAAGAAATCCTAGATCTACAAAAGTTTCAGTGGTAATGCAATTGAAAGCTGTCACCAAATCCTGTTATCTATCTGGGTAGAAAAGTGCTCAACAAAATTGTGAGAGCCCAGAAGGTACAGAGCTGAATTAAGGGCAACAATAACCTTTGAGTGAATGGCAGATTCAAGATAATAGCTGAGTGATAAAATAAAACTTTCCCAGTAACCCAAGTCCTAATAAAATTGCTAAGTGCTTTGGGGCTACTGGTCTCTTTAACTTCTTTGTGTTCCTAGGGCTGGAGGACATTTGGTTTTGGCCGTACGCACATTTATGGATGTGCAGGCAATTGAGGCAACTAGTAATGCAGCCCAAGGTGGAATGTGGTTTGTATAGCCTAGCAAAAGTTGGCATTCTTGTATAAATATTTACCTATGACTTCTAAAACAAAGCAATCTGTCCTTGTTCTAGACAGCAATCCTTAAACACTTGGAATGAAAGATTCCAAGAATACCTATAAAACTGTTTTAGATTTAAGAGGTCAAAAATCCTCATAGATAACCCAAGGTATGCATGGTAAAGCTAAATGTTTACCTCTTCCTTTGTTTCTATTTGGCTAGATAATGCTTGATAGGAAGAGAAAGAGCATTTATTTTAAAAATGCTCCTTTTCAAGAATCATTTATATAGAGAGAACTAAATGTCAACCACAGATGAAGAAATAGCCACATTCTACAAATAAGTTAATTTCAAGGGGAGTTTCTTTTCATCTCCCACTGGAGATCAGAGTTGAACAGGGGAAAGAAAGTTTAGTGATTAAGAGCACAGATTGGAGACAACCTCGGTTTAATCCCAGTTCTGCCTTTATTAACTGTATAATTTGCGATGTGACATTAAATTCCATATTCTTTCATTTCCTTCTCTATAAAATGAGGTTGATAATGACAACACCTACCTCATAGTGTTGTTGGGAAGAGGAAGTGGGTTAAATATGTAAAAACCCTCTAAAGCAGTGCCCAGTATATAGAACCATATATTTTCCAATAGAAGATTAAGAATATCTTAAGAGTGAAGTTTATAGAACTGTGTTCTCTAGTACTCAACATTACTGCAGCACATAGTAGGTGATCAATAAACAATTGATGAGTGAACATTTGACTATAAAGAATTTTCTACTAGGGGCGCCTGGGTGGCGCAGTCGGTTAAGCGTCCGACTTCAGCCAGGTCACGATCTCGCGGTCCGTGAGTTCGAGCCCCGCGTCAGGCTCTGGGCTGATGGCTCAGAGCCTGGAGCCTGTTTCCGATTCTGTGTCTCCCTCTCTCTCTGCCCCTCCCCTGTTCATGCTCTGTCTCTCTCTGTCCCAAAAATAAAAAAAAATAAAAAAAATAAATTCCCTTTAAAAAGAATTTTCTACTAGAATTTCTTTACTGAACAACATTTCCTTGTCCCATCAAAGCATGCCAGTTCAACAACAGGACTGACAGTCTGTTTTCAGAAACAATTCCAGGGTGAGAGTATGTACACCCCTATGCATCAACAGAATGAATAATGCGAGGGCAATGAACAATATTAAAGAGTTTTAATGTGAATCCAAATGACTTTTCATTAATGCAAGTACTATTTTCTTGGCATAGCCCCCGCCTGCCCTTCTATTCTTTACTGATAAAGCCATGACTATTACACCATCTGGGATAGGTCAAGACCAAGTGGAGAGTCTGAGCTCATCCCTAATTACTCCATTATTCAAGCAGGGGTTAGAGAGTGGGTGGGAAAGTTTCAGGGAAAGATTTCAAATGACACAGATTCACTAATAAAATGCTCAGGAGCTGATTTAGGCCTATTTAATCTCCAAGACATCTGAAACAAGACAACATCTGTAATGACTTCTTATCCTGGAAAATCCCGGAGCGCTTTACATTTTTTTTTTAATCCATGTATTTAGCAGTCACATCACTCATTTATGAAATGTAGTTCTTGTTTCTAGAGTAAAAGGGAGAAATGTTTTTAATAGGTACTGCAAGATAATGAGATGACTAGACACACAGCTCACATCACTGGAAATGGAGACAGACTGGCTTTACCAAGTTGGAATGGGGCCAGCCTCCCAGCCTTAACAGAACTCACCATACTCTGGGGGTGGCATCACCAGCTTCCTCCTTGGATAGAAATGGGATAAGAGACTAGGTAAGTAAATGAGTGAGGTAATGAGTGAATTATTAAATGAACAAATATAATAAAGAAAATACTGGCCTACAAAGATTTTAGTAGAAAGAGGTAAGGCCTTTCCCATTAATCAAATCTGCCAAAGAATGGATTCCATTTTAAATATCAACATGTATCAGGGCACCTGGGTGGCTCAGTCGATTAAGCGGCCAACTTTGGCTCAGGTCATGATCTTACAGTTCATGAATTTGAGCCCTGCGTCAGGCTCTGCACTGACAGCTCAGAGCTTGGCGCCTGCTTTTGATTCTGTGTCTCCCACTCTCTCTGGCCCTCCCCTGCTCATGCTCTGCCTCTCTCTCTCTCTCTCTCTCTCCCTCCCTCCCTCCCTCCCTCTCAAAAATAAACATTTAAAAAAATTTTTTTAAATATCAACATGTGGCTAGTGGCTATGAAATTAGACAGTGAAGGCAAGATGAGTTCCTTAGACATCTCTTTTTTTTTTTTCCTGTGTTCTCTTTCCTCACTTGCTGCTTACATATGGGGTTCCTCCTTGGCCCCCTGCTTTTGTGACTATGCACCCTTTCCTTGGCTGTCCTTGAACCACCTGATATTCTGCATCACCAAAATCTAACTTTCATCCTCATTTAAAATACCTACTCTTCATGAATTTATTACTTCAGCTGCAGGCACTATAATCCACCCAGGCCCCAAGCAGGGAACCCTTCTTGACAGCTCATCTCTCTTCCTCCACCCCCATTGACATGATTATCAGTTCTTGCTATATTTATGCTTACCTTCCAACTATTTTTCATATTCACCCTCTGCACCCCAATTACCATTGTATACTCTGAATTGTCAGCCACTCTTTCCTATATTTCAACTGACATTCTTAGTTCTGGCTGCACATTAGAATCACATGGCAGGGGTGAGATGCTTGGGTGGTTCAGTCAGTTAAGTGTCTGACTTTGGCTCAGGTCATGATCTCACAGCTCATGAGTTTGAGCCCTGTGTCAGGCTCTGTGCTGACAGCTCAGAGCCTGGAGCCCGCTTCAGATTCTGTGTCTCCCTCTCTCTCTCTGCCCCTCCCCTGCTCAGGCTCTATCTCCCTCTCCTTCAAAATAAATAAACATTAAAATTTTTTTTAAAAATCACATAGGGAACTGAAAATATGACCAGTGCATGGATCCACACCAAAAGATATGGTTTGGTGTCCCTGGGTGGCTCAGTCAGGTAAGCATCTGACTTGGTTTTGGCTCAGGTCATGATCTCATAGTTCCATGGGTTCGAGCCCCATGCTGGTTCCATACTGACAGTGCAAAGACTGCCTGGGATTCTCTTTCTTCCTCTCTCTCTCTGCCCTTCTCCCACTCACACTGTCGATAGATAGATAAATCTAGATAAATAGATAGATAGATAGATAGATAGATAGATAGATAGATAGGGTTTTATTCAGGATGAGGCAGGGCCCAGGCATTGGTATTTTTTAAAGCTCCCCACATAACTTTTGTGCAGTGAAACGTGAGAATAGTTCATCCTGCTCATCGGTCTGGATCTAGTTTTGTTGCCCCTGTAGCCACATCCTGAAAAAGCACCAGGCTGCTCTTTCTAGAATGTTCATCCAGAAAATGAACCCCAAATTCCTTATCTTTTCCTAAGCCTTTCTACTCATGTGCTGACATTCTTAAACTCATAGAAGCAGATAGTAGGATAGTGGTATCCAATGCCTGGAGTGGAGGAGGGGGATGGGAGTGGAGGAAGGGACAGAAATTGGGAAATGCTGATATCAAGTTTCAGTTATGCAGGATGAATAATTTCTGGAGCTCTAATGTATACTTGGTGACTACAGGTAATAACAATGCATGGTATTACTTGAACTTTGCTAAAAGAATAAGTCTTAAATGTTCTTATCACACATACACATAAAAATAACTATGGGAGATAATATTTTAATTAGTTTGATTGTGGTAATAATTCACAACATATTTGTATATCAAAACATCATGCTGTATATCACAAATAAAATTTTTGTCAATTATGCCTCAATAAAGCTGGAAAAAACAAGAAGATCTGATACAAAAAAAAAAAAAACTAAACAAAAACAAATCATCACTTATCCATTCCTTAAAAATATATTTTTAGAAAACAAACTTAGGTCTTCTCTCCCAGCTTTACATCACTTATTGTACCTTTGTGTGATCTCTGGGGATGTTCTCTAGGGATACTGGAGAAGGCTCACATGTCATCAGGTGGTGAGGACCAAAGTAGAGATGATTCCTGTGGACAACCCAGCTCATGTCTGTTCTCACAACAGCAGGTCTGCTTTTTGTGGCCAAGGACTTGTGCTCTGGGGTGAGACTATCTGCATTTGAAGTGTGGTCTTCCACAGGGAGGGTGCATGACTTTAGTGAGTTATATCAACTCTCCAAGCCAGCCTCTCTATACCAACTCTCTAAGCCTGTCCTCATAATGGAGGACACTGACACGCTTACCTCATGTAGCCCTTCTGAGAATTAAATAGGGAAAACTAAGAAAGGAATTTACATGGTGCCTGTTACAGAGAAAGCTCTGAATAAATAACAGCCCATATCACTTTATGACTCTTGTTGGACTTACAAATAATATTCTTCTAAAGAAGGGATTTACCCGCATTTTTAAACACTTTTGTGAAAGCATTGTTCTAGAATGTTGTGACTGTAGAGAGGCCAACCTCGTTCTCCCTTGGGATCTGTGTAATTTGAGTTGCTAATGGATCCAGTGTTATTTCTTTATTCTGCAATTCAGAGACTGAAGTCCACACCTTGCCTGTTCACTAGATCCTGTCAGTGGAAAAGAAAACACCAACCTAGGACTCACATTTCGATGCAAAAGCCACAGGTGTTGGTGGGTGCCAGCTTCTGGCAGCATGGCATAAAAAGAAATGAATGCTCTTGCCAATGTTGAGAATATGACTGCAGTATGCCTATTACAAATATTTACCTTTTTAGCTGGAATACCAGGGGACACTAGGGTTTCTGTTTAAACAGTGCTTTGAGGCAGAACTCATTGAAACAACATGGAAAGTTTTGCATAAATAAACTCTTTTATGATTATACTTGTAACACATCATACAATCAGACTGCAAAATAAAGCTTGGAGGGACAAAATAATCCCACTTATTTACATGTAACTCTAGTTTCCAATACAGATTTGTAGATAACTTTGCATAAAGGATAGTAGGATGTATTTTATTCCTGGAAAAACAGGCATATCTACTAGGGTTGAAAAAGCAGCATAATTTGAGGTTATAGCCTAGGGGCTATAATCAATGCCTTAGGGTCAAACAAATACAGGTTTGAGAAAAATAAGGCACTCAGAGCATCTAGAAACTAAAATAGATGCTGTAAATTTTAACTCTGATAATAATATCATCATTAATAATATGATTCTCTAGGGATATGTGACATAATTTTACCAAACGAAGTAATTAGGTTGTATTTTATTTTATCACATTTTGTTTTATACTGCTGCTGTTAATTTGTAATTATGGATCAACCCCCAAATATTCACAGACTTCAAACCTGGTTTCAATAATTTCAATTTTCTCTGAAAGTAAGCGGATCAACACTGAGCTATGGAAATGAGATTGAGGTGTCTGCATTTTCATGACCAGAAGGCATGAGAACTTGTCCTAAAATTGTTTGATCTTGTTACCATTTCTGCTGAACACTTTGAGTCACGCCAGAGTACAGAATGCCTTTTATTTAAAAGCTTCCAAAAGAGAGATTGCATCGACAGAAATTCAGAGCAAGCTGCTGAAAGGCTATATTAATCCCGATCCTAAGATATTACACTAAATATTTGACAGGAATCCAAACTTTCCTGTAGCCTTCCACTAAGAAACTAATCTTTCATAATTTTAACTGTGAAAGTGGAGGACTTGATCTTTTGAAATGGAAAAGGTGAGTCTAATTGAATTTCCTTCTTTGGTTTCTTATTAAAGATGGGACCGGATTGAATCATATTCAATTAATGATTGTACTTGGATATATTGTTCTTTTCAGAAGCTGGAAATAAGATTAACAAAGCCAGATAAAGATGTAGGGGGCAATGGTGCCAACTCAATACTTAAAGGGCTAGGCATGCGTAGAAGTAAAGACCTATTTCAATGCCATTGATTCTGGAGTAGGCTGCTGTTCTTGACCAATTCAAGGACTGAGTGGAAAGTTGTGTGATACTGGGCATCACCTACGAGGAAAAATAAACTTAAAAATGCCACAAATAATAATTGAGACATATCATTCTAATCTCCGCCCTTCTCCTGCGAATCCAGCAAATACACCATGATCCTTGTCATTGTCGACTCGGTGCACACCTGTCCCGAGCTCACTGCAGCCTGCCTACCCAGTTCCCAGCCACCAAAGCTCAGGTTTAGACTGTTTCTCTCCATAAGGCTTAATGCAAGTCTGGTAACCATGGAGCATGTTTTATGAACCAATAATTGTGATATGAGATCTGATAGATTAGCATAATTAGGCCAAACATTTTAAAACTGGGACTGTCCAGGAACACAGATTCAGTAATTATGGTCTCTCTAAAACTGTCCCTTCTTGGGGCGCCTGGGTGGCTCAGTCAGTTAAGCATCCGACTTCGGCTCAGGTCATGATCACACAGTCCGTGAGTTTGAGCCCCACGTTGGGCTCTGTGCTGATAGCTCAGAGCCTGGAGCCTGCTTCAGATTCTGTGTCTCCCTCTCTCTGACCCTCTCCCATTCATGCTCTGTCTCTCTCTGTGTCAAAAATAAATAAACATTAAAAATTTTTTTAAATAAATAAATAAAACTGTCCCTTCTATAAGCTTCTCTGTGAATATTTTTCTTCTTTGTCTTAAACACTGGCATTCTGCCATAATAGAACTGGCCATTCTTTTGCTAATTATCTCACGTCTTTATTTGTGTATTGCCTATATAGTGATGGTATAAGTGTTTCCAAGGCAAACTTATCAGCTCCTCTATTCTTCAGTGTTGACACAGAAGACACATGATATGTGTTTAATTAGTACTTCTCTAAATAAAGCTTATTTGTGGGGATAGGGGAGGAGGTGGTACAAATTTGGAGACAGAATCTTCTAGAGTTTCATTCTGTCTCTGACCCTTGACATCTGTGTAAGCCAGAGTAAGTCCACATTTTAGGGTGGGCATAATAATACACAACACTGTGATATTATGTGACATTTATGCAGTGCCTGGCATGTAGTAAGGCCTTCAACCATACGTATTCCCTCAGTGAACAGAAACACTGACCGAAGAGAGGTTTTAGAGTATGAGAGGGAACGGAGCATAGTGCCCATGAGCATGGGCTCTAGAACCAGACTGCCAAAATTCAAACCCAATTCTAAACTTCCAGCTATGGGATTTGGGGTTAACTGCTTAACATCTTTGTGCCTCAGTTTCTTCACCTGTGAAATATAAACATTAATGGTATCTACCTTCCCAGATTGTGAGGGTTAAATGAGTGAATGCTTACACAAACAGGTGGCTTTGGTATTACTAAGGATGAGCTCAATTAGGAAATACAAATGAACTTGGTCAATTCTAAAGGTCTTTTAAAATTCTGGATGCATAGTACTATGAAGAAAAAATATATACTTTTGCCTTTAAAGCCCCACATATAAGAGAAGGTAACATTCATACTGAGACAGGCTTTACTGCCTACACATGTAAGTAAACAGCAGATACCTAAGTTTAGCTTTTTCCTTCTCCTCTTACAACTCATACATCTGCCACCTATGGTATCTGAGCCTATTCAATTTATGATCTCCCATAACCAGCTAGGAAGCTGAATGTGGAAAAGAAAGCTGAAGCCAAACCTGAGATTCAGTTTGAAAGACTGTTTATTAGAATAATCAGTCTTCTGCAGAGATGGTCTGAATGGAGACCTCTAAGTGATTTGTCTAAGATAGATGCCCAAGGTGGGAAGGTCTGGACTCAGAGCCTGACATTGAACTGAACCTTCAAGGAACCTTCCAATCAAGTTCATCAGTGTCAAATTTAAGGTCCTTGCAGCAGATGGACTATGTCAGCACAAGGTTCATTACTTAACTAGCCAGAAGCCATGACAGGGCTAGGAGAAAAAAACACTTGTCAAGAAAAACTAGGCACTACAAGAGACTCATTTTAGACCTGAAGACACATGCAGATTGAGAGTGAAGGGATGGAAAAGCATTTTTATCATGCAAATGAAAATGAAAAGACAGCCAAATAGCCATACTTATATCAGACAAATAGACTGTAAAACAAAGACTTGTAACAAGAGACAAAGAAGGATACTGTATAATCATAAAAGGAACAATCCCACAAGAAGATATAACAATTGTAAACATTTATGCACCCAATATGGAAGAATCCAAATACATAAAGCAGTTAATAACAAACATAAAGTAATCAAGAGTGATACAATAATAGCAGGGGACTTTGACACCCCACTTAACATCAATGGATAGATCATCTAAACATAAAATCAACAAGGAAACTGGCTTTGAATGAAACATGGTACCAGATGGATGTAACAGATATATTCAGAACATTACATGCTAAAACAGCAGAATACACAATATTTCAAGTGCACATGGAAGATTCTCCAGAAAAGATCACATATTAGGCCACACAGTAAGTCTCAACAAATTAAAAAAAGACTGAAGTCATACCGTGCATCTTTTCTGACCACAATGTTATAAAACTAGAAATCAACCACAGGAAAAATCTGGAAAGAACACAAATACATGCACATTAAATAAAAAGCTAGTACACAATGAATGGGTCAACATAATGATGGGTCAAGTCATCAAAGAAGAAATCAGAATGATATGGAGACAAATGAAAATGAAACACCACAGTCTAAAATCTTTGGGATGTAGCAAAAGCTGTTTTAAGAGGGAAGTTTACAGCAATAAAGGCCTACCTCAAAAGCAATAAAAATCTCAAACATTCTAAACGTGCATCTACAGGAGCTAGAAAAAGAACAAACAAAACCCAAATCAGTAGAAGGAACGAAATAATAAAGATGAAAGTAGAAATAAATGAAATAGAAACTAGAATGAATGAATGAGTAAACAAGCGAATAAATAAATAAATAAAAAAGAACAAATTGATTAAACCAGGAGCTGATTCTTTGAAAAGATCAACAAAATTGATAAAATTTTAGCCAGACTCATTAAAAAAGAGGACCCAAAGTCAGAAATGAATGAGGCAAAATAACAACAATCAACACCACAGAAATACAAAAATTTTAATGAATTTTAATGAAATTCATTCATTTAAAAATTTAATGAAATACAAAAAATTTAATGAAAAGTTATATGTCAACAAACTGGACAACTTAGAAGAAATGGATAAATTCCTAGAATCATGTAACCTTCAAAAACTGAATCAGGAAGAAATAAAAAATCTGAAAAGACCAATTACCAGCAATGAAATTGAATCAGTAATCAAAAGCCTCCTAAGAGGGGTGCCTGGATGGCTCAGTCGGTTAAGTGTCCGACTTCGGCTCAGGTCATGATCTTGCCATCTGCGAGTTTGAGCCCTACGTTGGGCTCTCTGCTGACAGCTCAGAACCCAGATCCTGCTTCAGATCCTGTGTCTCCATCTCTCTCTGCCTCCCCTGCTCTCTCTCTCTCTCTCAAAAATAAATAAGCATTTAAAAATTTTTTTAAAACTCCCAAGAAACAAAAATCCATGACCAGACAGCTTCACAGGTGAATTCTACTGAACATTTAAAGTAGTTAATATCTATTATTCTCAAACTATTCCAAAAAGTAGAAGAGGAAAGGAAGCTTTCAAATTCATTCTACGAGACCCATATTACCCTGATACCAAAACCAGATAGACACCAAAGACAGATAAAAGATACTAAAGACAGATAAAAATAGAACTACAGGCCAGTATTTCTGATAGACATATGCAAAAATCCCCAATCAAATATTAGCAAACCAGATCCAAAAATACATGAAAAAAAATCATTCACCACAATCCAGTGGGATGTCAATATCTGTAAATCAATCAATGTGATGCATCACATCAACAAGAGAAAGGATTAAAAACTGTATGATCGGGGCGCCTGGGTGGCGCAGTCGGTTAAGCGTCCGACTTCAGCCAGGTCACGATCTCGCGGTCCGGGAGTTCGAGCCCCGCGTCGGGCTCTGGGCTGATGGCTCAGAGCCTGGAGCCTGTTTCCGATTCTGTGTCTCCCTCTCTCTCTGCCCCTCCCCCGTTCATGCTCTGTCTCTCTCTGTCCCCAAAATAAATAAACGTTGAAAAAAAAATTAAAAAAAAAAAAAAACTGTATGATCATTTCAAAAAAATGCAGAAAAAGCATGTGACAAAGCACAACATCGATACATGATTAAAAACCCTCAACAAAGTAGGTTTAGAGGAAACATACCTCAAAATAATAAAGACCACATATGAAAACCCCACAGCAAACATCATACTAAATGGTAAAAATTGAGAGCTTTTCCCCTAAGACAAGGAAGAAGACAAAGATATCCACTCTCACTGCTTTTATTCAACATAGGACTGGAAGGCCTGACCGCACCAATCAGACAGAAAAGAAAAGAGAAGAAAAGAAAAGAGAAGAAAAGAGAAGAAAAGAGAAGAAAAGAAAAGAAAAGAAAAGAAAAGAAAAGAAAAGAAAAAGAAAAAGTATCTAAATTGGTAAGGAAGACGTAAAACTTTCACCATTTGCAAATGACATGATACTCTATAAAATATCCTAAAGACTCCACGAAAAAACTACTAAAACTAGTGAGCTCCATAGGGTTGCAGGATACAATATCAGTGTACAGAATTTTCTTGAATTTCTTTTTATATAAGTTTATTAATTTTGAGAGACAGAGAGAGAGAGAGAGAGAGAGAGAGAAAGCAAGTATGCAAGCAGGAGAGAGGCAGAGAGAGAGGGAGAGACAGAATCCCAAGCAGGCTCTGTGCTCATCACGGAGCCCAGTGCATGGTTTGATCTCACAACTGTGATGGATACAAAAGAGTATACTTATCATGATGAGCAGCAGGTGTTTGTTGTATGGAAGTGTTGAATCACTATATTATATACCTGAAACTGATATAACACTGTATGTTAGCCATATAGGAATTACAAATTAAAAAAGTAAATTCAATACAATATTTTTAAACATATATAAAAATTAAATAGAAACACTAGGTACCAGTTGCCCTTATAGTTGCACATTGGTAAATTTGCAGTTTGCAAAATAATTCAGAAATTCGAAGGAAGGTGAGAGTAACAGCACCATCAAAATGAACCATAAACTAAGATAATAAATTAACTTCATGACACATTCAGCATTGACATTCTTAGCAGCAGACCTCAGCTACTAATAACAACTCCACACAGTTTTCATGCTACTGGCTTTGCTGCCTTCTTCTTCTCCATCAGGCTTTTGAACCAGGATTCCACAGGCTATGCCAAGTTAGCTTAGGCACTTCCCTTGCCAACTCAGAAGAAATCAATACCATATCCAAAATCATTATTTATATATTTAAGAGTCTTCTCTCCATCAGTCTTGTTCTTTTGGTCTCTCTGCCATAAAAATTCTACCAGAGATCACTATTTTTCTTATTCTCAAGTATGATTCGAATGCATTTCGAATCAGGGAAACCTGATTGTGTCCATACCATTTTCAGGATGGAACAAAATGGAATAAGAAGATAGATCTACTACAGAAACAGAGAGAAGGAGGTTTCATGGGAAAATCTCAGCTGAGCGTTGAGGAAGGCAGATTACTGGAGAGCTCTCTGCAGGAACAGCAGGTAGATACCAAATGAAACCACAGTCCTTGTTAGAGGCGTCCACACAAAGAAGGCTATTCGGTGTTCTGCGACGACAGACATCACCTCACACCTAAGCTGTGTTCAGTGAGAGAAAAGGAGTCAGGTACATGGATCAAGACAGGAAGGAAGAGGAGGTAGAGAGGAAATAAAATAGGAAGAGTTGCAGTAATTGGACTGAGTTAATGACTCTAGACAGAGCTATACAAATAGGAGAAGGTGAGAGGCTGTGCCCTCCCCAGGAAAGACTTCCCACACTCCTTTGCACCCATCAAAACCTTTCCCATCTTTCGGTCATTGCTGAGACTCAGTGGCCCTCTAAGAACTGCAAGCCACCAACAGCTCCCCTTTGACACCTGATGTCCTTAAGGTCTGCATTAGTGTTTCTCAACTGGAGGTGATTTGCCCCATGAGGGCATATTGGCAACATTTAGAGACCTTTTTGGCTGTTACGAACTAGAATAGTGGACCAGCATGTACTGGGTGGAGGACCTGGATGCTGTTAACATCTTATAATGTGCAGGTCGGCACCACAGCAAAGAGCATCAGCAGTGTTATGGCCGAAACCTCTGGTCTGCATCACTATCATCTGGTCCCAAATCCTCCCGGCCTTGAAAAGTAGTTCCATGTTCTGGGTGTCTGTGTTGACTCTCAGGCCAGCTTATAAGTATCTTTGGAGCATGGAGTACACTTGGTACTTCATACCGTCACCAAGCATTCTGGCACAGTGCCTGAATGCAGTAGGTAGGGGGTGTAAAGAGTGAAGAAGAAAAAGGACAAACGTGTTCATTGTGCTGGGTCAGAGCTAAAGGAAGTTGCCTCTTGGTAGCATCATCATCAAACCCTGCTAGGCACAGAATGCCATGGTAGATTGCCGTCTGAACAGCGAGCAAGGGGTGAGATGCTCGGGCGACAAGAAGAGCCTGGGAAATAACTAAGAATGAAAAGGTGGGGGCCAGGCTGCAGCATCACATCCAATAGTCAGTGGACAAAAGCGTTGAAAAATGGGCATTTCAACTTTTAAAAGATGCTTTTAGACATAATTTAGAAAACAGTCCAAAAGCTGCACAAACCGGTTAAAAATTGATCTGTGCACCTCACAGCGCTTCTGAGCCTCTGCTAGTCTTCTGCAAAGAGCTGAGTGCAGATACCCCTGGGCTTTTTGAGGTTTTTGCTGAAGAGAAACAACACGAAAAGACTCTCTTTCTTCCCACCTACTCTCTCTCTCTCTCTTTCTTTTTCTCCCCTCCAACTTCTCTCCCTCTCCTTCCCCCACTGTCTCTCCTGCTCTCTCTCACTCCCCCCTCTCCCTCTTTCCCTGTCTCTCTTCTTCTTACCCTCTCTCCCTCTCTCTCTCCCCTGCCCCATCTTTTCTATATCCTTTCCTCCATTCTCACCAGTCCAGAAAAAGTACAATCACCTCCACCATAGGGCTTCCAGAGGCCCATCCTGCTTCCACTGTGCTTGAGTATAGGTCTTATACTGTACTTCATAATTGATGGTTCCGGAGCTGTTGCTCCACTGGGCTGTGGGCCAGCTCCACAGTGCTGAGACCACACATTATCCTTTAGTCCACCAGCATCTAGTGGAGTGCTAGGCACATCCTACATGCTTGATAAACAGAAATTGTTGAACTGTTGAACAAGAGAAGACTTGTGCCTGTCTGAGACAAAGCCACACCTCAGTGAAAGGGCCAATTCCCAGCCAGCGTAGCACAGAAGCTGGGCAGCTTCAGGTCAGGACACCTCAGACACTGCTCAAATGACAAAGTCTGTAAGCTTGAAGGCATTCCCATCTGGGAAAAAGCAGCAGCCACAAAGTTCCCATTCTAGAATGTCCTTACCATCAACTGCATGTAAATTTCTAAGTATTCATTTCCAATAAAGATAAAGGACGTTTGATGCGGCCCCTAGATGTTACTTTTTTTCAAGCAATATCAACTGCATAGTTCCAAACACACATTTGCCAAGATGTAGCTTTTCTTTCTCAACCTATCCTGTCTGATGGCAAAAACAAAAACAAAATCTTAAACTAGTCACCCCAGAGTTTTCTCAAGTTAATGTTCTCAGGGATTCGGGTTTAAAGGACTGTCACATTTAGCATTAAAACGCTCTCCCTTGTCTCTCCCTGCCTTGCCTGACTGGGATCAGTGTGAACCTCACAAGTTCCTGCAGGAGAGGGGGGAACAGCGAGTGCACTGCCTAGTCTTACTCTCTGTCTGTTCAATGCTGGCCTTTCCTCTAGACGTGTCTGTCTCTTCTTGTCTGGACTTTAATAGAACAGTACTCCTTCAGTGATGACCACTGGCTGATCTGCAGAATCGCAGAACTCCATTCAGATGGGTGGCATGGGAAAGCATTGAGGCTCAGCCCATCCCTGGCAGGAACACTCCTGTTTCAACTGACCCTCCTCCATAGGATCAGCCCTTCTTACATGGGCCTTCTCTCTCCTCCGGCTCAATGCTGGACTCTGCACACAGACACTCCCCTAGACCTTTGAGCTGACTGCAGTGTCTGTGGCATGAATCACCCTGTGCCATTTCCACTGTGCTGCAACAGCCCAGAGCGTGTGCCCCAAGGTGGCGGCTGTCCCTGCTGGACCACACCCCTGGACAGTCACACATTCATCGCCAATCCCTAGGCTTCAAGAAGCTTCCATGAGTGGCACCCAGCTTACCCATGAGTCACCTGCTTCCACTTCAAACTCTGCTCCACAGAGCTGTTTTCTCTGTGGGAAGAGGGGTGCTGCAGTAAACAGTGAGTATAGGGACCTATTGAGTCTATTTGCATTCTCCTGATGACCTTCTCTTTTATCTTGATAGCTGTATCTTGAACCTAGAAATCAAGATTCTGGCAAGCTTATTCATTGATAGATTTCAGACAATTTCATACCCCTACCTAGGGTAACAGGCTACCCTTAAATTCATGTGAGATTATTAATCAGTGTATAAGAAAAACTTAGCAATTATAGGATTTTGTTACATTCCAATTCACGTGAAAAATGAATGGCCAGCCTTTTCCTTTTCTAAGTCTACTTCATTTTCCAAAATGTCCCCATTCTCATGATTGACCTGCTTGAGGTCTTCAAATAAAGTTAGTAGGGATCCAGGATTCTGAGTTTGTCCCATTCTTCAGATGGGAAAAGAGAATATCTGACAGAAGGAAGGACTAGTGTCCTTAAGTTTTGGTAACATGATCTAGAGGAGTACCCAGGGCACCCTTAGGTCCTTTAAGCAAAATGGAAATGCTAACATGAGAACATAAGGGGCCCAGAAACTTTACCTTATTGTAAATAACTTAAAACATTTTTTTAATATTTATTTTTGAGAGAGTGAGCGAGTGAGCAAGTGAGTGTGAGCAGGAGAGGGGCAGAGAGAGGAAGACAGAATCCAAAGCAAACTCCAGGCTCTGAGCTGTCAGCACAGATCCTGATGTGGGGCTTGAACTCAATAACTTTTTTTTTTGTCCTAAATAACATTTTTTCATATCAAATTTATTGTCAAATTGGTTTCCATACAACACCCAGTGCTCATCCCAAAAGGTGTCCTCTCAATAACTTTTTAAGACAAAAAAACTAGAAGGATTTTTTTTTTTTGAGTTCTATATCTCCTGGTATTGCTTGAAAACACCTTCTTTATCTGTTAGAGGTAAGTGCAGACCCATTGTCCTTCTCCCTCATTCTTGTCAAGCAAGAGGATACTGAACCTTACCCTCCATATCCCAATGGGGTGTTAAAAGGGTAAAGTGAGAAAACAGATGTGAGACACCAAGCTACAATTGGGAGATTATTAGAAGTCTCCCTGTGAGCACTCTCTCTGGGGATTTGTCAGGGTTCTTTGTTTCCCTTCCTTGTACTCAGATCCTTGCTTTTCCACTGAGTTAGACAAGACAAGAGTCAGGATCCTTTCTCCCCTCACTCACTTGCCAGCACCTCTGAATTCAAGGCCTGACAGCTGGGCAGGAGGTGGCCCCACTGCTCCTCTGAACGCATCTGTTCTCCAAATGATCCTTCCTCAGCAGACTTCTATGACCTTCACTCATTAGGATTCCCCATGGATTGTGCTCTCCATGTGAAGAACTGCCTTAACTAATTCCTTGCCTTTTAGCACCTCAAGGGGCCAGAATAGATGCTATATGATGATAAGAAATAATCTCTTAGATCATTTTATTACTTCTATATGAGGACACTAAACATTTCTTGTGATTGAATGATTCGTTCAGGAAAGAAATAATTTAGTAAAAGGCCATTCTCCTATTCAAGAAAGCAAGTTGTAAAAGTATCAGATAATTTCACTTTCTTGCATTTCACTGCCTTGAAACGGCTCCCAAATCCAGGTCGGTCTCTGTTAATGTGAGAAATTGGTTTTTGAAAAGAAGAAATTCATGGTAAGAAGATTTTACAAGTTGAATCTGATGGATTCATTCACAAATAATTTTATTCAACACTTTTATGCTAAAAAGCCTACATTGTGTAAAGTGTTGTGGGGATGTAAAGATATTAAGAATAAAGTTTTAAATGAAACTAGTTGTTTTGCATGGTAGTTTTAAACACTTTTCATATATATCTGACTTCATTCTCAAAAATCTGTGATGTATTTGCTGTTATTGCCATTTTAAAAATGAGGAAAAGGAGGCTCACTTTGGCATCCCTGAACTAAAATCCCAGTTCCTATAACTTGAAACTCCAAATCCTTCTCATTACACAACACTCAGCCCTTTGGTTTGCAATAAGTGTCCCTCGGAGTAGTAAATGCAAAGTGCGATTTGGTTCTTCCAGTGAGCAGTCACTTCTCACTGGAGCGATACAAGAGAGTTTAATAGGGTAGGTTGTCATTCCACTTGGTCCCAGAGGATAGAGGATCTTGATAGCCCTGGGAGAGTGAGTAGCCAACAGTTCAGGGAGAGGGGAAGAGATGAACAGAAGCACAGAAGTAAAAGGAAGCTAAGCAATTTTGGGGACTGGAAATTAGAGCAGACTGCTATAATATGGAGCCCCTGGAGAAAACAACAAAGGAGCAGTAAGTGAAAAAGAGAGGTTGCACAGAACCTCATTACTGGGTTGAAGGATTTATAAATCATTCAATGACCAGTATGTGTGTATTTGTGACAGGGTGGTGATGGTTTTGGATGAAGATGGCATGATTCAGCTTGTGTTTCAGGGAAACTAGCCTTAACGTTATGCAAGACAGACCTGCAAAGAGAGGAAGTGAGGACTGAACAATTGCCAGAGACAGAGGAGGAAGCTCTCCTATGGATTCAAGGAAGAATTAATGCAGTGATCATGGGAGAGGAGAAGAAAAAGGAAGAGAAACAAGAAACATAATACTTAGAAAATCTAAAAGACTTAATAATTTATAGAAAGTTGAAGGTGAGAGAATGG
The DNA here is from genome assembly GCF_007474595.2 of Lynx canadensis. Taxonomy (NCBI): domain Eukaryota; kingdom Metazoa; phylum Chordata; class Mammalia; order Carnivora; family Felidae; genus Lynx; species Lynx canadensis. The sequence goes on from NC_044310.1 coordinate 124,337,679, forward strand.
AAGTCCTATGGTTCAAGTTGGGCCACTGGAAGACTGATCGATATCATAAATATATACAATCTGAAAGAAGAGAATCTTGCAGAAACCTTAAGTTTTCTAAGTAAAAAGAAATATAAAAATAGTAAAACAGTAAAAACAAGCACTTGCACACTTAAATCGACCAGGCGTCTGTTGCTCATGCAATTTTTACAATTTTTTGAGTTGCATAGGATTATTACACTTACTATCATGGTGAAGACACTGAGGCAAAGAAGGTTAAGACAACTTGCACCAAGATAACCCAGCTAGGAAGTGAGGGAGGCAGGAAGGAGGTTGGCCCAGGCAACCCGGCTCCAGAATCTATGCTCTTGACCACTATGATCTGCTACCCTTCTAAGATAAGCGTGTTTCTGAACATGCTGGTTTTACAATGCCCTGGAGATGAAGATTCCTAATAACAAGGTCAAACTCAAGCTCAGAAGAGTAACTGGAAACTAAAGGTGCATATCTGGAAGGCATCTGTGTGGAGGTGACAGTTAGATTTGTGGAGGGGATGAGGACAACCAGGGGTGGGGGCATGGAGAGGCCCCAGGAAGTGAAGGTGAAGTAGGATCTGGGATGGGAAAGAAGATAGACAACATAAACTGGAAAAGTAGACGTTAAGTGGGTGAAAAAAAAAGGGGGGGAACCAAAGAAAGAGAAAAGAAGAGTGCAGTCAATGAAAGAAGGCCTTCGGGCGGGTGAATTTCAAGCATTATCCCAATAACATGAAATGTGGAAGGCCATTTAGGCAAGGAGCTGACCAAGCAAGGGCTATTGGTAAAGCTGAATGGGTGATTCTACACAGACAGTTGGGTAAAGTTCATGGCTTTATTGTGAGGAGCCAACATGGATGACACTCCCACCTGCAGCACCCAATTCTACCTATCATCCACTCACTGCCCTCCCCCCAACCAATCTATCAGTGGTACAAAATCAAATTACATAGATCCAAGAAAGGCTCAACATTGCAGAGAAAACTCCATGTGCATCTTTTATTGAGCTATGTGAGAATTCAGAGATACATGGCAAGGTCCCTGAATTCATTCTTTTAGTAAAGTTGTCTTCTTATGTAAATAATTAACCCAAAGTTAATCTGATGAACAACTTATTTTCAAAGTCTGTTTCTTTGTTTTAAATAGAGGAAAATTCAGCCTCAAGGCAGTGCCACCTTGCATCTTTATCTGTGGCCCTCATCTTGGTGCCCTGAAGAGCAGCCAGTGTCCAGCCTGCTGAGACAGGGTTCCACATACAATACTTCTAATGACCCTAGCCACACATATGGGCCACTTGTCATATTCAGCTTTAAGCTCACTGCTGACAATACTTATCAGATCAAAACAAACATGCCTATTAAACATATTATAAATTGGTGTACATGAAGCAAGAGACAGAGTAACAGAATAAAGCAGACATAGGGTGGCAGAGGAATGTCCTAAGCCCGTATACCTAAAATGTACATTTCTAATTTATTCTTCCCATAGTATTGTATGTTACCTCTGAAATGAAAGCAAGTATTATTCTCCTGTTGAATTTATCCTTCTCTTTGTCATAAGAAGTTTGATATTTATTCTAGGGGGGACAAAAGGCATGATATGTAAGTTTCCAGAAACTCTGTGCCACAAATCAAACCTTTGAACCATCCCAACATGGGGAAGCTCATGCATTTCATTGACTCAGGAGGAAGAACAAGCACAAATTTAGCTAATCCATTCTGTATGGAATCATGTCAAGTAATCCAGTTGTTTATCTTGAGCAGTCAAGAGGAAAGACTTGTTAAATCTAAAGCAAAAGTAGCACATGTAAGCGCTTGATTTGGTTTTCTTCAAGATATCTCCAAAGGCTGCAAATTGAACTCTGCCTAGAAGTGCATGTTGGGGCAGCTTTTCCTTAAAGCATTTCCCTTCCTTTAAAAAAGCCTACTGATAAAAGAAAAAACACGTTTATGAAGATATTTTAGCCCTTTAGTCTATGTGCGTCTTAATCTTTCTACCCATCTTCCTTCTTTCTACAAAATAACATAGGTAGACAAGGCGCTATGTTTGCATAAACATACGTAAGATGTACACGTGAGCAAAGATACAAGCTGCTCCTCATGGCCTTTTTCTCAGTGTGACATGATGTGCTTTGACACTTCCTTGCACTGTGTATATACCTCCATAAGAGCTCTTATGCTACTGGGTAACATTTCTCCCTGCTAGGCTGAACATACAAAATCAAGGACGGCTTCTGACCCACTCTGCATTACCATTACCTATCACAAAATAGCTGCTCTGTAAGTCTCTGCTTGATCAATGGATGAATAAATGAAAGCATGTTCCCAAAACTGCTGTTAACTCTCATGCATATTAGAAATGAATTTCTGCCTCAGGCTTTTGTGCTTTTTTTTTTCTTTTTTTATTTCAACTGTAGCTTGAAGATTCAGTGCTCTTGTGCCTGAGGCAAAAGTGATTGAAAGTAATCTATTTTATACTCAGAATATTTAAAGGAATTTTATAACATATTAGAAAAATGGGAAATTATCAAAATAGATGAGTGGCATTTTATAGATCACAGGGAATATATGTTCTCCCAAAGAAAGAAATACTAAACCCAGATACCTCTGAAATTTGAAATAGGTGGACTTTTAGGTCCCTTCCAACCTTGAGAATTCTCTCAACAAGGAAATAGTAGTTTGTCCTAAGGAAGTACTATTCCTTTTAATAATATGGCTCTCTAACTTTCAGAATTCTCTGTCTCCAAAATCTATAGGCCAGTCTGAAGTGGATTTCATGTCAAGGTTGAAATCAGGGATTGTATCATCCTGAAGGTACCACTTTTCTCTATTATATGCCATATTGATTTGAACTACAAAGGGAGGTTAATATAATGAACATCATTATGCCTCATCCAAATCTCATAGAGTTTTATGGTATTTTTCTTTCAAAAGGAGTTATAAAACACAGAAGTATAAGGACTCTTAGAAACCAAATACCACAATTTCCATCAATTGTCTGAACTACTCTGACAACTCTCTGTCAAATGCTTGTGTCTGTGCTTGAACACCCAAAATCCAGAAACTCACCATCTTCCAGGAAATCCTTGGATCTCTGCAAAGAAGTCCTGTGACAAGGTATCAAAGATATACCTTCCAGAAACATCCATTGATTTGTTAAATTCAGACTCTTGGGGAAATACAGGCTAAAGTTGAATCCTTCCAAACAAACACTCATACAAATAACTTTTAAGGATTTAAAAGAAAGCTTATTTTTTTCAGTCTGATTCTTCCCATTTGTTCTTTGGACCAACATTCAAAGTTCCATCCATCCCTCAAGTAATGTCATCTTGAGTCATTTAACTCTCATGGTCATTTTTCTCTGAACACATTCCAAAATGTCCAATGAATTTCATTAGTATTTGGTAACCTTCACTGAATATAATTATTTTCAGTATAATTTGAAAAGTCCAAAGTAGAGTAAGATGGTGACCTTCTTTATTCCATTAATGGAGGCTCTGGATTACATATTACATTTTTAGGAGTCATTCACATTGAGATTACTGTTGACTGTTTAAATACATATTGTTACTAAGCCAATAGCCCTCTGATACTCTAATGTACACTTTATTCTAGAACCATGCCAAACTTCACATTTATTTCTATTAAATACCTTTTGTCATCTTTTTTTTTCTTACCCTCTAACATCTTTCTTTGGCTGAAACTTGAAAAATTTCAATGGTGTGCTATCTTCAAATGGGATATATATAGCTTCAATTATCTTTACTCACATCACTGACCTAAACACTGAACAGCCCCAGGACCATGAAAAGAAGTGTGTAGTATGCCACAAAAACCTTCTTCTGGTTGACATCAGTCTCCCTTTGAGGGTAATAATTCAACCAAGATCTAATCCACCACATAGTATTAGCATCCAGACCACATTTCTCCACTTTTTCCACAAGGGAAAATGAGAAACTTTGTGAACAGTTTCCACATGATAAAACTAAAAGACCGTTTTGCCAAAAAACAAGACAGAGACAAATTTATTATTGTATTACTCACCCTGTGTGTATGGGGTTAAATATCCATTTCAACCCAGAACCTGGAATGTGACCTTATTTAGAGATAGGGTCTTTACACATGTAATCAAGTGAAGATGAGGACATACTGGGGTCTATAAAATGACTGGTACTCTTATAAGCAGACAGAGATTTGGACAGAGATACATACATAGAGGAAGACAGCCAGGTGAACACAAATGCAGAGAATGGAATTATGTTGCCATGAGCCAAAAATTGCTGGCAACCACCAGAAGATAGAAGAGGTAAAGAAGGAATCTTCCCTAGAGTCTTCAGAGGGAATGCAGCTGGGCTGACCTTGGATTTATACTCTAGCCTGCAGAACTCTGAGAGAATATATTTGGTTGTTTCAAGCACATAGTTTGTAGTAATTTGTTATAGAGGCTCCGAGAAACCAATACATTGTGTGTCATATGGAGAACACTCACTTTCTCCCTTCAACCTGTCCAGATACTATGGGCACATCAACTATGCCCCTGCCTCAGTCTACTTCAATTCCATATATATCTCTCCCTTCCTTTCACTGTTCAGTCATTGAAATGAGGACTATACAACTTGGCAGCTAGTAATATACTCACTGCAATATTTTACAATTATTTTTTGAGTGGTACTCTTGTACTTCCAATTAGATTATAATCTTAATGAGGGTAGGACTAATTCTTTGTCTTTTTGTGTAGTTTACAGCATCAAAACCCCACTCTGCCCAGCGTTGCTACACACACACATACAACACTCCAACCATTGACCATGATAAAACTGTCCTGGAAAACAAATAATTCAGTTAGGATATAGCTGGAATAGTTTATCCTGATAAATACTATAGCACTTTTAAAGAATATGTTACAATATGTTAATGGAGAGAAAATGTGAAGGAAAGTCATATATTTTAAGGAATTTTCACTAATGTAAATGTTAAAATTAATCTCTTCACTTGTTGGAGAGAATGTTCCCCTTTTTTAAATGTTTATATATTTATGTAGAGAAAGACAAAGAGAGCATGAGTGGGGGAGGGACAGAGAGAGGGAGAGCTCAGAAAATCTTAAGCAGGCTCTGTGCTATCAGTGCAGAGCCCAATGGGGGGGCTCAATCTCACAAACCATGAGATCATGACCTGAGACGAAACCAAGAGTCAGATGTTCAACAGATTGAGCCACTCGGGGGCCCAAAGAATATTCCTTATAGTATATTTTTTTTTCCTCTTCTTTCCTCTTTCTTGGTCATTTGTGTTGTCCTAGTCGTAGTTATTTCTTTAACCTAGGATACATGAATGCCCTGTTAGAGAAATGATCTGTAATATGAATATGCTTTCTGTAGATTGCTTAATATCATGCAGGCTACTCACTAGGCAAGCAGGAAATCTTGTGATCTGTTGAGCCTAAATAGGGATACTTAAATGAGACTCAGAAGCCATCCTCTACTCCAGTGTTAAGTTCATGGATCTCACTACTTCCTTTTCATCAGCAGCAATTGTGAAATGCAAAGCAAGTTCACTGGGAACCTGCTTTCATCTCACCCTTCTCCACATTTCACATTGCCAAGAAATTGAAGGCCCACATTTCAGTGAGCTGGGCCAGGACCTATTCATGTGCTGGTATCAGAAAACTTATACCCCAGTTTCAATGAGTATCCTTCCCCATAATCAATTTCATCAGTGAAAGCCAAGTCGTTCTCTGCTGAAAAGTGAGCTGTGATATCTTCTCTGTCTTCTAATGGATCTTTTCCCTGGAATGCCACACACAGTCATGTAACAATCATTCAAAGGTACAGCTTTTTTTTTTTTTTTCCCTGCCAAGGTAACACATTCACCTCAATAAGAATACACCGATTCTTTTAGCAAAACCTTCTTTCCATAGCCAGGAAAAGAGGGTGACCATATTAATATCTATCAACCAGATGGCCTGTGTCTCTAATGGTAACTGATGCCAGGTAACCCCACAATCTCAGAGACCCTGGCCTGAGAAAGGAATTATGAATTTTGATTCCTTCTGGGCTAAGGCACGTATAGGGCTCTGCCACTTGGTACGTGACTAATAGGCCCTACTGAGGACAAGTCTTCCTAACCCGAAGGAGTGATAGGAACTTCAAACATGTCCTTTCTAAAATAGAACTGTATGTGATCTTCCCTCACACACAATTATCACACATTGAGTAATGGGGTGAGGGAAACATATGTACTGCAAAGGAAATTTAAGGAAGAAACAATAGAAAGTATTTCATTTAGCATTCTTTAGGACAGGTGATCTAGCATATCTGAAACAGCTACCCAGCTCACTCCACTACATTAATATTTCAATTCTCTGAGATGGAGAAGAAAACAACCAACTGGCCAAAACTAACAATGCTTGGTTAAAAAACAACATGATGCCAAATGCAACCACCTCTCCTTGAGAAGACTGTTTCTCATTTATGCAAGCTTAGGTCACACTGAAGGACATCCCTGTTCCCAGGACAAGGGACCATTTAAAGAACCAAAGCATGAAATACAGCCTATCAAGAGAGCCTTGGTGACTGGGAAAACAACTAGCAGTTCTGCAGGCAGTCTATGAGAAGGGGAATATGGGGTTAGGGGAAGCCTTGATTAAAAGAAATATGTGTCCAAGAAGGAAATCCACTGATGGAGAATAATACATCTGCTATAAATTTAGACCGATGGCTGACACTAATGGAATGAGGAAACTCTCACTAGGAAAAGTCATTCACAACCATGCATCTAAGTGGCAGAGGTGAGGAGGAGGGGCTGGGGGCCTGCTGATATATTCCCTGCCTGGATACAATTCTCCCAAATGGCCCTTGTTAAACAATTTCTGAAATGTAAGAGGTGACATGACAGAAGGCTATTAGAGGAAGCAATGTGAAATCAATCTGTCCATTCATTCAGAGCAACACTGAAGCATCAGGAGTCAGACTGGAACATGCAGAAAAAGTAACTGAAGTGAGGTACAATTTTAGATGCTCTCATTGTGTAGTCCCAGCACCAATCCCTACCCTTAGAAGTGAAGGGTGGGGGGGAAGGGGCACCTTTCCTCTGTATTGCCATTCCCTGGTTTTGGAAGTTACTATATTTCAATTTGTACATATACATTTTAATATAATATATTTATTTGTGTCACTAGACAACTGAGCTCCTTGAGGGATCCTTTCCCCTTCATATTTTCCTCCTGTTCCTAATATTGCTATGTAAACAAATTCATTGTTGAATAAGCAAATTTATACACAGAATGGGAGAAATCTAAAATCTCCAAATAAAGCATCCAGTAATGAATCAAAAACTAGCTTCAATTTCATCAAAAAACAAGGGAATTGGAAGTGTTTTATTATCTTTAGCACCTGATTCTAAAGGAGGAACAGCAGTTAAATAATATACGATGATTCTCCCTAGTCATCAGCAATCAGCAAACACGATAACTAGAAAATCCAAAAAGCAAAGATTACCAAAATGAACGTATTATCTACCTATTTCAAGATTTATGGAGCTACAGGATAAAGAACACTGTAATCCTCCCTGTCTTTAAACCAATCAGTAATTTTAAACTGAACTGCAATAACCTCAGTAAATGAAAATTTCAACTGATTTAAAGGATTTGAAGAAATATATTCTGTATAGTATTGATCAAATAGCTTCTCTTTTAATAAAATTTCCTACTACATTAGTAACAGATGTTGACAAATCCTTATGAATAAAGATGTTTGTTGCTTTTTATAGGGAACGAAGGAAGAAGGAAGGAAGGAAGGAAGGAAGGAAGGAAGGAAGGAAGGAAGGAAGGAAGGAAGGAAGGAAATTCAGTTGGAATTTGAGGCAGGAAGGAAATTCAGTTGGAATTTGACAAAATATTTGTTCAATGTAATATAATTTAGCCAGTAAAACCATTATTAATTCAAATGTTATAATTCCACGGGAAAATATGGATAAGATGGTGTTCATGAAAACAAGAAATGAAAGATTAAATGATTTGTAATAAATGAATGGTTGAGCAGATAGATGGATGCTCCCAAGGAACGAAGGCCAAAACACGAGGTGAGTTTTCTTTTTTTGAACATTTTAGATATATTTATACAGAGCAATGATTATTCAGAAACATATTAATGATAAATTGCGAAACTAAAGTTGAAAATATAAAAGGGACATAGGAGAGTGACAGGTTTTGAGAACCACCGCCAATTAGTTTCAAACCCATTATTCATATGTTAGACTTTATCATCTATTTCTAACTTACCTTAATAGTTATCTGAAAAACAGCAATTGTTTCTATTCATTAAATTGCTTTTTTGTTTATCTACAGTTGCAAATCAGTAAAAGGGACAGTATATGTTCATTTGTAGTGATACGACTACAGACTAAGAAATTAGTCACCTATTGGGGCAACTGGGTGGCTGAGTCGTTTGAGCGTCCGACTTCAGCTCAGGTCATGATCTCACAGTCTCTGAGTTTGAGCCCCGCATCTGGCTCTGTGCTGACAGCTCAGAGCCTGGAGCCTGCTTCGGATTCTGTGTCTCCTTCTCTCTCTGCCCCTCCCCCATTCAAGCTTTGTCTCTCTCTGTCAAAAATAAATAAACATTAAAGAAATTAGGCACCTATGAATAGAAACTAAGAAATTAAGCTAATAATATTCAAATTTCTCTTTCAAGCTGCATTAAAAAAAGAATTTCTCTTGGGGGGTACAGGGTGTGTATACTGAATAATATCATTTAAATGAAATTAGCCACTCTGCATGTTGTGATTACTATATATAAAGCACTGCCGGCTTATTTCAAAATCAGTATTTGGTATAGAATCATAGTTCAGCATACTACTGAAGATACTGATAAATATAATGTTTGTTGCCTGAATTAGGTCATCAGGGACGGGTCTTCAGAAGATGAAAAACACTTTGGAAACCTGTAACTGTGCTCTCAGCACCTTTGACACAGGCCTATCAATGGTAGTAACATCAAACCACGTGATATTTATTAAACATTCATTTGCATCAACATCTGGCTATCAACGCTGTGGATTAAATCACATACTTATAAACTCAAGCCCTTCTTTGCCCAAGAAAAGGGTCTGTTCAGCATTTCAGATCTCGGTTTCTGTAGAAACTGAAGTGTTTTTCACATGGCTGAGATTTTTCAAAATAGTCACACCTATTATACCAATGAAGCCAAGTGTAAACATTTGTACATTCTACAAATGGTTCAAAATTTCAAGACTGTCTGGATAAACAGGTTATGTGGACCTACATACTTTCAAACATGTTTTCCTCTTCCCTAACTTTTGTTTAATAGGTCCAAATATTTTACCTAGAATTATAAAGACTTATTTGCACAACCCAACATACTTTCTATTCTGGTAACCAATCAAAAATGAAAACAGTGGGATATTACCTATCATGTAGACAAAACATCTGGGAGAACAGTCACATATTTTTATCCAAAAGGCTTGAATTGAGCAAATATGTGGCATGATGCTTAGTTTTAGGGTATTATTTTCAGCTTGGGTGGAAACATTTTTGACAGCACAGACTTCCTCAGATGGTAAATGCAATTAAGTTTCCACTTGGATCTGAGAGAAAGGCCAAATAGTAATTTTCAAAAGAGCCTTTCATAGGGAGTTCAAAGAGAAAGGTGTCAATATATTTTCTCTGAGAAATATGACAAACAAGATATTTGCATCCATTCAACTGCACTGGGTCAGGAGACTGACCAATCCAAGGACACACAGACCAATCCAAGGAGGTATTAAGGCCATGAAAGCAACCCCAGATCATAGATCAACTGTATTCTCAAAGACGTAACAGTTGTTATTTGACAGCCAAGACATTTTGCAGATCAAATTAATCCAACTCTACATCTCAGTTTTCAAAAACCATTTCATGATCACTTGTGTCAGTCTTGGTTAAAATACTGGATGCAGTACAGTTTTCTGCTAGAAACAAAATTTTCATTGAGTATGCATTTGGTTCAAGCAATCCCAAAAGAAAAGGGTATTCTTTAAGGAAAGAGTCCAAAGCAAAAGGATCTCCAATTTTTCTTGGTATGCTTATTATATTGTAAAGTCATAATTAAGATACTTTCTATGAAGTCTAAAATTACCCATGTCCACAAAAACAAAAAATAATGAAACAAAATAAAATGGCACTTGTCAATACAGTTCTTCTTTATTTTGCCCCTCTCTAAATTCAAGGTCAATTGTTCAAAATGCCTTTATGAATATTAAAATTATGACTTCTTTCCCTTCTAGGATTTATTATGGCCAATTGGCTTTAGTCATTTTCCTGGGACAAATTTTCCAATGTCTTCATTATTATTCAACATCCACCATCCCATACTGTCACCACTGAGACCTATGTATCACATCCATTGCTCAGGAAGTTCTATCTAATGGAATAGTTATGTCTAGAATGTCCTATATGATGATCTTTTAAACTTTGGTCCAAGTTACAACCTGTTTCTGCTTTTTATTTCTTTTTTGGATTTTTCTGCTTGTGCAAATTATGATCAGAAGCTAAGAGGCCTTCATGTCAAAATGCTTTTTCTGCCACTTCTACCACCACCCGCCTCTGAAAAAAGAAAAGACAATATCAAATGAAAGCATAAAGTATCCTCAGTGAATAAGCTCTTGCACTTGAGAAACCAAGCTAATTTTTTTCTTTATGGAAAAGCAGAACATAAACTGTTTTTAATGTTTGAAAGCCTGACAATCAAATAGCTGCCAACTTAAGATTCGCAAGCATTAAATTTTACATCAGCCATGGTTAGATGTGAATAAATTCACCTTAAGAATCAGTCAAGGCAAAAGCACACCATAACTTAACTTCCCCAATCACAGGAGCTGAGAGGAAGCTACAATGCATTACATCAAACAATATCCAAAAGAAAAACATTCAGGCTCTGTATCTACTGAGTGATGATGTTCCAAATCTTGTTGGATTCTCTGAACATTTATTGTTTTACGAGCAATAAAACCATTGCCTTGTAATCCCAAGTGAGGACCCACAGCAAGCAAAATGAAGGATAGAAACTTTGGCAGAGACTGGGACTTTCCTGTGAAATCTTTATTACTCCATTTGTGCTTCACTAATAGCACCCCGCTGTTGCAAGGGTAGCAATGTACCCAACTGTAAGAGAACATTTCCTAGAATCACTCGAGGATAGAAGTAACAATCAACAAACAAGCTAAAACCCTTACCAGTGTACAGGAATTCCAGGAAAACTCTTCAAAGGTCTCTGAGTTGGCAGATACCCATTTGCCCTCCTCTCTCCCTCTTCCTCCTGCCTAGACTCCCATCAGCCATAGTGTGACCTGAGGTGACATTGAAGTGACCTTGAGAATGCAAGAGAATGATGGAACAGAAGATAAAGGAGTATAGGTCTCTGATAACATCTGGGAGTCACCACTATCAGTGGGAATGCTTCCTCCAGACCTCATGTCCCATGGAAGAAAGGTAAATCCTTTCTTAAGTTATGATAGTTTAGATCTCTTACTTGCAGGTGTACCCACCAATTCCTAAATGATGTAACAGCTTTATTATAAGTGAATTTGAAGAAGGCTGCTGACTTCAAATCAGTAATACATTAGTCTTTAGTTAGTCTTCCATTAGTGAGAATAGGTTGGACAAAACAAACACAACTTTTTTTTTAACGGATTCTTTTCAAGACAAGTACATATTTCCTAGATATTTTGAACTAAAGTGGAATAAAAGTACCAGCCAATGTAGGTGTCAGTCCCACACACCTAACCACATTTCTCTCAGCAGCCATATAAATGTGCTTGCTAAAGTAACTGGGACAGTTGGATATATCATTAGTGTAACGAGATCTTTGTTTTTCAATTCCTGCACTGTCCAACCAGTTCCTTTTATTCACTATTCCAAAGCTATAAACTCAATTTCCAGGAAGCAACACAGGTAGCAAAGAGACCCCAGGTAAGAGTCGCTGCTGAGGTCAAGAATGCATCATATTTCGTACAAAAAAGGAACTTGACTTCCCTAGAGAGGTATGTGATAAGAAGAGAGATTCCATCTGACAAAGTGGTTCCCAAGTGGCCTGCCTGGAGCCAGGGGAAATTGGATTAAATAGTTTCTGATGGCCTCATCCAGGATAAGATTTCAATGATCTTTATTAACTTCCATTAATCATGTAATCATCTTTCCATTTTGTAACTGAATTTATATCATTTTAAGATAATGGCTTCCAGGGTCTATAGAGCTAAAGCTACAATATGACCTCAAAGACTCCTCCCTCCCCTTGGTTGAATATCAAATGCTGCCACTGAGAATTGTTTTCCATTTGATGTGAAAGGAAAGATGTCCACAGAAACACTTATGCCATGGCCAAGGCAGAAAGGCAATGAAGCCTTAATCTTCATCCTTCAAAATAGGATGCTTCCTAACTATTCTACAGCTGGCTCAAAGACAAGTGTAAAATGTTTAGGATGGAAAGATAAATTTTAAAGTAATTACTTTTTAGATACCTTGTAGGAACAAAATCTTATGGACACTATTTCATTCAGGAAAAATAATAATAAACATCAAAAATAATATTCATGAGTTGCTAAGTGGGAAGAAGTATAAGGCAACTCAGTAAGTCCACTTAACAGCATTCTTCTGTGTAACGTGAAAAAAGTACAAAAATCCATTCATGAAGGGCCATTTTCTCCCCTTCCTATTTTTTTAAATCTTTTTATTTAGAATAGGAGTGATTCTAAAATTCTATTTCCATTTTTCATGCTGTACATAATAAATTATAGAAAGAAATGGTATTCCTTGAAATTTCTAACACTTCTTCTAAGACAAAAGTTAAACATGATTTTCTCCCTTTTCCTTTGCTTAAATGAGTGTGTGAGTGTGCATGCCCTTTTTTCATCATTTCCTGTGTTGTTTGTTTTTTTTTTAATTTTTTTTAACGTTTATTTATTTTTGAGACAGAGAGAGACAGAGCATGAACGGGGGAGGGTCAGAGAGAGAGAGGGAGGCACAGAATCTGAAACAGGCTCCAGGCTCTGAGCTGTCAGCACAGAGCCCGACGCGGGGCTTGAACTCATGAACAGCGAGATCATGACCTGAGCCAAAGTCGGAGGCTTAACCGACTGAGCCACCCAGGCGCCCCCTGTGTTCAGTTTTGATATTGGGCCTCTGTCCCCTCACATTGCAGCCAATAAATCTGTTATGAGTTTGGCTGATATATGCAGCCATGTCTGATGGCTACATTATGAATTCTGAGTTCCATGAGTATCAACAAAAATTAGTTGAGTTGAAGCTAAACAAACAGAGTTAAAAAGAAACTCTGTTGAGTTTAGAATGGACCTGCCCATCATCACTGGATGAGGTACTGATGGGTACTAGCTAGACTCACATATGCTGGATTAGTGAAAATTTACTAGCTCCCAGAAGAAAGGTGGCTAGTATTAATTATATGGTATTAATCACAATAAAAACAATATCTCTCCAATTTAAAAACATGAAGAATGTTATGTATTAGGCATCTAGATGTTTCAGATGCGCAGAGCCAGGGAAATTCTGAAGGGCCACTATAACTTCTTGGTGGCCATGGGATCAAAGCGGATGAAGTATGGAATGGAAGGTGGGTCACTGACTGTCCACACAGCACACATACCTTCTAAATCTACAATGTGACACCAAGGCCTCAAGATTCTGAGTGTTACCATTGTTGAATCTACCATGGGGAGAAAATAAACCCACAACAATCTTTGGGTTGTTGTTGCTATTTACTCCTCCATAAAATTTGTGAAGAAATAACTCCTGGGTATAACAGGACCATAAGAGGAGGGATTGAGGGTGTTACAAGGAGGCTGATAAAGAATCTCAGGATTTGAGAACAGGTACAAACTATTTAAATGGTCGGTTCATCGGTGCTGTTGAAATGGGGAAACTATCAGCTGGCCTATAGAGAATTTCATCTACACACAGACATTGAATTAGAAAATCCTTAAAATGGGGGCACCTGGGTGGCTCAGTCGGTTAAGCATCCAACTTCAGGTCATGATCTCACGATTCATAAGTTCAAGCCCTGCATCAGGCTCTGTGCTGATAGTTCAGAGCCTGGAGTGTGCCTCAGATTCTGTATTTCCCTCTCTCTCTGCCCTCCTCCCACTCATGCTATCTCTATCTCTCATAAATAAACAAACTTAAAAAAAAAATCCTTAAAATGGCTTCCTACAACCACAATAAACTTCCCTACAGGAGACAAAAGTCACTCCCTGCCTTGGGAAATCCACATATACATATATCCCATTTTGGGGGTCTTACGGACTGCCCCAGCTTTGCTAGAACTTTCTGCCATCTTGTGTCCTTTCCTCTCTAGTGCTAAGCTCATCAAAAGAAGAACTAACACAAAGTCCTGGCCAATAACAGGTGTAGCACCTGACATTTTCTTACCATTTTTCCTCACAAAGCCAGACTTAATGTACATTTGTACATTTCTCCCATACTTGAGATGTGAGCCTAAGCAAAGCCCAAGGAGTTATGGACTCACAATTTGTCTCTTTGGCTTATATGAGTACATTTCTATAGGGTTCCTCTGGGGCCTAGCATTGGAGGAGCCAGGGGCCAGTTAGACCAGGCCTCCTGCTCATCAAATCTTCAAACAGACTTCTGGTGTTATCTCCAAGTGAAATTATACCCATGGATCGAGAGATACACTAAGGATTGAAGGAAGACCACATGGAGGATTGTACTTAAGTAGGTTAATGGAAAAAAATTTAAATACCACACAGTTTTCCTTTTTGACAGTTCTGAATTTTTTTATATATAAGCATCTTCAAAAAACTGAAATGTCCCAGACTCTGTTGATCTCCTAAAGTCTTACAGAGGTATTCAAATATATAATAATGAATATCTAATATATATTCAGGACTGTGAAGCTTCCTCACATTAGGCAGCACTCGTAGATGAAATATTACTCAAATATGCATAAATCCTTATAGAGTAAAAGTAATTTGGCTTCAAATATTGACTTCAGTATATGTTTGATCACTTAAAATGCTTATAAAGCACATAAAGTAGAAGAAAAGGAAAAAAGATAAAAGTTTGTTTTTCCTTCATCAATTAGGAGGTAGAAAAAGTGTGCTATTTTTAATAATGTTTAGTCGTATGGTTTGAGATTGTATTCTGTCTCCATGGATAGATAAGGAAGAGCCTGCTAACTACACTTTCCCCTTTTTGGCCTTACCTAAATAACAGGGAAATTAGCTCCCACACATTTATCATCTAATATGGTTTCATTCCTAGTTATCCTCTTGGATATTAAGCAAAAGTTCCAAACTGCTCATTTACTGAGCTGACTCACAGGTAGGGCTGAAAGAGATCCATAAAGGAATTACGGTGTTGCCAGAGGTATACTTACAGCTACCTGACTTTAGGATTAATGGCAGAACAAATCTTAAGAGAAAGACCAAGATATTTTAATCTTGTGCATATTACCTATTTTAGCAACATATTCTCACACTGTTTTTGCTGTGAATATCTAATTACTACTAAGTATCAAAGGGAGTTCAGAAATATCCACCAATATAATTCATATTACAACTTCAAATGAAATTAAAATTGAATTTACACTTTTTACAATAAAATAATTGTAGCTCATTTACTAAAATAACACTTAATATGAGCAGATGCATATGATTATAAAAGCATGAAAGAAAAGCCATTTAACTTTTAACTAGAATTGTCATATATAAACTATAAACTATAACAGAAAACAATTTTACTTTTTCCTTTAACCAACAGAAGTAGCATCCCAATAAATTTATAATAGCTAAGAAATTCAATCTTGAGAAAAGATTTACATTTTTAAAAGGCCTGCCTTGAAGATATTTTTCTACTTAAAATATTGCCTTTACAAGATAGCTAATATTTAATATCTCAATAAGATTTCAAAATTTCAAAATTAAGCCAAAATATAGAATTTACAATATTTAAGCTAATTAGTACATATCATTTTTAGAGAAGAAAAGCTACTTCTTCTGATATAGTAAAATAATACCTATTAAAAACTCTTTTTCCAAGTTGAGTTTAAAAAAAAGGGGGGGGGTACCTAACAAGGGAATAGAAGACACAGCACAGGGAATGTCATCAATGGTATTGTAATAGTGTTGCAAGGTGACAGATGGTAGCTACCCTTGCAGTGAGCACAGCATAAGCATAGAGAAGTAGAATCGTTACGTTGTACACGTGAAGATACATGTAACATTGTAGGCCAACCGTAGGAGAGAAAGAAAGAAGAAAGGAGAGAAAGAAAGAAAGAAAGAAAGAAAGAAAGAAAGAAAGAAAGAGGGAAAGAAAGAAAGAGGGAAAGAGGGAAAGAGGGAAAGAATTAATTAAAATAGGGAACTTAAGTGACTCTTTTGATAGTCCAGAGGAAAGTAAGGGTGTTCTTTCTGGATAAGCAGCACGAAGCACTAAATTTTATTGCAGCCAAACGGAAACGGGACGGGGTCCAGTGAATGAAGAGTGGCAGGAGAAGGAGTCTAGTTTTTGGCAATCTTCATGCTGTGCACATTTGGAGGAAAAACCTCCAAATGTGAACATTAGTTATCTTTGGAAGGTGAAAATACGGAAAACTCTTCCCATTTACCTACATTTCCTTGTATTTTATCAGGTGTCTAAATTGAATGGAAATTATCTTTTTTTCCTAGATGTCCTATTTCATTCTTTGTCAAATCTCCTTGGTCTTTTTTAATAGTTTTTTTGGGTTTTACTTATATTTTCATGCCTCTTTATTTTAAACAGATTGCATTAGGAAGGATAAAGCTAGAGTTTCAACAATACAATACAAAGACTTAAAGAACTAGGAGGTTTATAGTGATCTCATCTGGTTTCTGTGTGAATGGTCCGGGTCTCTCTGTGCCCATTCAGAGACCCAGGCCCATCCAAGCCATTGCATCTCAATCCCCTGGGACACCATCAACAAGTGCCTTGTAAAGCCAGGTTGTTGCCCATCTATGCTCCAGCCAGGACTGAAGAACTAAGAGTGAATAGTGATACACATCACTTCTACTCACATTGTATGTATGGAATCCTCCTTACATGGCCACACCTGATTGCACAGCCAACTGAGAATGTAGCCAAGCAAGGTAGCCACATACCCTCCCCTCCACTTGTATTCCTATTAAATTGGTGACAATCAATTTTATGGATCACTGGCCATCTCAGCCACAACATGAAACATATAAAGATTTTATATTATATGCCTCATGTATCCAGTGTCAAAGTCTCTACAGGTCTGATTCCGCTGTCTACTATTTCTTCTGATTTTCATGTGACACATTCTATTTCCCTTTGTGTTTTGTGATTTTTGACTGGGAGTTCATGTTCTATGGAATATTATCTATGGGAATGTTTTGAGGCCCATGTTGAAGTTACATTCTTCCAGGGAAGGAATATATTTGCTTTTGCCTACCTGATTTGTAACTAAATTATTAATTTAAGTTCTGGTTAGTCCTCACAGGCAAATGTCCTGTCAATCTCTTATGGGAAGTGGACCTAACACCAGCCCTCACCACTTAAGATTGCAGCTTTGGGAGGACACAACTTGAGTGGGCCCTGTGCTTATCTGCAGATCACATCAGACTATGAAGCCATGAGAATGGAAGCCAATGGATTGCCAGACACCCTCAAATGTTGTGGTGCCCACTTACTTCCCAAATTCGAATTATTACTTAACTTTTGGCCTCTCCCAATTCCTTGCTTTTGTACCAGCTTTGCAATACATTTAAAATTATGGGTCTTTTCTTGTTTGTTTTACATTTTGATCAGGATTTTAGTTTACCTTTCAGAAAGATTATCTGGGGTTTCCAGTCTAAGGTACCATCAGAGATAGAAGTACCAAATATCATTTTATATGACATACTTACATATATGCACATACATATCTATATATGTATATATAGATATATATACATATATATATTCTATTTTATACATATATATATGATTAATAAATGACTTAAGGGAGATCATCAAGAGAACATGAGAGCTGCAATCAGAAGCCTAGAGCTTCCCTCCTTAGTCTTGCCTGTTTTGTCATTTCTTCATCCATACAATGGGAAAAGCAATAGCTATCTTACCCATTTCTATGAAATATAATGATCATCAGATGATAAGAACTTTGCAAAGTCTCCAAATGATACTGCCAGTTGGAATTTGGACCAAGAACCTTACAAGTTTAAAAACATCCATATGTCAATAGGTACAGAAGTGTTAAAAGGCAATGATTTACAAAGTCTTTTTCTTGACATCTTCCACAGCCTCTGCCCCTGCTGAGTTGGCCCTCCAGTTATTGGCTTCACCTGTGAACAGTTCACCGCCACTGCTGACTTCATCGAATATCTTCTTTGTACTTCCATCTGCATTTTATGTGAACTCTGGAGCGATTAGTTGCTAGTATCAACAGTGGTGCACAGTCTAGGAACATTTATTGCTCCCCTGCTTGGCTTAATGTTTCTGACTTGGTACCATAATATTATTAATAGTCACAGGGCACAATAAAAGAAAATTAAGTGTTTATTTTGTTTAGGATTTAGCCACTTTACCTACAGCCTTTTTCCATTACATTTGCACATAAATGAGCATACACTACATTTTGAGATGCAAATCAGGTTTTAACTTTGCTAATCATATAGTTTCCTTTCTGGGAGTCTTCCAGGCTGGCTTCAGTGTTACTCCTGATGCATGTATATTGTAGCAAATGAAGAAATGGCCATGTGGTAGATGTTTGCCCATTTGTGATTCATTAATAGTTGTTTTTGCAGAGCAACTATACTTTAAAATCCAATGGTACTCCACATATTCCTTTGCAATTCCAGGAGTGTATGTATTAAATTCCAGTGTGAAGTCAATTGTTCAACTGAAGATCATTTTCTAATAAATAGTTAGAAACAATTGCCTTGAAATATGGAATCAAAGACCTGAAGACTACTTCAAGTAAAATATACTGGAACCAAGTTTCAGCATTTAAAGGGTCCTCACTTTTCAGCATGAGAAAAAGCCCAAAGATCTGAGACATTTAAGTGGGCATCCAAGGTCAACAAAATGAGTTTACTCTACATTTTCTGCCTTCCCTACCACCTCCTACCTAGTGTTCTTCTAAATGAATTGTTTGTTCTGCCTTGAAAAGATAAATTAATATTTTACATGGCAAGAACTCTTTTATTCCTTGGTGGGATATTTCTAACTTGATTTATATGATGGTGTTTAAATGTTTAAAAGCTTTTGTAAGGCAGGGTTTCAATCGATTAAAGAATTCAGGTTCCCTTGAGGTCCCTGCATCAGGTATTATCTCAGAAGGGCTCACTTCTAAAGATTTACAATCCAATCTCCTCTTCCTGTTAACCATATATTCTGGTGAGAATCCCATTGGACTGAACGTGGGGATTTCAGCCCAGCACTGTCACACAGAGTGACTGCAAACAGCACTGTTGAGCCTTCATTTCCCAATGCCCCATCAATGGGCTCTGGGTCATACCAGATTTGGGTCTGCTCACCTGGCAATTTGTATGAGATGTCTAGGAGTTCTGCGAATATGAAAACACAGGTTCAACACAGGTTATTTATTGTAAGCAGAAAGGCAGAAAATCAGTATTCTGGGAGAATCTGCATAAAATGAACTAACGTTAAATCCAAGGTAACTCTGAAAAATGTGAATAAACTTTTGCATAATACTTTGCAGTTTAGAAGACTTTTGTTTTTAAATATTCCATTTCATCTTTACTACAAAGGCAGGCATATTATGCTGATGGGGATTTTTTTGGTGAAGAAACACAGTCACAGAAATGTGGGGAGATGGACTCAGGTCTATTGGCTCCAGATCCAGACTGTTCCTTCTTCACATTTCTTGGGCAGGAAACACTGGCTCCAAACTAGGCTGTCTTCCCTACAGACTTCAATGCACCTTCATTACCTTCCTCCATGGCATCTTCTCATTACAGTTCATTACACCAAAGGCCCTTGTCTCATTGCCTTGGTTTTGAAATCCTGTAAAAAAAAAACAGCCACTACCCCATCTCTGACATCTCCTCCTCCAAAAGTGACCAAGAACAACATAACACAAAGTGTTTTTGAGGACTCTCTTTGTTAGGATATTTGATTTTACTATAGTTTTACCTAGCAAAACCACTGTAAAATCATGTAACTCCCTTCTAATCCATCATTTGTATTCACTTTTTATTATTTTATGCCTTGTTTTCAATAAGAAGTTATTTTCATTGCAGTGACAGTCTCTCACTGTAAGTGCATCTTTTCCCCTCTTGTCTAAGTACTAGAAGAGTCGTAGTTATTAAATTTCCCCCAAAGCTTTACATTCTCCCCAGCCAATGATACTCATCCTTAAAAGGACAAGATAGCAAAAATCCCTTTGTGAAACACTCCTGTCTACTTGACCAGCCTTATGCCTTGCTAATGAACCCTCATCCCTAAAAAGAAAAAAGAAAAAAAAAAAAAAAAAGCATTTCTCTCTAGTTAGCTAGTTATTTCAAATTTGGTCTGACTTTGCAAGGAACCTAGGGTTAGCCATCAGCAGGTTTTAAAATCAGGGAAAGTGAAAAGCCAGGAGAGGGTGGAGTGCCTGGGTGACTCAACTGGTTAAGTATCAGACTCATGATTTCAGCTCAGGTCGCGATCTCATGGTTCTTGAGATTGAGCCCTGAGTCGGGTTCCGTACGGACAGGGCAGAGCCTGCTTGGATTCTCTCTCTCTCTCGCTCTCTCTCAAAATAAGTAAGTAAATA
Organism: Lynx canadensis; assembly: GCF_007474595.2. Classification (NCBI taxonomy): domain Eukaryota; kingdom Metazoa; phylum Chordata; class Mammalia; order Carnivora; family Felidae; genus Lynx; species Lynx canadensis. The sequence continues at coordinate 124,358,472 of NC_044310.1, forward strand.
AACTTTTTTTTAAGTGGTTTTATTAAAAAAAAAAAAAAAAAAGGCTGGGAGGGAGAGGGAAGCAACCAGGCAGGGTGAGACTCAAGTTGTTTATTGCAGGGTAAATATTCAGAAAGATGCCACCTTTGATGATCCTGATGGTGTTTTATCTGAACTCCTGATGTTTCAGTTGTACAAATGATGCGCCTTCCTCTAATGTTTTTCCATCATACTAAGGTCTGGGTAGGGCCAGAGAATTCACATTTCTAAGAAGTTCCAAGGGGATGCTGATGATGTTACTCTGAGGACACACTTGAAAACTACTGGTCTATATAAGACAGTATATAAAGTTTCTAATTGTGCACATTTTAAAATCTGGGCTCAGTTTATTCTTCCAGCCTTACTTTGTAGAATTTGTCCAGTGAAATTTATTTTCCTGCCATGCTAAAACTGCCAACCGTGCTCAGTCCCTGCCTGCTCTCAGAATTGTCCCTCCTTGTATACGCTGCTGGAAGAGCCCTTATATCCAAGTTCTCTTTCTCTATTGACAAACAACCACTAGAAAAATGCCAAACTCAAGCATGTATCTAGACCATGTAGGTAATAAAAATGCATAAAACACAAGAAGGACAACATAAACAGGGTTCTTTAAAGGAACAGCTTCTACCTAGCCCCTATCTATTATCTTCCAGAGGCCCATGCCAAATCTTAAGGCCAAAATTCCAGATTTTTTAAGCCGAATCTCCAGATTCTTGGATACAGATAATGGATTGTAAAAAAATTTAAACCATGAAATCGCATGCTGTCTGAATTCAGCCAAGGCCCATAAATTTCCAGTATATAGTTGCAACTTGGTCTTCTCAAAACTAAGTCCAGTATCTGATCCTTGATGCAACTTTCCTGACATGCTTGCCCAACAATATACTTATTGTGCACATATACATGTACAGGCTAAGTTGTACTATCATTTCTGCGCCTATGGCACTTTGCTAAAATTTATATGTAAGTATTCGTGTTCTTTTTTAAATATGGGTGACATAGTACAGGTGACATACAATGTTGCTGTATTAGTGTCAGGTGCACAACATAGTGATTTGACAACTCCATACATTAAGCTACACTCACGACAATCAGGGCAGTCATGATACAATCCCACTACAGTATTATTGACTATGTTCCCCATGCAGCACCTTTCATCCGGTGACTTATCCATTCTAAAAGTTAACACTTCTTAGTCCCCTTCACCCATTTTGCCTATCTCTCCAACAACCCACCGCCCTCTCTACCACCATTTTATCCTCTGTATTTATGATTCTGTTCCTGTATTTTGTTTGTTTTGTTAGATTGCATATACCGAAAGCATTTGTTTCCCTATTTACATAAGTATTATCCCCACTACAAAGTAAAAAGCTCAATGGCAAAAACTAGGTCTTATGCTTCTTCTAGTCTTCTTTCCAAATGTAGGACACCCAACAAATATTTATTGAAGGAAAGAAGGAAGACCGATTAAGTGAATGAACGAAAGTAAACTCTCCCTTTATGATGTGGCATAAAGTATTTTTTTTTCCACATATCATAACTGCCCTTTGTTTGGACTTGCTCAGTGACATGCTATATTTCCCACAATGAAATGTCCATATTTCAGCCATGCTTTCAACAGATGTACAGAAAATGTTGGTCCAAGTAATCTAATATAAACACTGGAAGTATTTGAATCGAGCAGTATTATCTTGGCCTGTCTTTCAAGAGGGAAATGATGGGTGTGATTCATGACAATGACTAAAAGCATCAGTATTCCCTTATCATAACTCCAGGTAATCTTTCACATGCATGCAATTAATCTCAGCATTTAGAAATAGGAAGATTTATGCATCAACCCAAGAGCCAGCTGTCTCCCACCTATTTAATCCAAAGCAAAAAATAAAAAAGAACAACAAGAAACAATTCTATACTGTGTCTAACAGAGAGGAAGTCCAGCCAAAAATTCTTCTGTATCCTCCTTCCATACCTTTCTTTTACTTCTAGAGTTTTCCAGACTCATAAGCCTGTGTGTGATTTGAAAGCTGTCAAATACAAACCTAAAATGGAATTTAACCAGAAGGTTTCTTCAGCCCTAAAAGTCTTGCCTAATGAGACAATGGTATCGTCAATGGTGCCCTTCGATTCAAACTTCCAGTGTAAATAGAACTCCTTGTAGATTGGACTGCAAAGTCAGGTATCCCTTTCATTTTTTAATAAGCATTAAAGATAATTGTGATTTTCTTTAATTATGAAATATAACTTCATAATTTGTAAGGCTTCTTATTAACAGAGTTCATTCAATTCCAATCAGGTGGCCCTCACAATGGAGTATAATGAAAGCTGCCTGTTCTGCTGACAGCATTCTTCAGCTTCCAGAGCCTTTATCAGTGGCGGATAAGCCATCAAGCAGCACGTGATAGCCCTATATACTGCCTTCTGTGCCTTTACATTTTAGTAGAGAAGCTAATCTGCACACTTTTAATTTATTCTTCATACATTCTTCCCCTAGAGTCAATGATATTAATCAGTATAAAAGAAAAAGAAATTAACAGGTAAAATTATATTTTAAAATGTTTAAATGGAGCGATCCATCTTTAGTTGTTTTCCATTCATATTGAATATGCTTCGTGCTCTTATATAGTACATTGATTTTTATATTATGAATTAATATTTTCTTCAGGAAAATACATCTGATTTCCCGTATCCTCCAATATAAAATACCTAAATCAATAAGGTAGTTGCTGATGATGCTGTTATAATTACCTCTTCTCTTTCTGAACACTTTCGCATTATAAGCTAGATGTGAGATTGGAATTCATGCCATGGTCCCCTGTGTAAAGTCACCCAAGCTAACCACAACAAAATCTACCCAATCTCATTCTGTGCCCCCTTTCCTTCCTTCGCTTCCTCTTTTGTGGGTGAGCTTCAACACTCTTTCCCAAAGCATACTTTTAATCATGATTTGTCTCTCATGGAGAAAACTTAAGGTTGGTTGAAACTAGCCTGGGATCCATTAAACACTTTTCCAAAGCTGTTGAGCAATATGACCCTAATTTTACTTTCTTAGAAGAGAAAAATGGAGGGGCGCCTGGGTGGCTCAGTCGGTTGAGCGTCTGACTTCAGCTCAGGTCATGATCTCACAGCTCATGAGTTCGAGCCCCATGTCAGGCTCTGTGCTGACAGCTTGGAGCCTGGAGCCTGCTTCGGATTCTGCATCTCCCTCTCTCTCTACCCCTAACCCACTCGCATTCTGTCTCCGTCTCTCTCAAAAATAAATAAACATTAAAAAAAAAAAAAAAAAGAAGAGAAAAATGGAGAAGAGAGCATTGCCCTTCATTCCAGGTATCCTGACTTAGCAGCCTGATTAGCTGGCTACTACTGCTATAGGTTCAAGGTCAATGGACTCTGACCATTGCCTTTAGCATACAATTGGAGAGTTGTACCTTCTCCTTTTGAAAAAATCTTGGCTGATTTATTTCAGCTTGGAAATTCTGCTCTAGAAAGACCAAGCTGCTTTTGGTACTCTAACTTTTACACATTTTCCACTTCATAACTGAGTTTTACATGACATTTTCATGGCAGTGTTTTCCATAAACACTCTCCTGTTATTCAGGTTCATGCAGATTCATAGTATAGCTTTAAGAGAGAGAGGAGACATAGACCTCTGCAAAAAGAACCAGATCTTCACAGTCTGGCTTCAAACTCATTTTCTCTTTCAGGTCCGTCACAAAGAATCTCCCCAGCTCCAATCATGCCAGCAAGCACCCTGCACTTTATTCATACCAGTAGCTATATGTGCACCACAACATATATTCCCATATATCCCCAATGCATATTTCTGACATATTTCCTTGTATTTTTTTTTTTTCTGAGACCTTATTGGATAATGAACTCCATAAGGGCAATGACCTTTACTTACTTGAAAATTTCCTTCAATAGATGTAAGCACAACCCTAGATCTGGAGGCAGCAACTCCACCATTTGCTAGTACTGGCACCTTGAGCCTTTCTATCAATCTCTTAGAGGCTTGATTTCTTATCATTAAATGTAGATAACCATGCCACTTTCCCTGTCACCTCAACAGGCAGCACTGTGGCTGAAGATCATATAAATTATAGTGTGCCAGAACACTGTAAACTGCCAAGGGCATACAGATGCTGTAACAATTATACTGAATAAATACTGCTGACACATAAACCAGGAAATATTTAAGATAAGACAAACAGAACAGAGGCTTCACTGCTATAAATATAAATATGAATATGAACATAAATATAAATATGGTTTCACTATAGCCAATTAAAATGCATTTTTAAGCATTGTGCATTTTTTTAAATTAATTTATTCATTTAATTAGAGAGAGTGCATGAACAGGGCAGAGGGGCAGAGAGAGAGAGAATCTTAAGCAGGTTCCATGCAGTATGGAGCCCAACATGGGGCTTGATCCTACAACCCTTGGATCATGGCCTACGCTGAAATCAAGAGTTGGACATTCAACCCATTGAGCCACCCAGGCACTCCTAAAATGCATTTTAAGTTGTTATTTCTCTTATATTCTTCTGAAGAAGCTGGAGTCTTAAACACAAAAGTGTAAGGATTACGAGGCTCTAGAAATGTGTAAAGTACACTTGGCATAAGATTTTGTTGAGGCATGCCGAGGGCTGCAGCCAACTGGAGAATCCACGTCTTGTCTAAAGTAGGAGCCGGCACTGCGTTCAATTAATTACACCATGCAGAAAGGTAGGCCAAACATTTCAAGAGAAGTGGGAATCCATATTTTTATAAGCAAAATATCTAGATTTTTAAATTGTTGGTTTTAAATTCAATTCTTAAAATAAGTGTAAAATAAATGTAAAATGTAAAATACAAATACATATCCATTAATGGATATGTCTCATGGTTCACAAGAATTTGCAACCTCTAATACAAGGTTTTCAACAACTAAGTTTGTATGAATAATCAACAAATGTTCATGAGCCCCAGTGAGAACTAATTTTGAACCAAGTTTTTTTTTTTTTTAATATCCAAAACAAGTATAAGGCATGGTCTTTGTTTTCAAAGCAGACGAACTATTAATTATTAAGTGCCTATCATCTATTCAGTTACTTTGCATAGGTAATCAGTTCACATTAATGTAATCCTTAAGGTGATTACTCTCATACTCATTTTATGGATTATGTAAGCAAGGGAGACTATGGCATAACTAGTAAGTGATGGAATAAGAATTTTAACTCAGTTCTGGCTATTGCTAAAATTCATGTTTCTCTGCCAGGGAAAGGAATGGAATCAAATATTGAAGATCTAAATAATCATTGAAGCTTAAGCTGGGTGGAGGGGGGACACTGTAATACAACTTCAGAGAAAGGAACACTGGTGAGGAATATGTCACTCTGAAAGACTTGGTGGAGGATGTTGGCCTTGGGTTAGTTAAGATTTAGATAAATTGAGAAGTAGAAGAGAGCATGAATGAAAGCTTGTGTAGGAGTGACTTACCCAGTCCTAATAACTTCTCTCTCCCTAAAAAAACAAAAACAAAACAAAACAAAAAACTCCATTTAAGGAATATCTATTGATTTCGCTTGCCTCAGTGTTCCTTCATCTTTTGGTAATAGTACCTTTTTGCCGTCTTTCTTTTGGAAACTATCCAGCCATTATTTTGTCCTGGAGCGTCACTAATGTGGTCACTAGAGTCACCTGCACAAAAGCATACTCAGACATGCCATATCTAGAAGTGAAAGGAAGTTAAGCCCACAGAGGCACTACAAGACTACTGGTGCCCCCTCAATTCCTTGGGTATACAGTTATGCTCTTCAGAAGATACCAGATAGACTGAGTACTAGTTGCCCATAGCAGTGGCCAATTCAGTATTTGCATCATCTTGCCCTCCTTCTCAGAATCACTCTTGCTCATTCCCTCTTCTTGTTTCCTACAATCACTTCCCAAATGAACTACCTGTTCCAAGTCCTTGACTTATGGCTCTGCCTTGGGGGAAACCCTAAAACAGTTCTTCATGCTGAGATTCCCAAACTGCCCTTTATCCATCTTTCTCAAGGCAAGATTATTCAGCTTTTATTTTGATACTGATCTCTCCTCTACTTTTCTAATAACTTCCTTGCTTCACATATATCAGCTAGCACAGATTTCTGTTTCTTACCACCAAAGAGCCCCAAGTGATTTATAGCTTCATTTCAAGTGGACCCATATTACACCACTGGATAATAGAAGGAAAGTTATACATATATACAAATATAGATGTCTTGCTGAAGATCTGTGTGGTTGTTGCTTTAGATGGTGAGAAACTCTGAAACATCAGATAATATTATTAAGTGGCTCTTAAAAAGCTAACATTACAGGTGGACTGTACAGTCATCTGGCAGGGAGTGATTCATGGTGTTTCTGCCAATGTCCACACCTCGCATGATAAAGCGTTGAAATCCAACACTTCCTTGATAACTGCCAGGTCATTTAAAACTGAGATACCATATGGTTATATACCTTTTCTATTAGTTCAACTATAACCTCTCTGGAATCATTACCTTTTGTTGTTTCTCTCCTAAGCACTACTCCTGTGATAGAGTAATCCTTGGAGGAAAATATAAATTATTTCTTACTTCTCCAGGTGAGGAACTAGAGAAGAGATGCAAGATTCAAACTCATATCTTTTGGTTTTTTAAGTTACTGTTGACCCACTAAATCATACAGCTTTCCATTGCCACTTCAATTAAATGGGTTAGATTCCTACTAAGGCCAAGTGTATGTCTCATCTACCTACCTACCTACCTACCTACCTACCTACCTATAATCTTCCTCCCTTCCTTCTGTCCATCCGTCCATGTTTCCTTCCTTCCAATCATCTATTGTTCTATCTAATTTACTAAGTGACTCCAAATACAAGTATAGCCCTGAAGAGTGGCCAGTTTTCAAAAATCTGCATCTGAAATTACAAAGAGAAAACCCACATTATTATAGTGCATCTGGTACTTGTTAATTCTTAATCTGTTGTATCTTTTACTGTCATTTCTCCAGATGTGAGAGTCTATCTCATAAGTTAATATTTTGCCTAAACTACACTAAAGAATTGTTGAAACCAAGTTGAAACTCCTTGGCCCCCCACTCTTTCTATACAGGAGCTGTCTATGTCTAGCTGACTAAATGCCAAGATCATAAAAATCCACTGACTAAGAAACTTGCAAATGAGTCCAAGATTCTCCCCAACTTCACGGGGGTATGTGTGTTTTATATGCTGTTGGGTTTATAAAAGAAAAAATGCTAAGAAAAATCCAGCATGTGCTAAAAATTAATAATTCTTTGAGAACTTTGTTAATATTCTACAAAGAAATGGTCCTTTTATCTCCTAAAATAGAATCCAGGACAATGGATTTGCTTTTGAACAATGAGTTCAAAAATAGAACTTGCCATTTGGAAAGTTTCTCAAGATTTTCTAGAACAGTGGTTTCTAAATGTAGCTCATCATTAGAATCACCCAAGGGCTTTAATAAAAAAGATGATTCCAGGATCCCACCCTAAAACTACTGAAGCAGAATCTCTGGCAGGTAGGACCAAGTTTCCTGGTGATTCTGACATTCAGCTAGGATTGAAAACCAGAGCTAGAGTCTAGAGTCTGAACGTTAAATATTGCCTTAGCAGTTAAAATTTTAGTGCCTGTGATTATAATTTTATTATATTAATTTCCTTTGGATTTATATTTTGGAAGAAAACCCTGGATGGGAAATCATTTGGCCATTATTGGTCCAAATTCTCCATTCTGAAAAGGCCCTTCAAGAAGTTTAAAGAGACCTTCAAATGGTAGGTTTGTCCTCCAGTATCCTGATCCTTTATTGCTGTATTTCTGTAGTTTTGTCAGAACTATACCTCTAAGGACTGAAGACAGGCCTGCAGGGAAGATGGGAAGTTATTTCCATCCTGGCTGAATCATCAGGGTTGAGTCAGAAAGCTGGAAAGGACCAGGAGAGACCATCTGGCTTAGTCTCTGTCTTGATGTGGTTGTGATTTGCTTCTAGGAATTTCAAGGCAGGGAGAGTTCACTGCTGGTGTTTCAATGTCCCAACAGTGACTAAATCCTTCCTTAGGGCCACTTTGTGCTGCTACCAAGCCAGCATTTCTTGATCTCCAGTGCGGGGATTTTTCTATCCCTCCCTGATTTAATCCTTAAAACCAAAGAGCTACACTTAAAATAACATGAGAGGGGGGTGTCTGGGTGGTTCAATCAGTTAAGTGACCAACTCTTGATTTCGGTTCTGATCATGATCTCCTAGTTCATGAGTTTGAGCCCCGTGTCGAGCTCTGCTTGGGATTCTCTCTCTCTGCCCCTCCCATGCTGGTGTGCTTGTGAGTGCTCTCTCTCTCTCTCTCAAAACAAATAAATAAACAAAATAAATTAACATGAGAGGATGGATTGTAATCTCAATAGGAGCATGGTATAATAAAGTGAACAGTAGATTGAGTGAAAAAAACGTAGACAGCAGTCCCAGTGTAGCCACTAACAGAATGTGCAAATCAGGCCAATCATTAGTGATCTCAGTTTTTAGTTTCTTCATCTGCAAAATGAAGAAATCAAACTGGTTTTGGGCTTTATGTGTTTGTCTATCATTCTATCATTCATTTATTTCCTTATGGATGTCTTTAATTGCCTTCAGTAAGTTTCAGTGAGCTGTGCACTGAGTAAAAGTAGGGAATAAGACAAACATGTTCTCTGATGACAAATAGCTATGGTCATAAGGAAAACATAAATAATAAACAAACAAATATGTAATTACATTAATATCATTTCTGTGGAGGAAAACAAAGGTGTTGAAGCAGCCTAAAGGAACCATTTAGGCTGGAATCTCCCCTCCTCTAGACAGCACACCTGGCCCTCTAAATCACTGAAGTGTGGAAAGGCAGATAGCTGGTGTGTTCCAGGAACTCTCCAAATGGACCGGTTGACCCATTAGCATGGAACTAATCAATCCTATTAGATTTTGGCAGCTTCTAGATGACCATATTGGTGAGGAAGTATCTATGTTTGCTTGCACAACTATATAAACATCTTCCAAGAAAATCAATAGTGTCTCCAAACTTTAGAGGCTACACTGATTGGCCCCCATGACAGCATTATCACTGGCTAGGAACTAGTGACAAGGTCAAAGACATAAATTTTGGCCCATTAGCTTTACTTAAAAAGGGTGTCTCACAGCCACAAAATAAACTGTTAACACTGGCTCTCCTCCCAAGCAAGAACTGAATATAAAGGAACCCAACAATATATGGATAGCTTGGTCAAGTTTATCACCAGTAATGGAAAACATCTTTTGTGGTATCTTCTTCGCTGAATATTGAAGTGGGGGCTTAGCCTAGTATCAATGAACTCTATTAACAGGCTACTACTTTATACTGGGGCAGTTTGTAACATAACTCTCCAGAATGCCTTCAGGTCAGTTGCCACAAATTATGTAACAAATCTGTAAGGCAGATGGAATGATACGTGATATCACCTGCCCATCAGAAAAAAGAAAACTATGGGGAAATGAATCACTTCCAAATCATGTAGCTAACTGGAAAACATGCACACATGTATATGTGTGGACATATGCATGCACATGTGTGTGCACACACTCAGACCACAAAACTGTGTCTCTACCAACAGACTGCCATGCAGACAGTGGTAGTCACAAAGTCATAAAAAGAACAGAGTACATGAAGGACAATACGTAACTAGATTACACAGAAGAAAACAGAGTACAGCTAGCCTTTGGATGACCTGAAAATTTCCACTCCACTCTTTCTTAAGAAGCTGAGTTGCCAGTGAATGTACTGGAAATGCCAACATAGGTAAATATCACATGCCTTGTTTCCTTGTTTGTTCTTAAGAAAAAAGATGTTAAGTAAGACACCCCAGTTACTAGTTTAATTTCACCTGAAATATTTCACTATTATCATTGTTGTCAGCAGAAGCATCACTACCATTTTTATTATTCTTTTGAGAAGAAAACTCAAACTCCAACAATGTGAAGCTGGCCATTATTCTGTCACCTGAGGTACCATTTTTAACAATTCCTCATACTTTTACTTGCTATTTAAGCATGAAGCCCCAGGACACCTGGGTGGCTCAGTAGGTTTACTGTCCAACTTCAGTTCAGGTCATGACATCACAGTTCATGTGTTTGCGCCCCACATCGGGCTCTGTGCTGATAGCCCATAGCCTGGAGCCCGTTTCAGATTCTGTGTCTCCCTCTCTCTCTGCCCCTCCCCTGCTCACGCTCTGTGTCTCTCTCTCAAAAATAAATAAACATTTAAAAAATTAAAGAGTGAAAGCTCCTATACATACAGTCTGAAACAGAACCGGAGACTACAGATGGGTTAGCATTCAGCACATGGGAATAAGAGAACTATGGTTCAGTCAGCTAAACTGACCTCATTAGGTTATCAGAAATTTTGATTCTATGACAGAGTAGTGAACTTTTAAAAATATCTTTTCCTCACAGCAATCATGCAAAAAGCCAACAGTATGATATTGCTAAATAGGGTCAAGCATTATGAAGTGCTTCTTACTGTTTTTGTTCTGATAAAAACAATTAGTACTCTATTCCTGAGAATCACTGATGGACACCAGTTCATTCAATAGGTCATTGTGTTTCCTGTGATACAGTCTTCCCACGCTTTTGCACAAGGGCAGTCATTGGCTGGGGTCTTCTTTGGGGGAGACAAGCCCTTGAAGAAACAATAACTACAGATTTTCGGAACTGCACCCTGGAAAACACAGCCCAGCCTGCTGTGGGGGTAAAAGGCAGTGCCCAGTCCTGCATCTTTGAAAGCATGGCTTAAAAATAGCCCAGAGCACTTTCCTGTTTGGAGGACTCAGTAACAGCTGTTCATAGCCTGCATTTCTTTCATACTTCCCTCTCCACCACAAAGAAAATACAAAGTAGCACTGGCTATAGGAATGGACATTATTCAACATTAATGTGCCTTCAACAATAGCACAGGAAGAGTCATAGACACAATGAAGGGAAAATGGGGAAAACTCAGGAGGAGCAGAGAGAGCAGGGAAGAGATACTTTTAAATAATGAGAAATTTAAAATAAGTACGAAGGCAAGAAAGAAAGGACAGGATTTGAAAGGTTGCTTCTGAGAGGTGATACGGTGGTGTGAAAAGGGCACTGTGGGTGGAATTCTAAAAATCAAAGTGTTTGTTAGCTCTGTAGCTAACTAGCCATGTTTTCTTGGGCATGCCCCTAAGTATCTCCATGTCTCCTTCCTAAAATGGGCAGAGGACGGCAGAAACAGAGCCAGTCATCTTCTAAAAATCCCCTCTAATTCTGAAAATGGTATGTGGTATGAATGTGGACTATAGACAGCAGAGACATTGGGAGAAACACTGGATTTACCCTGCAAAGAGGGCCCTACAGAAGGAGTTCAAACATGAAGCAAACTGAAGTATACCCAGATTCATGGCCACCTGTTTCTACCATCCTAGAAGGGCTGCTTAACGGACAGTGAGAAAGTGGTTCTTATCCCCCATGCTATAGTGGCAACACCCAGGGAGCCGCATGGTCCGAGATCCACAAGCACAAAATTCCTTCCTGTCTTCCATGGTTCCTTGAAGCTTCTATCCCAGGGTTCACAAAGCCAAGATGGCAGAATGCATGTCCTTTGACTGGAGGCCATATAACAGGCGCTGAGCAGATAAAGAGCAGGTAGAGCATAACAGGTAAAGAACAGAAGTGCTGGAGTCAAACAGACCTGCATTCTCAATTCTGCTGAGTACAGATCCATGACCTTTGCTAAATATGTTAATATTTCTCTGATTTTCAATTGCCATTTTCTTTTAATTTCTAAAAATTTAGATAGAAATGCAGTTATCAAAGTGCATGCCACAGGGTAAGCACTCAATATACATCACCTGTTATTATCTGTTATAATTATTTTCATGGAGTGTTTTCCTTACTTTCCTTGGAGAAATATCCTTTGGCTTTCTGAATAACCCTATCATCTTTGATGAAAACATAACAAAGGACCTTCTGGTACGGGATGGTCAAGTAGCAGTGGATCACATATTGACTAAAGCTTTACCAAGCAGGCAAAAATTAGTCTGTAAGTTCCCAAGATGACCTACTTAGTAAGTAAATCCAAACACTTAAAAGTTGGACTCCAATTTTGTAGATGGAGTTCCACTGGGCAACAAATGTAAAATTTTACAACCAGCATAGATTTGCCAAGCGTTTCCCTTATGTTCACTCCTTCCATCAAGAGAAAAGACACAGCAAGTCTCCATTTGGGCAGTTTCACAAAATAGGGTATTTCTTCTAGCTCTCCTGTGACTGGACTAGGCTGAGAAATCAGCCAGAAATAAATGTAAACTGTAGGCCTATGTGCTTCTCTGAAGTTAAGACTCACTTTAATGTTAGTCTTTTCTGGAGACACAGGGATAGAACATCTGAAAAAGCCTCCATAGGACAAATCATCTTAACTGAGAGAAGAACCCTCCGAAAAACTAGCTAATATTCATGGAGATAAAACTGAAAAGTGGGTGACATAGGAGATCTTTCTTGGCAGAACTGGGAGAACAGACAATCCTCCCCCAGAAGGGCTCATGAGAGTTTCTGTATGAAAGGAAGGCTTTGATAGAACTGTATTTCCTAGTAATTTTTTTTTACTTCTAACACACTGATATGGCCTTCTTACAACAAAATAGAATCATAGAATTGTAAGGTAGCAAGAAACGATATAGAATATTTACTTGAAACTCTTTATTTTATTTGCCCAAGTAACTAATTCCTTGTCTGTATTTTAAAGTGGATCCCAAATGACCTAAATCTCAGCCCAATAAAATCACATACAACATGTGGCTTTGTCATTATTTTTTATTTTTATTTTTTTGCTGGGCACCAAGTAAATCTGTCTAAATGTCTAAGTTCCTGGACACTGGAGCCTTCAACTAGAACATGGTGGCAGCGGTATGCCTAAGGACCTGCCAAAGAAAACAGAACACCAAGAAACCCAGAGGTTCAATCTGATGAAAACTGTGGTAATCAAATCTTCTTAAACCTATGGTTTCTGTCTCGCATGGAACACTGGCCAGGCTCCAAAGGGAGATTTCCAGGGTGCGAGGTAAAGGTGGTTGTGGAGGAGGTTGGGAGAAAACAGGCTAAGGATGCTGGCAGAATTCAGGAGCCAGGGGGGTCTGAGAGACAAGGCACCAGTCCTGTAAAAGGTCAAGGACCTCGCTTTGGCAATTTTGTCCTTTTTGACATAACAATTTCCCTAATGTCCAAGTTAGGAGCACTCACAACAAAGCTCCCTCTGCCCAGTATCACTGACTAAAACCCTGGAGCTGGGTACAACCCAGGCATTGCAATGACCCTTACTCCCATGTCCTGAGTGGAGTCTCTCTAGGACATAGGTCCCCAGGAAGGCCAAGAGCGGGCCATGGAGAGTACTTAAGATAATGCAAGTTTCTCTAGCTCCCTCCCTAGGGAGCACCTATTCTCAGGTGATTCCAATCCTAGCCCACAAAGCAACACAAGCAAATCCTGTCAATACCAATTTTAGATTTCTTAGGCCCACTCAGTGAGCAGCTAAGATCTGCCCATGACAATAATAATGTGTGCAGAATAGTGCAAGAGAATCACCAAGGTTATGACTGAATCTAAGAGCATCTCTTAGTAAAAAGATCCAGGTAAGCAATAGCAAGAAGGGCAATGGCCAAAGGCAAAAAAAAAAAAAAAAAAAAAAAAATCCTCCACCAAAAATTCAAAACACAATCCCTATGCCAGGCTGTGTTCTGCACCGTCAGCATAATGAAGGCAAGGTCTCGAGCCAAGAGACTAGGGTTTGCTCAGAAGGAAAGTCAAGTGAGGACACAGAGAAAAAGAGGCACGTTATGTATCCCCATTCAGTATTAAGCAAGTATTTTTAATACCACTGGACATAACCAGTGAGACCCAGGCAAACAGAACTGACAGAGCTAACTACAAGGTTTGTGGTGCTTGATTCCAGGAATATGTTCCTTTTTAGCCAAGTCTTCCTTGTGGACTCAACCTCTAGCTGTATGCTTCGCATTCACTAAGTTTATTATCTGTTTTATGATTTCTGTTAAGACCTAGGAGTTTTCCTGAAGAAGAGGCCTAACGTAGGCCTGCTCGCTTTTCCAAAAGAACCAGAAGAAACTTCAGGCGAAACACTAAAATGGGGAAATGGGAAAAGAGTGCAGTTTGATACTGACAGAGAACATGAAAAATTCTCAAACTCAGCTCACATTCACCGAAGGTTTCGTATCCATCTAGTTCAATATTCATTCATACATTTATGAATTCATGAATTTATTGAATATTGGATGTCTATGACATCAGGCCCTGTTAAGGTACCAGAGAAATTGTAATAAAAAGCTCCTCTTGTGTAGTTTGCCACCCAGCCTGGGAGATGGACAATACATACATAGATAAGTGTTTTCATGAGTAATACAAGTAATAGGAGCAATCAGTCATGAGCAGAGATCCCTGTAAAGTGAGGCAGGGAGTTTTGGCACCAGATGGAGGATCAGTGAGCCTTACCTCAGAAGCAAACAGAGTTCAAGGGGCCTCAAGATGACCAACACAGCCAAAGCCAAATGGGCCAGGTTAAGGTGAAAAACATGATGCAATGTAGCTAGTTCTCTCTGGAACTCCCGTTTTCCTGGAGGCTTTCTGTAAGACCCTCCCAGCCACTCTAGGCCAGGAGACTTGCTCTCTTCTGTGACCCTACGCCTATTCTGACTCTACTGCTCTACATAATATCTGCTCCATCAGCATCAGATGCTAGATTTAGTCTTTTGTGTGTAGGGCCATGTCATCTCTGGAGAGACCCTGGGTAAAAATAAAGTCTTGGGAGTCAGGAAAGATGTGAATTCTAATTCCAGCTCACCACTCACTTGTTGCAAACTAATTTCTCAATCTCCACTACAAATGGGATGAGAATGCTAGTACCTACCTTATCACACAGTTGTAAACAGGGTACAGTACAGAAAGAGTGTTCAGTAATGGGAGTTGCTATCAGCAGATGAGTCAGGGTCTTATGGAAAGGAGCTATGCCTTTGATTTTCAGTTATGTCCCCAGTACTTATAACACAGTATGTTCCCTATCAGTGGTCTGTGAAAATAGCATTACATGCTCCTCAAAGCACTATTTGGAATCATCAGGGATAGATTCCGTGAAAGATTCTGTCACTGGGGCACCTGGGTGGCTCAGTTGGTTAAGCATCTGACTTCGGATCAGGTCATGATCTCACTGCTCATGAGTTCGAGCCCCGCGTCTGGCTCTGTGCTGACAGCTCGGAGCCTGGAGCCCCCTTCAGATTGTGTGTCTCCCTCTCTCTCTGCTCCTCCCCTGCTCATGCTCTGTCTCTCTCTCTCTCTCAAATATAAAATAAAATGAAATAAAATAAAATAAAATAAAATAAAATAAAATAAAATAAAATAAAATAAAATAAAATAAAATAAAAATTTAAAGATTCTGTCACTTACTAGTTATATTACCAAGAACGATGGTTCTTTGCCCCAAGCCTCAGTTTTCTCATCTATTAAATAGGAATGATCATACCAACCTCATAAAGTTATTAGCTACAACCCATGAGATAATATATGGAAAAAAGAAAGCATTTCCTGATCTAAACTTCTGGTTCAGTGGCTCTTAAGTCTTACTGATTTAAAGTCCAGTTATGTGAATCCACAAATCCTTTAAAAGGGAATTCACAGACTGTGTACTTCTCTTTGACAAATCCTTCCTGGACTGGAAGAGCAGGGTGTGGTCAGATCCATTTAGCTGTTGCCTAGAACAAAAGTCACAGAAGAGGACCAATGTTTCAGGTGTATGTGACTCAGCTCGTGGTTATCGGAATTCCATGTGTTTATTTCCAAGGTGAAGGTCATTAATGGTCTCTGCACTGGTAAATCTGACAAACTGCTTTGTATTTATTTCATGTTCTACATGAGCCATGTGATATCTTAAATATCTCCCCAAGTATCAGTAAAAAGCTGGGTGTAGCTAGGGAAGATCACCATGCCCTAATAGACATGTCATTGTGCAATTCTAAATGGTACTCTGATCTTGATGGGATTTACATTTTACTGATACACTTCAATGTGTTGTGGATAGATGTAAAGCAGTCAAAGAATAAGGCAGACATGAATGCCAGTACAGGTACACAGGGCAGAAATAAACGAGAATGAGCATAGGAAAAGAAAAAATAGCCTGAAAGCAAAAATTACAATTAGCCAATGACCAAACATTTCCATACTATTCTTGTTCAAGACCATCACATTATCCTCATGATGACTTTGGTAAGCTTATAAAATCCAGTGCCAGTATGAACATTACTGAAATATTTTGTAAACCCAATCTGTAGACCTCATGAGAGCAAGGAATTTCATCCATGTTTGTTTATTGATGGTGCCTGGCACAAGTAGGTACTCAATAAATAGTAACAAAAAAATGAGTGAATGGATGAGAATCTTGTTTTGGGGTTTCCTACTGGATTCCTAGTGTATCTTATATTGCTGTTACACCGCACTTTGTGTTCGTCATCATCCTTTCACACAATTAAAACTTTCCACCAATTATTATCTATAGCTGACTTCCCTATTTGCTTATTTTCTATAACTGACTTCCCTATTTGCTTATAGTACAGAAAAGAGTAATAAAGCAAAATGGGCAGTGCCATCAAAAGAGAACTGAGTGTAATGAATAAATGATGAGGTCAATTTCAGGCAGAAAGACAGTGACAAAAGGGAGTCTCTGGAGGGTCTAAGCCCAGCCAGATCCCTATGCACTATCACCTGAAGACCTCTCTGCTCACTTTCTGGGAAGTAATAAAATAGAGAAATAGGGTCAGGTTGTTCTTCCATGGCCAAGAATTCATTCCACCAGGGAAGGATGGGTTTATGAGAATAAGTTGGTGATTCTGTGGCTTATTCTACATGGACATACATTCTTTGGGTTCGCCTTTCTACTAAGACATCATGCCACCATAATGCATAATCCACCCCCTCTGATGTGGGCAGTAAGAGGCCCATATAGGGCCCCTTTCCATTTCTTGTTACCATTACAGAGCCATACATTTACCTGTGCAACTTGAGACTGATTCTTCGTTGTACCTTAACTGTCCGTCTTCAACAGACCAGACAGACTTACCAACAAATTTGCTCATACAGCCAACTTCTTATCTTGTCCCAAACCTAGGCCTTATAGCTTTCCCTTACCCTCACTTCTCATACACTAAAATTCCTTAATTCTCTCATAATAATCTTCTTCTCTACATTCCCATTACCATGGTCTTAGTATAACTTCATCTTGGATTTTCCCTAAACTAACAGAAATATTTCTTAATCAAACTTTATGCCTCAAGTCATGCGCCCCTTCAATCCATTTTTCATACTTCCTTCCCAGGTGTGATTCTAAAAGGCAATCCTGATTATATGTCCTTGTATTGGAAAACTAAATTCCTTATCACAGAATATAAGGCCTTTTGTAAACTGGCTCCTGTCACCCTCTCCATCCTCATGTTCAACCTCTCCTCTGATGATGCTCCACCTCCCAGCTCTGCTCACCCACTTGCCATTCCCAGAGCACCCTAGTTCTCCTTACTATTGTGCCTTTTCCTTTACAGTTCTTCGTCAAAAATGTCCTTCCTTCTGTCATCCGCCAGCCACTCTCATCTCTAAACCTATCAAACTTTTGATTCCACTCTAAACTTCTGGTAGGATTCCCCTACATCCATTAGGCAGATCTCCACCCAACCCATCATGAGTTTCCCCAGCACCTGCTCTTTCTATGATAGCAACTATAATACCAGATTAAAAATTACTTGCTTACTTACCTCTCCCTGAAGTTAAAGACCGTGTTTCATTTATAGGAACACACACACAGAACACAGTCCTCAATACACAGTTAACACTCACTAACTCAATGAATAAATAAATTCATCATTGTCTCTCAGTTCTGCCCTTCCATTCTTCCAGCAAATAATTTAGTTTCTGATCTCCCAGATGCCAGAAAGCAGCCACTTGAGTACTTAAAAAAAATGAACTGTACTGTAATGCTACTTAGGAGATTGAAGGGATAGAAAATGCATCCTACAATACTCAGACAAACTGGTCTGTAAGAAGGAAAGAACAAATATCCAATTACTGTGTTTGAAAGGGGAAACTGAAAATACAATCGTTGGCAGAGTTCTTCAATCAGATGCCTTGTCTTCTCGCCATCAAGGACTAGATACACACAGTCTGGAAACACTCCAACTCTTAGTGCAGTTGACAGGGGACTTGACCAAGCAACCTGTGCACAGATTTACACACTCAGAATGAGCTGATGACCAGCTGTCACCTGCCAAGAACAATTACAGCTTAGACTCATCTGAGATTTGTCAAGTCCAGGGACAGGGCAGCTCTATTAGTTATTCTAACTGCTATTTCATGAAAGCCTATTTCTGAAGGGCTGTAGTTATCTGTGCATAGAAAGACTTCCCAACTACTAAATAACAGGATGATGCAGAAGAATTCAATCCAGAGGCATGGGCATGGAGAGGGAAGGTTGGGCCTCAATGAATTATACCTAGGAATAAATCCACCAACTCATCTGGGTAGTATAAATAGTAGGCCAAGGTAGAGTTACCAGCTAAACATAACATTTAAAATAAACAAACAGTAAAGCATTTCCTTACTGATTACTCTCAGGCAAAATTTTATGCCTGCCTCGTATAACGTCATGATGTCTCAAGATCTAAATTAAATAACCCACTTGCTTTGACAGATCATTTGTTTATTCAGAAATTCATTAAAACCAGGAGTGTGTACAAAATCTAACAATATTCAAGGCTCCAGAATGTTTTTTTAACCAGGATTTCAGTCAAATATATCTAACAAACTGCTTTTGGAAATGACATTAGCAAACAAGTTTAATTCTGTGATATTATTTATAGACAAGCTGATGTTACTCACCTAACAAAGCCATGCTTGTCTAATCCCTGATTAATTACAGCAGAAGGAAGCCTTGTAGAAGGGGACATCTTGCTCATCTGGAAAAAGGGTGACCTTGTGGGTGACACATGGGGCACCTCTTGAACCCAAGTCTGGCCTACCTGTTAATTTCTGACTGAAGATTACATGCTTTATGAAAATTTCATTTTCACATGCTTTGTGGCCAGCCACAGCCCAATATCTTCTCCCAAACCCACCGTGAGCCCTCCAGCCCATCTCACCTCTCTTTCCTTGACTCCTTAGACTACTTACACAACCTTGCTTTTGCATGTAACTTACACATAATCGAGAAAGTAGAACCATCTGATGAAATTTAGGACAGTGCTAACTAAGCACAGAGCAAATACCCAAAAAATGCTTTCTGAGCTTTGTGTCTCTTTTTACAAAGCTTGTGGTTCTCAAGGTGTGGGGCCCAGCAGCAGCAGCAGCAGCACCTGGGAACTTGTTAGAAATGCAAATTAATGGCCCCACCCAGACCTGCAGAATCTGAAACTCTGGGGATGGGAGCGGTCACCTGTGTTTTAATGAGCCTTCTACAGGATTTTGCTGGAGTCTCAAATTGGAGAATTGCTGCATTAGGATTACAAGTCTGCACCTATTTGGAAAAATTTGACCAGTTTATGAGAAGGGGAAAATATCAAGGTTCTTATGATGAGTTTGAATAAGTTAAAAAACAAAAGAATTTCCAATCGTCTTTGCAAAGAACTACTTCTTGCAGAAAGTAAACACAGTAAGATTAGGCATCTGAAAAACAAACAACAAACAAAAACCCAGGAAAATGTTTGTCTAATAAAACAACACAGATTATATTTCTAATTATCAGGAGAATCATTTAGCACTGAGTGTCAGGACAACCACAGCCTCCTGAATTAATTCTGATTCTGAGCTGAATGAATGTGCCAAGCTTATTCCCATGGAAACCGAGCACGATACAGATTGATAGGGTTATAGAACATATAACGGAGCTAAGGCAATTGCCAATTTTAGAAGATTAGCATAGAAAATTTGATGCCACACATTCATTTTCCAAATATCAGATGTGCTTCATCTATATTCGAGGATAAAGGACTGTCAAAATTTGATTTAAGAGAAAAGAAAAAGCCCTAGTACAACACAGCCTATCATCTTTGAGTTCTGGCCAAAATGAGGCAGAGGTTCTGTTTTCTTAATACTGCTTTAATTACAAGGAGACCGTTTTGAACATTGGTATTAAACAGGTTGCTATGGCTTCCTGCCTAAGAATTTGGCATGCAAGCTGCAGTCATGGGCGAGCTCTGAATGGTCTGAATAAGGTGCACACGAATAGAGTTTCTCAGCCGAAACCCCTGGCATAGAGCATCCATCAGGAAGAACACCGGGAGGTAACAGAGCACTAACAGAGGCACTGTCTCTCTTCCCTTTCCTAGACACTCCTTCCATGGTTCTTACTGATCACCTGGTCATATAGAACACTCTCCCTGTATAAAAAGAGGCTGCTTCAAACAGCAGCAGACCTGCTGCGGCTGTTTCTGAGCACGGAGAACCACGTGGAATGTTGTTTAGACTTCCAGAAGATTTGTTTGTTCCCTGGGCAACTTTGGCGTTTCCAAATTTTATATATGACTGTGACTAACAGGGAAGAAAGCAAACAAGAAGTTCAAAGCTGAGCTAATTATGCTCAGAGACACGTTTTTGTCTCTGGTAAATAATAGAGAAGTAACCACAGGGGATTTTATCTCTGTGTTCCCAGAGAGATACAAAGACCCTCAGGTAACACAAACACCAGAATGTTCAAAATGAGCAAATGCAATCTGCATAGCTATGTTTATGCTTAATATCTATTCAGATATCTAAGACTCCTTCTGGCCTGAAAACTCTCCACTTCTCTGATCTCATAGCTTCTCATAGGGATGGTGTCTTCGAAATTTCACGCCAGGTTTTCACAATTTAGGTTTTTGTCAAGAAAAGAAAAAGTCCATAAGCAACATATGCCACAAATTTGAGGTTGTTTTTGTAAACACCCAGCATTTGAGAGCTGTGCCTGACATTCAGAAAAGCTAGTGGTAGAGTTTCATATTTTGAAAGGGACGGGAAGAGAAACATATTTTTGGTAAGCAAATTGTCTGCGTGGGGGCTCCAGACAAGTTCATGGATTCCTTTCAGGATAGAGTAGTCCCCTCTTATCCATGGCGGATACGGTCCCAGACCCACTGTGAATGCCTGAACCAGTGGAGAGTACTGAACCCTATATATACCATGTTATTTCCTATACATACATACCTATAATAAAGCTTAATTTATAAATTAGGCACAGAGAGAGATTAACAACTAATAATAAAATAGAACAATTAAAATACACTGTAGTAAAAGTTATTTGAATATGGTCTCTCTCTCAAAATGCCTTATTGTTCTGTGCTCATGCTTCTTGTGATGATATGAGATGATTAAATGCCTACATGATGAGATAAAGCAGGTGAATGATGTAGGTGTTGTGACGTAGCATGAGGCTGCTATCAACTGATGATGATGATGATATGTAAGGAGGAAGATCATCTGCTTCCAGAACACAGTTGACCAAGAAATGCTAAAACACAGGTAAGGGGGACGTCTGTATTTACATTTACATGTAATGAAGCACAATATGTGTGAGGGAAAGGTGAGGCAGAGGTAAGAGATGGAACAACTAGTAAAGGGTATTTATTTATAAATAAAGGACCAAAAAGAAAATGATAAAAACAGCAAAGACATCCTGTAAGAGAAGAAGGAAGTGATTTTACCCTATGTCTTGCATTCAGCTATGCTGACCTGAAGGTCTAGAGAAGGTGAAGGAGTTTGTACTCTTTCTCCAAAAGGTCATAAACTCATATCCTAAAGCTTGACATGATTATCTCATAAGCTTTGATAGGTCATTATCTCAGCTCCCATAGATAAATTTGTTTATGGTTCCAAGAATAACCCAGTCCTCTCTGAAAGCTAGCGGTCACGCCCAGGCCAGTGACCTCCTGATTCAAGGAACCTGCTGGCTGACAATATTATTTGAATTCTAATACAGGTTTCCAACCCAAGATTGTTTTCTTTGCATGGGGAGAAGTAGGCTCTGCAAGACTAACTTGGAAGTTATGGGTAATATTTCAGTTACTGGATTGGGGCTGCCAGATGTCACTAGCTTTATCTTCTTGTTTGCAAATGTGAGGCAGATTGACCAAAGTCACTTAGGGACTTATATCAAAGAATTATTATCTATTTTTGGTTTGAAACCCAGTACCAAATTGGTAAAATTAACCAGACTTTAACTGGGAAAAAAAAGTCTGGTTAATTTTCTATTATCTGGATGTGATATAAATATTTAACTCACAAAGCTTATTTGCAAGTCTAAACTACTATCACAAGAGAAGGAAATACTCAAGTCCTTTGACTTAAGTCAATCATCTCTGGGTTCTAAAAATGCACAAGCTAGATGGAATCAGACATTTTTAGAAAGTTAGGTGATAAAAATCCATGCCAAGTGGACACATCTTGCCACCTCATCAGAGATTAAAAACCACAAAAACCAACCCATGACTCATGGCCAAGGAAAAGTGACATACAAGCCACGTGTTATTCTGCAGATCCCTTGATTTTCACAGGTAAAGAATGGATCCCAATTTGTTTCTGATGCAATACTATTTTTTCAAAGAGTTTCTCTCATCATTCACAAGGATTTAGAAGAGCAGATACTCGGGGCGCCTGGGTGGCGCAGTCGGTTAAGCGTCCGACTTCAGCTCAGGTCACGATCTCGCGGTCCGTGAGTTCGAGCCCCGCGTCAGGCTCCAGGCTGAAGGCTCGGAGCCTGGAGCCTGTTTCCGATTCTGTGTCTCCCTCTCTCTCTGCCCCTCCCCCGTTCATGCTCCGTCTCTCTCTCTGTCTCAAAAATAAATAAACGTTAAAAAAATTTAAAAAAAAAAGAAGAGCAGATACTTTAAACATTTATAAGTCTGGACTTCATTACCTGGAAGTGTATAAGTATTCAATCTGATATCTTCAGAGTGTAAGTCATCTTGTAGCAAAAAACACAGAATCTTATGAAAAGGACACACACTGCTTTTAACAACTTGGAGGTCTGATTTTAGATTTGAAAAGCAATGCCAACCATAGATAATTGATTTATTTTTTGTTCTATTTATTTTTATTCAAGTGTAATTAACATGAAGTTATATTACATTCAAGTATATATGATCGGATGATTCAAGAATTCTATACGCTTCTCAGTGTGTATCAAGGTAAGTGCACCCTTAATCCTCTTCACCTATTTCACCCATCCCCCACCCACCTCCCTTCTGGCAATCACTTACTTAAGTGAAAAAAGTCAGAGAAAGACAAACCATATGCTTTCACTCAAATGTGGCATTTAGAAAAACAAATGAACAAAGAGAAAAAGAGAAACAAACAAAAAAAAAACCCAGACTCTTAAATACAGAGATAATTCATTTTTCAAAGCAGACAGAGGAAAATTCTATTTGCTATTAATTCAACTATAATTTAAATTTGGAAAGACTTAAGCTTCGTCCTTTAAAAAAAAAAATACTCACTTGGGGAACCTGGGTGGCTCAGCCGGTTGAGCGTCTGACTTCCACTGGGGTCATGATCTCATGGTTCATGAGTTTGAGCCCACGTCTGGCTCATTCCTGTTAGCGTAGAGCCCGCTTCAGATCTTCTGTCCCCCTCTCTCTCTGCCCCTTCCCTGCTTGTGCTCTCTCTCTCAAAAATAAATAAATCTTAAAAAGAATGTATTAAAAAATATTCAATAGGGTAGTCACTGTACTCCAAATCTTCCAAATGAGTGAGGTCTCACCATTTATTCAACCCCTCTGAAGTTCACAAAAGTGTGACTTTTGGCAAGGCTTTTCCTTGTAATTTACAACTCAAGCATATTTATCAGATTGGAGACACTGCTCCATTGACACATGTATTTCTGCAGAATTTTGGAAAGCAAAAGAGTTCTGAGGTACAACTTGAGTAGAAGTTCTGCAAACCAGACACAGCAATAATTTATCTCAAATATCAGAGTGTCAAATGGAATGGCCACACCTGGATGAGCCAATAATGCCCTTGGCAAAACAGGATCCTTAAATTGATTTTAAAGCTAACAGGGTGTCCATCGATAGATGAATGGACAAAGAAGATATGGTATGGATATACAATGGAAAATTACTCAGTCATAAAAAAAGAATGAAGTCTTGTCATTTGCAACAACACAGATGGACCTAGAAGATATTATGTTAACTGAAATAAGTCAGATAGACAAAGACAAATATCATATGATTTCACTTATATGTAGAATCTAAGGGAAAAAAAACCAAATGAATAAACAAACAAAAACCAGAAATGGATCCATAAATACAGAGAACACACTGATGGTTGCCAGAGGGAAGGGGGATGGGGAGATGAGCAAAATGGGTGAAGGGGAATGAATAAGTTAGAGAATATCTTCCAGTTAGAGAATGAATAAGTCATAAGGATGAAAGGTAGAGCCTGGGGAATGTAGTCAATGGTTTGTAATAGTGTCGTACGCTGACAGATGGCAGCTACACTTGGGATCAGCATAGCATAACAGATTTGTCAACTCACTATGTTGTACACCAGAAACAATGCAACACTGTGTATCAACTAAAATTTAAAAAGTAGAAAAAGAAAAGTTTATAGGGTGGCTTTGGGCAAAATGGGAAAACCAAACGTTAAACTGAGATTACAAACTGACTTTTAAAAGGTCTATCTTGAAACATTTGAAAGGAATTTAAGCAAATAACTAATTCTTAGATAGTATAAATTATCTAATAT
Organism: Lynx canadensis; assembly: GCF_007474595.2. Taxonomy (NCBI): domain Eukaryota; kingdom Metazoa; phylum Chordata; class Mammalia; order Carnivora; family Felidae; genus Lynx; species Lynx canadensis. Next base: position 124,383,278 of record NC_044310.1, read on the forward strand.
TAAATTTCCCTCAGAAGTGAACCTTAGGGTTCTTATAATGGTGATATATTTGTGACATAAATTTCTTTCCCTATAATATTTCTCTCTTCTCCGCTCACTGATGCCTACAGTCCCATCATTAGAAATTTCCACCTTTATCACTTATTTAAATGCAACACAGAGGAGAGGCCCATTATTCTTGCTCAGTCACTGAAACCCATCTTTTCTAGGAACACACTGATAACTGAAATCTTCTTTTCTCCTTTCTTTGGTATCTCTCACATTGTACAAGACACTTGCTATCATAGAGTCATTGAGCTCTAAGGAACTTGACAAGTCACTGGGGACCCAACCTGTTATCACAAAGACAAGCCAGTGAAGCTGAAGCTCGGAAGGGAAAGGAGAATTGTCCAGAGTGTCTCATCCAGTTAGTGAAAAAGCTGGGACCAGAGTGTGGAGCCCAGAGCCACTCACCAATTCACTCCCTAGGCATTTACTGAGCCCTACTATGTGCTGGACACTGCATTATGTTGGGGACATGGCAATGAGAACTGTAAATATCTTCTCCTATAGAAGCTTGAGATCAAAATGAGTTCCCAGACTCAAAAACCAATACAATGAATCTACCTATCTAAGTGTAATTATAGAAGGGAGTCTTTGATTAACTCTTTTCGATTCCATCTAAGGAACTTAATGACTAAGATATAAAGATTATTTCCTTAGAAGTTTTCCCCTGAAAATAAGTACTAGAATTTAGATTCCACAGACACAGTTTTGACTGAGATTTCCACAAATATAATTTAACTCACTAATGAATTTTTTTCTTGTATAGAGCATGAATAGAGAGCTCAAGCATTTTAGTTGTATACTCAGAATTAAAGTTGTTTATTCATTTATTTAGTCTGTTCATTAGGTGTGTATACAAAGATGATGGACACAGAAATATTGATTTGATTACTCCTGATAGTCAGATCTAAACTAGTTACTATTAACAATAGCGAAGTTATTAACTTTTCTAATGGATCAATTTGTACGTTGTCATGGATGATGGTGAGTCTTATTCAAGTGTGAAACCTTAGTCCATTCAATTTTCCATTAATTCTCTCAGATAATTAGTTTCAAGAAATACCACCATGTTACGTCTTACACTTTTCCAGTCCCCCTGGGAATATCTGAACCATGTGACAAGATCAGAAACCACAAAATTCAATAAGGAAGGGGCATTAACACTCAATACTGGACAAGCAGTCTTTGCTTCATGAAAGCATCAAGTCTCCCTACATTTTTTTTCACATCATGAATGGCCACTGCTTTGGTGTCTGGCCTCGGGTTTCCCCCACATCTCAAAACTCCATGACGACTCTGTCAGTCCATGTGCACATAGCTTCATCTAGTTTACAGGCACCTTTTCCCGAATGTGCTGTATTTATATAGTTTGGGAAATAAGCAGAAAATACAATGCTTAGTTTGTGATCTACCATTTCGGTAGCTTTTGCAAAGCCTCCTCCAAAGGTATATTATGGGCCACTGCTCTGTTTCATTCTGGAACATCACATAAATGCTAGCTGCTTTCTCAGGGCTGAGTGAGCAAAGAAGAAATTGGATCCACGTGTTGCAAAGGAGTTGTGTCCTTGCCTGACTGTAGAGAGTTACTCCAGTCTCAAGAATGACTCAGTTTTCTACCTTCATTCCTCTTTCTGTCATATACGGAGGTTATATTCTTGGTATTCATACACAGCCAAAGGGAGGAAAGCCTCCTGAACCCAACTCTTCAAGCGCATGCTTTAAGCTTCTATGACTTCCATCTGTGTGGCTCCCCACTGGGGCTCTCTCACCACCAGAGTTCTGAAGGAAGCATTGCAGAAATTCAGAGAAAAAATGCTGAATTTTTAATATAGCTATATTTTTTTAAAGATTTTAATAGGAGCACAGAGCCTCAGACATAAGGTGCTCAATGAAAATTTGATAAGTGGAAGAATGGATGGTGAACTTCCAGGTGTGTCTGGGAAATGAAAAATCTCCCTGTGGAGGGAGGTGGTGCCTTTTCCCTGCTCTGGACAGTGGCAGGCTTCAGGAAAGATCTTCCATTGTGTACAAATGAGTGAGCCTGCTTCCTGGGCCTCTTGAGAGTGGTTGAGCACCTCCAGCTCTCAGGAACGTGCCATCTTTGGTTATTTAATTAAGAGAGTGTATGGATCACTTACAGTACTTGCCAGGATAAAGCTTTACTTAGAGGCTGCAGGGACACATAAAAGGAACAAAGCCAGTGCCTCCAGCAATGACACTTTGTTTTCTCTTTATTAGAGTGACTGTTATCATTCATGTTTTCCTTTTTCCCAGCCATTCATGGACCATCTTTCAAAGCTCCCTTCTGCTGGGCTAGACTATGGTAGACTATGGACAAGTTAAAATCCCTGTTCCATTTCCTAGT